>NC_134481.1:46964142-47182074 GCF_964194025.1 Convolutriloba macropyga | reverse complement strand
GAAATTGGTTTGGGAGTATTTATAGAATTGTGGATTACGATCAACTCAGATGACAATTTTATTCTAAAGCAGTGTTGTACTTCGGGAATACCGATATGATCTCCATTTGGAAAATTTTGAAAAAATAATCTCTAAATTTTTTGAATGCTGTTATGCCTCTTTAACTGTTAGGGCTACCGGTTATTTAGTAATTGCTGTTTATCGACCACCTGGATTAAATGTGCAATCTTTCATTGATCACTTTACTATTCTTTTTGCAGAGAAAAGTCTACAATTCGACAAGATTGTTCTCTTGTGTGATTTTAACATTTCATTTAATGTAAAGAATGATGCATCGAAAATTTGGAACTCATTTTGTGAAGATTTTGACCCGACTCAGTACGTCTCCGAGAAAACGCATAGAGATGGTGGGATTCTTTACCATGTTATTGCGTCGAAAAATATTTCAATTAATGTTAAATCGAATAGCTTCATTACTTCTTCGGACCAATCGTTTATTTGTTTCTCGATCAGCAGTGTGAAAAAACGCAAATCTCGAAAACGTTTGATGTATAGAAAATGGAAGAAGTTTGAATCAGAAGTTTTAATTATTTTTTTTAGTTGTGCTTAAAATTTTATGTTGCCTCAAGCATTTGGGAAGCATGGGATATGTATCTAAGGTTTGAGGAGAATTTGTTGGATTCCGTTCTACCACTCGAAATAAAAAGATTTTCTAAACATCAATGCCCATTCCTTGACGACGAGCTTTTGAGATTGAAACGAAAGAAGAGAAAAGCCGAGCGTAAATACAGAAAGTCGAAAACATCTGTACTGAAATCTGAATATGAAAATATTATCCAGATGTTTTTTGAAAAATTCTTAGAGAAGCGTAGATTATACATTGAGAATGCGTTGATGGAAAATTTTAGCCCTAGAAAATTTGGCACTTTACAATTGCTTCATGGTCAAGATATAGAACAGCTCCCGAAATGTGAAAACAAACAAACAGCTCGCAAACGACTTCAACGAGTTCTTTATATCTAAAGTGGAAAATATTATTACATCGATTCCCAATGCGATGGGGCCTGAAATTCTGAAAACTGAAGTTAACTCAATTAATTCGTTCAAAGAGTTGTCGATAAGTCAGTTTAGATATTTGATTTTGGCGTCGTCAAACAGTACATCTCCTCTGGACATCATTCCAACACATCTTGTGAAGTCATTTCCAGATTATTATTTTTTCGACCTCGAGAAATTTTTAAATGCTTCGCTGAAGGCGGGATGTTTCACCCAGTCCCTTAAAATGGCCATTTTTAAGCCCCACTTAAATTAAGCATATTTTGTCAATAGAGATATTTCAAGTTATTGACCTATCTCAAACCTAAGTTACATTTCAAAACTATTAGAACGGGCGGCTTTCATGCAAATGCGTGAAAACATGGAAAAGAATAGTCTCTCTAGCAAATACCAAAATGCCTACAGGAAGTTTTTTCTACAGAAACAGCGCTGATTAAGATGACAAATGATTTGCTCCTCAATTATGATAGGACAAAAAGCACTTTTTATATTGGACTTGATCTATCTGCTGCCTTTGACACTCTCGATCAGGAATTTTTTCTTTCAATTCTTGAAACAAGTTTGGATTTCAAAGATAAAGTGCCTAGCTTTTTAAATAGTTATCTGAGTCGTAAATCTTAAAAAGTATTGATTGATGGTGAACATTCGATGCCGAAAACCATAAAAACGGGTGTTCCTCAAGAATCTGTTCTAGGTCCCGTTCCTTTTTATGCTATCTTGTTCCTCTGGAATATCTGTTTGAACGTCTTGATGTTAATTATCATTTTTTGCCGATGACACTGTTGCCTATTTTGCTTTTGGTTTGATACTTACGACTCTGCAAAAGTGGTTGAAAAACCAGTATCCTGAAAGTTGGATTGCGAAAATTGTAAACTAAACTCTCCAAACTTTTGTGATAGGGAAACAGAAAGCCTCAAACACCAAAAAAAAGATATATCAGTTGCAAAAAATATTTGAGAGAAAATGCCCACCTTTTTAATGCAATAGAGAGGCAATTTAAGCGAGTGATTGAAAGAAAACGACAAAAAATATCGCGGTTAAATTTTACTTTTACAACTAACAAAAAGAAAACTTGCTTGCCTTCGCTTAGGTCGAATTTCAATAGAGGTCTGAAGTTTCAAGTGGTTTATGAAACATCTTGTAGTGGATGTGAATCAAATTATGTCATCCAGATTGGCCGTCATATTACCACGAGAATGACAGAGCGCCAAAGATTTGATTTGCCAGTCGGGCAGCGCGTTGTTGACGGCTGTGGTTCGTCAAAGGCTTTTGAATGGCGAATCATTGACCAGTGCAGCGATACTGAAAAATTGCTTAACGTGGAGGCACATAAGGCAACGAAATGCACATGCTTAACGTGCTTAACGTGCACATAAGGACGCTTAACGTGCACATAAGGCAACGAAAACCGAAGTTAAACACACGCGACGATACCGGGGAGAGACAATAACACTCAATCATTAGTCTGATTGTAGGTTGAGTGCTTAGGGAAAATTTTAAGAAACTTTATTAGTAAAAAAGCAGAAAAGCAAAGAATCACGCACGCTACTGTCGGAAAATAGCCCCTCAAAACCTCAAAAATGGAAAAAAAACTAGCATACTGTTTCGAGAGTTAAAAACAAAGGATTTTCTATCTTTCAAAAGTTCGATTTAAACAAGTGGATCATTTCCAAGAACTAAAAATTTTTAGTCTTTGTAGTGATTTTTGATATATTTCCAGTTTATTTATAAACACTCATAGAAGAAAATTGATAACCTGGCGATGCTAGTTATTGCAAAAACGTTCGTTTTTAAATTTAGAATTAGACTATTTGGCTTTTAATTTCTTTTAGTTCAAATTCTTTACTTCAAAATGCTGAATTGATAAATACTTTTCCAATTTCTTTAAAATTATGAACATTTGTATTAGATCTTTCAAACCACCGATTGATAAACTCTCGACTCCTTGATTTCTTCTGTACTGCAGTATTTTAAAAAATTGTTTGGATTTTTTGCGCCTGACAATTTAGGGAATGAAATTAAAACAGACTAGAAAAGCTTTCCATCTTTTTTGAACAATGAAATCTTTTGTAAAGTTTTTGTAATGTTATTTTGTTAAATGATCTTTACTCATGTTTCCTCACTGTTGATCAATACCTTGTTCAATTAATCTGGATAATTAGATGTGGACATTTTGAGGCATTTGTAGCGTTAGTTATAAAATTGACGCTAAGAATCGAAGTATACTTTTTTGTGTTTTTTTTTTAAAAATTGACACTTCATGAACATAAAAAACTGGCCCATTCGTCCTTTTAGCATAGCGGAGATTTGCCAACCGCTTGATTTGTGTTTCAAGCTGCAAATTGCAGAAAAAATTAAATAATTTTTCTAATTATTTAAACATTTCTGACAGTCTTTGCACTCTACATCTACTTGTGCGTAACATGTAGATTAAGGTTAAAGGATGTCTTTCAATCTTTAAAGACTCTTAACTGGTAGCATAAAAGGTTAATGGCTTTCGCTTTTCTGAAATCTCTGATCTATTATTACATATATTTAGAAAAACGAAATTTGATCAAATTTCTTATGAGCAAAATTTGTAGAAAACATTGGAAGTCTTTTCGAATTGTTCTAGAGTTCTGAGAGTTTCTGCACCCTTCATCTACCTTTGAAAAAACATGGAGATGAAATTTAAAAGCAGTTTTTCAAATCGTTTAACTGGTAGCATTGAGCACTTTGGTTCTCAGGAAAGTATCAACCTTTTAACGGGTCGGATTTTGTTCAAAGGAAAAGAAAATTGTATAAATTTAAATGCAAACTGAAAAAGGTCTTTTTTCGAGAAAACTTCAACCTGTTGATATGAGGAACTTCAAAATCAATTAGGATTTCGGTTTTCATTTTCACAGAATTGATCACAGACTGGAGGAGAAAACTTTAAAGAGCAATTTCAAAAAAACCATGATGATTTGCTTTAAGTTCTTCAGACTGCCGATCGATAAACTCTCGAAGCCTTTAAATCTTCCGTATTGGAGAATATTGGTGGAAAAAAGATTGAACTATCTGCTCTTACAGTATAAGGAATACAAATAAAAAAGACAAGAAAAGATTTCCAACTTCATTTTCAATAACGAATTTTTTTGCAAAAAAAGTTTTCTACTCTTTTTGGTAACTGATTGTTACTCATGTTTTGTCACCGTTGATCGAAACATTTTTGCTTTATCTGTTGAAACTAGGTGTGTACTTCTTGAGGCAATAGTTCCGTTATTTTTAAAATTGATTCAACAGTAAAAATTTAATGTTGTTTCCATTAATTTGTCACTGCTGCTATTCCATAAACATAATGGGCCCATTCGTCTTTTTTACATCCCCGAGATGTCCAGACGGCTTGACTTAAAAACACAAATGTTTTTAATAGATTTAAAGTCAAATTTATAAGAAATTTTTTTCTTATTTTGCAAACACTTCTGACAGTTTTTGCACTCTACCTCTACTTGTGGGTAACATGTAGATAAAAGTAAAAGGCTGTCTTTAAATTTTTAAAAGCTCTTAATTGGTAGCATAGAATGTTTTTGGTTTTCGTTATTCTAAAATCTCTGATGTGTTATTGCCTAAATTCAAAAAAAATTCTAATTCCTTAAGAGCGCATTTCGTAGAAAATATTAAAAGACTTTTGTTTTGTCAACGTTGATCTGTGGAAAACAAATACGGACTTCTTGCGGAAACTCTATCGTGAATTTGAAATTGACGCCGAAAACTGAAGTAAAATTGGGATGTTTTTTCCGCAAATTTGTCTTTTCTGATACTTTATGAGCTCAACTTGCCAAATTGTTATTTTATCAGCCAGCAGATTTGTTAATGGCTTGATTTAGTGATTTAGAAGACACAATATGTGTTTAAAAAAATTAAAACCAGAATTTATAGAAATCTCTACTTGGGTGTAACACAATTTGTTTTAGGTTTTCAGAATGCCAATTTATTAGCACTCCAACTCTCCAACTCTCGAATACTTCTGTGTTGCCGTATACTGGAGAAGATTACTTTTGCACTATTTTCACTGTATATTAAAAAAATAGAGATGAAAGATTAAAAGCGTTTTCCATCACAGGGAAAGGTCAATGAGATGAAAAGATTAGTTCGATAAGCATTTTCAAACTATTTTTTTATTGAAACTAGGTGTGGAGTTCATGAAGCAATTTATTAGCCATTTCAATTCGATATAAATTTTACAATTCGAAACTCCGGCACCCTATAAAGGAAGTCAGTCAACTCGGGGGCGGCAAGTAGGCTCAAACATATACTTAAAAACTAAGCGCGCTTCAGAAAACAGCAGTTTGTTTCGAAGAAATAGAAGTTATTATTGTTATTTTGTGAACTGAGAGAAAGGAACTGTTTTTGCACTTTTCGAAACCACCTACAGTTTTTTAAGTGAGGGGCATCAAAATAAAGAAACGTGAAAAAAATTATGTAAACTCTCAAACCATAAAAACCTTGGCACTAGACTTTTATTAGAAGAGAATTGTTTGAAGTTTCTGCTCTAACAATATAAAGAATACAAATGAAAAGCACTGGAAAGGGGGTCCATCTTTATTTTCAAACACAATTTTTTTGCAAAAAAAATTTCTAATTTTTTTGTAACTGATCTTTACTCTTGTTTTGTCATCGTTGATCGAAACTTTGTCGGTTTTGATTGTCTAAAACAAATGCGGATTTCATGTGACAACTGTTTCGTTGAAATTGAAATTGACGTTGAAAAACGAAGTAAAATTTTGATGTTTTTCCGCAAATTTGTGTTTTCTGATACTTTATGAGCTCAACTCGCCAAAGTTTTATTTTATCAGCAAGCAGTTGTGTTGATTTAGTAATCACAATATGCATCTCAAAGTTTTAAAACCGCAATCTATAGAGAATAGTGACTTCTCTAGTTCTGTTAAGAATTTTGGGGTTTTTTCATATTTCCTCCACTTGTGTGTGTAACACATAGAGTAGCTTTAACGTCTCTCGTTAAAGGTTTTCATTTGGTGGCCAGGATTGTTTTTGGTTTTCAGTGAATTTAATGTAGGGGCCCCTTCTCTATGAGATTTCTACAAAAAAGGACAATATTGAAAACTTTTTTGAACGGGAAAAAATGGAATTTTTTCATCTTTTAGAACACTTTTTGTTTTATATTATGAGAAAAGTCAGTCAATAAAACATTTAGTTTTCCATTTTACAGAGGCACACCTGGACTGGATGAGATCATCTCGAAGCGCAAAATTAAAATACAGAATTGAAAAATTTTTCTAATTTAAAAAAAATTAAGATTTGTTTCAGGTTTTTCAGACTGCCGATTTATATACTCTCCAATCCTTGAATTCTTTTGTTTTGCAGTATACTAAAAGAAACTATATCAGATATCTCACTGTACATATAGGAAACACAGATAAAAAGATTTAAAAAAAATTCCATCTCAGGGAAAGCTGTAACAGATGAATAGATTAGTCCTATTAACAATTTCAAAATAGAGAAGTGTAAAAATTTGATAGCCAAAAACATATCAATTGATCAATTCTCATCTGCATTTCATTATAGTAGAGGAGATTAGCTTGAACAACTTTCTCTGACAACATAGAGAATGCAAAAGAATAAGATAAGAAAAGTTATACGTCTTTAATCTTCAATTTTGATTTCGGATGGTTCGAATGTCATTCTTTGCAGCTGTTATTTTTACGTCTCCGTGTTGTTGAAAATACTGAAGTGGTTAATTCTGATGAAATAGGAGGATAGATCTGCAAAAAAAACTCTAGATTTCATTAAAAAGAACACATTTTTTACTGCACTCGGTTTTACATTTTTAATGTTGCTTACAGTTTTTTTCTATTTTGAGAGCTCTCACTTGAAGCTTCTAATTTCGAAAAAATCATAGAAACCTACAAATTCCTCCATTTTGCTTTTATTTTAATTTTCTACCTAGTCTGTCAACCCCAGAGTGAATTTTTATTCCTTTCTGCTACTGTCCTTTGAGATTTTAAAATTTTCACCATTTTCAAATTTCGTTAAATTGTTTACAATGAATCCATACTACTTCAGGAGCTCCAAAATTTGATTTTCGTTATAACATAAGCAAAAAAAATTTTCAAACAGTTAATTTCATCAGCACCATAGACTCGGAAGACGCTTTCGTAACTTTTTATTACACTCTGTTAATCTTCCAACTTTTTTTGCAACTTGATTTTCTTTCAGTCTCTCGATGTAGTAGCCGTTTCAACTTGATATGATTTTTAAAGTTCAAAACTCCCGCCCCTATAAGGGAAGTCAGTCAGCTCGTGGGCTGCAACTAGGCTACAACATACATTTAAAATATAAGCTTAAAAATAAAATTTAAATAATTTTTTTTGAACCAGAAATTAAAAGGGTTTTTCTATTTTTCAAAACCACCAATAGTTTTTATATGAGGAGCATCAAAATAAAAAAAACATGAAACAAATAATTATGCTTATTTGTATTAAGTTTTTGGACTGCCGATTGGTAAACTCTCAAACCTTGAAAACCTTTCCCATTGCAGTATATTAGAGTAGAATTGTTTGAACGTTCTGCTCTGAAAATATAAAGAATACAAATCAAAAACACTAGAAAAAGGTTTCCACCTTTATTTTCAATAACAAACTGTTTTGCAAAAAAAATTTTCTATTTTTTTGTAACTAATCTTTTTTCACGTTTTGTCATCAATGATCTAAACTTCTCTTTTTCATCTGTCGAAATAAGTGCGAACTCCTTGTGGCAATTGTTTCGCTGAATTTGAAATTGACGCTGAAAAATGAAGTAAAACTTTGATGTTTTTCCCCAAATTTGTCATTTCTGATACTTCATGAGCTCAACTCACCAATTTGTTATTTTATCAGCCGGCAGATGTGTTAACGGCTTGATTTAAAAAACGCAATATGTGTTTAAAAGATTTAAAACCACAATTTACAGAACACATGACGTATTTATTATAATTTTTTGAACATTTCCGACAGTTTTTGCACACTACAACTACTTGTGTAACACGTAGTCAAAAGTTAAAGGCTGTCTTCAAAACTTTGATGGCTCCTAAATGGTAACATAGAATGTTATTAGTTTTCGTTTTTCCAAAATCTCTGATGTGCTACGACCTATATATAAAAAACAAAAATTTTTCCAATTTCCTAAGAGTGCATTTCGCAGAAAAAATTAAAGGTTTTTTAATTGTTTTAAGATTACTGGCAGTTTCTTCATTCTACCTCTACTTCTAAAAACTTTGGATTAAGATCTGCTCTTCATCAGCCTTATATACCACAATTTGCTCTTCTTTCAGTCTTCTGTTGGAGTAGCCGTTTCAACTTGAATTTATCTTTAAAAATACACACTCACGCCCCTGTAAAGGAAATCATTCAATTCGGCGTCGGAAGGTCGTCTCCAGCAAACACAGCTGTTTGGGAACTGAAAAAGAAACGGAATTTTTTCATGTTTCAAAACCACTTTTTGTTTTATTAAGGACATTCACAATGAGTAAATCATTTGGGTCTCAATTTCACAAAAAAGCTTTTAGGAGATTAATTCGAACTCTGTATTTCAAATTTGTATTAGATTTTTAGACAACCGATTGATCAATTCACAAACCCCAAAACCTTTTGCATTGCAGTATACAATAGTTAATAGTTTGAACTATCTGCTCTGACAATATAAAGAGTACAAATGAAAAGCACTAGAAAAGGGGTCCAACTTTATTTTCAAACACAATTTTTTTTGCAAAAAAACTTTCTAATTTTTTTTGTAATTGATCTTTACTCATGTTTTGTCATTGTTGATCTAAACTTCGTCTGTTTTATCTGTCGAAAATAAGTGCGGAATTTTTGTGGCAACTGTTTTGTTTAATTTGAAGATGAAGCTAGAAATTGAAGTAAAATTTTGATTTTTTTCGGCAAATTTGTCATTCCTGATACTTCATGAGCCTAATTTGCCAACTTTATTTTGTTATCCAACAGATGCGTTAACGTCTTGATTCAATAAACACAATATGCGTTTTAAAATTTTTTGATCGCAATTTTGAGAAAAAAGTGACTTTTCTGGTTTTGTTAAGATTTCTGAGAGTTTTTTCACTCTACCTCCACTTGTGTGTAACAAATAGAGTAGCTTTAAAGTCTTTTGCTAAAGTTTTTTATTGATGGCCAGGGTTGTTTTTGGTTTTCAGTGAATTTAATATAGGGGGCCCCTTCTCTATGAGATTTCTACAGAAATAGACAATTTTGAAAACTTTTGAACTGGAAAAGAAATGAAGATTTATTTTTTGGTTTTTCAGACTGCCGATTTATGATCCCTCCAACTCTTGAATACTTTTGCGTTGAAGTACACCACAGAAGATTACTTTGATCTATTTTCACTGTACATATAAAAAATAGAGATAAAAAGATTAAAAAGAAGTTTCCGTCTCAGAGAAAGCTCCAAGAGATGAAAAGATTAGTTCCAAGAGCATTTTCAAATAAGAGGAGTGAAAAAAATTTTCTTCCAATAGCCGAACAAATATCAGTCAATCAACTTTCTTAATTTCATCTGCTTTTCATTACACTAGAAGAGGTTAGCTTGAACGATCTTCTCTGAAAATATGAGGAATACAAATGAAAAAGAAAAGAAATTTTTCCCGCCTTTACTCTTCAATTTTGATTTCGGTTGATTCGATTTTCATTCCTTGCCCTTGTTATTTTTACGTTTCTTTGAAAATACTGAAGTGGTTGAAGTGGTATAATTAAAAAGAAACATTTTTTACGCATTTGGTTTTACGTTTTTGTTGTTTTAGCAGTTGTTTTTTTCTATTTTGTGAGCTCTCACATGAAGATTCTAATTTCGAGAAAAATCATGAAAACCTACGAATTACTCCATTTGCCTTATTATTGTTTTCAACCTTGTCTGTCAACTGCAGAGCAAATTTTTATTCCTTTTCATTTTTTGTCCATTAAAATTTTAAAGTTTTCGCCGTTTTCAAATTTCGTATATTTGTTTAATGCATATCGATACTACACCCTGAGGGCTAAAAATTGATTTCCATTATACCATTAGCAGAATATTTGTCAAAGAAGTAACTTCATCAGCACCATGGACCCGACGCATGTTTTCGCAAATTTAGAATACAATCCGTTCTTCAACACCTTCTTTCTTTCAGTCTTCTTTCATTACTTTCCTCTACTTTCTTTACTCCTCTACTTTCTTTCAGTCTTCTGGTGGAGTAGCCGTCTCAACTTAGAACACTTTTTGTTTTATATTATGAAAAAAGTCAGTCAATAAAACATTTAGTTTTCCATTTTACAGAAATACCTGGACTGGATGAGATCATCTCGAAGAGCAATATTCAAATACAGAATTGAAAAAACTTTCTAATTTAAAAAAAAATTAAGATTTGTTTCAGGTTTTTCAGACTGTCGATTTATATACTCTCCAATTATTGAATTCTTTTGTTTTGCAGTAAACTAAAAGAAACTATATCAGATATCTCACTGTACATATAGGAAGCACAGATAAAAAGATTTAAAAAAATTTCCATCTCAGGGAAAGCTGTAAGAGATGAATAGATTAGTCCTATTAACATTTTCAAAATAGAGAAGTGTAAAATTTTTTTCATCTGATAGCCAAAAACATATCAATTGATCAACTCTCATCTGCATTTCATAATAGTAGAGGAAATTAGCTTGAACAACTTTCTCTGACAACATAGAGAATGCAAATGAAAATGTTAGCTTGAACAACTTTCTCTGACAACATAGAGAATGCAAATGAATAAGATAAGAAAAGTTATACGTCTTTAATCTTCAATTTTGATTTCAGATGGTTCGAATGTCATTCTTTGCAGCTGTTATTTTTACGTCTCCGTGCTGTTGAAAATACTGAAGTGGTTAATTCTGATGAAATAGGAGGATGGATCTGCAAAACAACTCTAGATTTCATTAAAAAGAACACATGGTTTTACATGGTTTTACTGCACTTGGTTTTACATTTTTAATGTTGCTTACAGTTTTTTTCTATTTTGAGAGCTCTCACTTGAAGCTTCTAATTTCGAAAAAATCATAGAAATCTACAAATTCCTCCATTTTGCTTTTATTTTAATTTTCTACCTAGTCTGTCAACCCCAGAGTGAATTTTTATTCCTTTTTGCTACCGTCCTTTAAGGTTTTAAAATTTTCACCATTTTCAAATTTCGTTAAATTGTTCAAAATGAATCCATACTACTTCAGGAGCTCCAAAATTTGATTTTTGTTATAACATAAGCAAAAAAATTTTCAAACAGTTAATTTCTTCAGCACCATAGACTCGGAATACGCTTTCGTAACTTTTTATTACAGTCTGTTAGTCTTCAAACTTTTTTTGCAACTTGATTTTCTTTCAGTCTCTCGATGTAGTAGCCGTTTCAACTTGATATGATTTTTAAAGTTCAAAACTCCCGCCCCTATAAGGGAAGTCAATCAGCTCGTGGGCTGCAAGTAGGCTACAACATTCAATTTATTCTATAAGTAGGCTACAACATTCTATTCGATTACAGGGTATTCTATTTTTCAAAACCACCCATAGTTTTTTATATGAGGAGCAATGAAAATAAAAAAACATGAAACAAATAATTATGCTTATTTGTATTAAGTTTTCGGACTGCCGATTGGTAAACTCTCAAACCTTGAAAACCTTTCGCATTGCAGTATATTAGAGTAGAATTGTTTGAACGTTCTGCTCTGACAATATAAAGAATACAAATCAAAAACACTAGAAAAAGGTTTTCACCTTTATTTTCAATAACACACTGTTTTGCAAAAAAAATTTTCTATTTTTTTGTAACTAATCTTTTTTCATGTTTTGTCATCAATGATCTAAACTTCTCTGTTTAATCTGTCGAAATAAGTGCGAAGTCCTTGTGGCAACTGTTTGGCTAAATTTGGAATTGACGCTGAAAAATGAAGTAAAACTTTGATGTTTTTCCCCAAATTTGTCATTTCTGATACTTCATGAGCTCAACTCACCAAATTGTTATTTTATCATCCAGCAGATGTGTTAACGGCTTGATTTAAAAAACACAATATGTGTTTAAAGGATTTAAAACCACAATTTACAGAACACATGAAGTATTTATTATAATTTTTTGAACATTTCCGACAGTTTTTTGACACTACAACTACTTGTGTAACACGCAGACAAAAGTTAAAGGCTGTCTTTAAAACTTTGATGGCTCCTAAATGGTATCATAGAATGTTATTAGTTTTCGTTTTTCTAAAATCTCTGATGTGCTACGACCTATATATAAGAAAACAAAAATTTTTCCAATTTCCTAAGAGTGCATTTCGCAGAAAAAATTAAAGGTTTTTCTAATCGTGTTAAGA
Organism: Convolutriloba macropyga; assembly: GCF_964194025.1. Taxonomy (NCBI): domain Eukaryota; kingdom Metazoa; phylum Xenacoelomorpha; order Acoela; family Convolutidae; genus Convolutriloba; species Convolutriloba macropyga. Next base: position 47,169,688 of record NC_134481.1, on the reverse strand, counting down.
TTACTGGCAGTTTCTTCATTCTACCTCTACTTCTAAAAACTTTGGATTAAGATCTGCTCTTCATCAGCCTTATATACCGCAATTTGCTCTTCTTTCAGTCTTCTGTTGGAGTAGCCGTTTCAACTTGAATTTATTTTTAAAATTACACACTCACGCCCCTGTAAAGGAAATCATTCAACTCGGCGTCGGAAGGTCGTCTCCAGCAAACACAGCTGTTTGGGAACTGAAAAAGAAACGGAATTTTTTCATGTTTCAAAACCACTTTTTGTTTTATTGAGGACATTCACAATGAGTAAATCATTTGGGTCTCAATTTCACAAAAAAGCTTTTAGGAGATTAATTCGAACTCTGTATTTCAAATTTGTATAAGATTTTTAGACAACCGATTGATCAATTCACAAACCCCCAAAACCTTTTGCATTGCAGTATACAAGAGTTAATAATTTGAACTATCTGCTCTGACAATATAAAGAATACAAATGAAAAGCTCTAGAAAAGGGGTCCAACTTTATTTTCAAACACAATCGTTTTTGCAAAAAAACTTTCTAATTTTTTTGGTAACTGATCTTTACTCATGTTTTGTCATTGTTGATCTGAAATTCGTCTGTTTTATCTGTCGAAAATAAGTGCGGAATTTTTGTGGCAACTGTTTCGTTTAATTTGAAGATGAAGCTAGAAATTGAAGTAAAATTTTGATAATTTTCGGCAAATTTGTCATTCCTGATACTTCATGAGCCTAATTTGCCAACTTTATTTTGTTATCCAACAGATGCGTTAACGTCTTGATTCAATAAACACAATATGCGTTTTAAAATTTTTTGATCGCAATTTTGAGAAAAAAGTGACTTTTCTGGTTTTGTTAAGATTTCTGAGAGTTTTTTCACTCTACCTCCACTTGTGTGTAACAAATAGAGTAGCTTTAAAGTCTTTTGCTAAAGTTTTTTATTGATGGCCAGGGTTGTTTTTGGTTTTCAGTGAATTTAATATAGGGGGCCCCTTCTCTATGAGATTTCTACAGAAATAGACAATTTTGAAAACTTTTGAACTGGAAAAGAAATGAAGATTTATTTTTTGGTTTTTCAGACTGCCGATTTATGATCCCTCCAACTCTTGAATACTTTTGCGTTGAAGTACACCACAGAAGATTACTTTGATCTATTTTCACTGTACATATAAAAAATAGAGATAAAAAGATTAAAAAGAAATTTCCGTCTCAGAGAAAGCTCCAAGAGATGAAAAGATTAGTTCCAAGAGCATTTTCAAATAAGAGGAGTGAAAAAAATTTTCTTCTAATAGCCAAACAAATATCAGTCAAACAACTCTCTTAATTTCATCTGCTTTTCATTACACTAGAAGAAGTTAGCTTGAACGAGCTTGAACGATCATTACACTAGAAGAAGTTAGCTTGAACGAAAATACTGAAGTGGTTGAAGTGGTTTAAATAAAAAGAAACATTTTTTAATGCATTTGGTTTTACGTTTTTGAAGTTGATTTTTTCTATTTTGTGAGCTCTCACTTGAAGATTCTAATTTCGAGAAAAATCATGAAAACCTACGAATTACTCCATTTGCTTTATTATTGTTTTCAACCTTGTCTGTCAACTGTAGAGCGAATTTTTATTCCTTTTCAATTTTTATCCATTAAAATTTTAAGGTTTTTGCCGTTTTCAAATTTCTTATATTTGTTTAGTGCATATCGATACTACACCCTGAGGGCTAAAAATTGATTTCCATTATACCATTAGCAGAACATTTGTCAAAGAAGTAACTTCATCAGCACCATGGACCCGACGCAGGTTTTCGCAAATTTAGAATACGATCCGTTCTTCAACACCTTCTTTTAATGCAATTTGCTTTTCTTTCAGTCTTCTGGTGGAGTAGCTGTCTCAACTTGAATTCATTTTTAAAATCAAACACCCACGCCCCTATAAAGGAAATCAGTCAACTAGTAGTGGGTGGGAGCAAGTAGGCTTCAATAGGCACATTTAAAAAATAAGCGCAATTTAGACAAAAGCAGTTTTTTTTGGAAGTTGGAAATTATTTTGAAGAGCAATTTCAAAACACAAAATGAAATAAATAAATTCCTTCTAATTTTTGAAAAAAAATTTAATGAGTTGTTTTAAGTTTTTTGGACTGCCGATTGGTAAACCCACAAACCTTCAAAATCTTTCTTTTTGCAGTGTATTAGAGGAAAATTATTTGAATTATCTGCTCTGAAAGCTTAAACAACACAACTAAAAAGCCTAGAAAAGATTTCCATTTTTATTTTCATTAACGATTTCTATTGTAAAGTAATTTTCTTCTTTTTTTGGTAACTGATCTTTACTTATATTTCGTCCCCGTTTATCTAAACCTTGTTTATTTTATCTGCTCAAAATGGGTGTGGAGTTCTTGAGGCAATGGTTTCGTTCATTTATATGCAAACTTGAGGCAAATGTTTAACTATATAAATTTATATGCAAACTGAAAAAAAAGAAAACTCCTTCCAAAAAAAGGAACACTGCTTCCTTTCTATATGAAGAACTTCAAAATCAATAAAGATTTTAATTTTCATTTTCACAAAGACCATCACAGATTGAAGAAGAATATTTTAAACAGCAATTTCAAAAAAAATGAACTCAAAACTAAACTCTATCTTCCAGATTTTTGAAAAAAATATGATGATTTGCTTTAAGTTTTTCAAACTGACGATTGATAAACTCTCGAGCCCTTTAAATCTTCCCTATCGAAATTTATTGCAGGAGAAAAATTTGAACTATCCGCTCTGAAAGTATAAGGAATATAATTGAAAAAGACAAGAAAAGATTTCCATTTTTTTTTTCAATAACAAATTTATTGCGGAAAATTTTTCTACGCTTTTTGGTAATTGATCATTACTCATGTTTCTTCACCGTTGATCTAAACTTTTTTTATATATCTGTTGAAACGAGGTGTGGAATTCTTGTGGCAATTTTTTCGTTATTTTGAAAAATGACGCTAAAATCTGAAGTAAACTTTTAAAGTTGTTTCCAATAATTTGTCACTGCTGTTTTTCCATAAACATAACGGGCCCATTCGTCTTATTAACATCCCGGAAATGAGCAAACGGCTTGATTTAAAAACACAATATGTTTTGAAAAGATTTAAAATCAAATCCATAAGAGTGTTTTTTTCTAATTTTTCAAACATTTCTGACAGTTTTTGCACTCTACCTCTACTTGTTCGAAACATGTAGATAAAAATTAAAGGCTGCCTTTAAAGCTTTAAAGGCCTTTAATTGGAAGCATAGAAGGTTTTTGGTTTTCGTTATTCTAAATTCTCTGATGTGTTACCACCTTTATTTAAGATTTTTTTCCGATTTCTTAAAAGCGCATTTCGTAGAAAATATTAAAAGACTTTTGTAATTGTTTTAAGATTTCTGGCAGTTTTCAACACTTTTTGGTTGGTTTTTTATCATTAGTCATGTTTCGTCACCGTTGATCTAAATTTTTCTGTTTTATCTGTTAAAACTGGTTGTCGACATCTTTAGGCATTTTTTCGTTAATTTTAAAAATAACGCCAAAAATTGAAGTAAGCTTTTAAAGTTGTTTCCAAAAATTTGTCACTGCTGTTTTTTTAACATCACGAAAATGTGCAAACGGCTTGATTTAAAAACACAATATCTTTTTAAAAGATTTAAAATCAAGTTTATAAGAATTTTTTTCCAATTTTTCAAACGCTTCTAACAGTTTTTGCACTCTACCTCTATTTGTGCGTATTTTTTAGATAAAAAATTTTTAAAATTTCGTAGTTAAAATTTTTAAAAATGACGCGGAAAACTGAAGTAATTTTTACTGTTGTTTCCAAAAATTTGTCACTGCTGTTTTTCCATAAGCATAATGGGCCCATTTGTCATTTTAACATCCCAAAAATGTGCAAACGGCTTGATTTAAAAACACAATATGTTTTTGAAAGATTTAAAATCAAATTAATGAGAAATATTTATTTTAATTTTCCAAACACTTCTGACAGTTTTTGCACTCTACCTCTAATTTTGTGTAACATGTAGATAAAAGTTAAAGGCTGTCATTAAATCTTTAGAGCCTTTTAATTAGTAGCATAGAAAGTTTTTGGTTTTCGTTATTCTAAAATCTCTGATGTGTTACAAGCTATATATAGAGAACAAAAATTTTTCTAATTGTTGTTTGGTTAATGGCAGTTTCTTCACTCTACATCTACTTCTAAAAAATATAGGTGAAACTTAAAAGTTGTTTTAAAAATCGTTTTATTAGTAACATCGAAGAACTCTGCTTCTCATTAATTTCTAAATATCGGCCTTTTAAATCTTCGGATTTTTTTTGCAAAGAAAAAGAAAAATATATAAATCTATATGCAAACTGAAAAGAGGTTTTTTTCGACTTTTTGAGAACACTCCTTCCTTTATATGTGAAGAACTTCAAAATCAATAAAAGATTTCGGTTTCATTTTCACAGAATTGATCACAGACTGGAGAGGAATATTTTAAACAGCAATTTCAAAAAAAGAGCTCAAAAAAATATGATGATGTGCTTTAATTTTTTCAAACTGACGATTGATAAAATTTCGAGCCCTTTAAATCGTCCGTATCGGAGCATATCGGAGGAGAAAAATTTGAACTATCTGCTCTGACAGTATAAGGAATATAATTGAAAACGACAAAAAAAGATTTCCAATTTCATTTTGCACTCTACCTATACTTGTTTGTAGCATGTAGAAAAAATTTAAAGGCTGTCTTTAAATCTTTAATGGCTCTTAATTGGTAGCATAGAAGATTTTTGGTTTTCGTTATTCTAAAATCTCTGATTTGTTACAAGCTATATTTAAAGAACAAAAATTTTTCTAATTGTTTCAAGGTTACTGGCAGTTTCTTTACTCTCCATCTGATTCTGAAAATTATTGGTGAACTTTAAAAGTTGTTTTTTTATTATCATTTTTAGGGGTAGCGTTGAAGAACTGTGCTTCTCAACAAATTCTAAATTTTGGCCTATTAAATTGTAGGATTTTTTTCAAAGAAAAAAAGAATTATGTAAATCTTGCAAAGATAAATTATGCAAATTGAAAAGAGGTTTTTTTTCCATTTTTTCGAGAACACTCATTCCTTTTTATATGGAGAATTACAATATCAATAAAGAGTTTGGGCTTAACTTTCACAGAATTGATCACAGACTGGAGAAGAATATATTAAACAGCAATTTCAAAAAAATTCAAAAATAAATTTTTTCTCCAAATTTTCGAAAAAAAAATATGATGATTTGCTTTAAGTTTTCCAAACTGACGATTGATAAACTCTCGAGCCCTTTAAATCTTCCGTACGGAGTATATTGGAGGAGAATAGTTCGAACTATCTGCTTGGACAGTATAATAAAAAAAATTGAAAAAGACAAGAAAAGATTTCCATCTTTATTGTCAACAACAAATTTTTTGCGGAAAAATTTTCAAGACTTTTTGGTAACTAATCTTTACTCATGTTTCTTCACTGTTGATCTAAACTTTCTTGTTTTGTTTGGTGAAACTAGGAGTCGAACTTTGAGGCAATTTTTTTGTTAATTTTAAAGATGACGCTAAAAAATGAAGTAAACTTTTAAAGATGTTTCCAAAAATTTGTCACTGCTGTTATTCCATAAGAATAATGGGCCCATTCGTCTTTTTAACATCCCGGAAATGTGCAAACGGCTTGATTTAAAAACATAAAATGTTTTTAATTTATTTAGAATCAAATTTATAAGAAATTTTTTTTTCTAATTTTTCAAACACTTCTGACAGTTTTTGCAGTCTACCTCTACTTGTTTGAAATATGTAGATAAAAATTAAAGGCTGCCTTTAAAGCTTTAAAGGCCCTTAATTGAAAGCATAGAAGGCTTTTGGTTTTCGTTATTCTAAATTCTCTGATGTGTTACCACCTTTATTAAAAAATTTTTTTCCAATTTCTTAAAAGCGAAAATATTAAAAGATTTTTGTAATTGTTTTAAGATTTCTGGAAGTTTTCAACACTTTATGTAGATAAATTAAAGGCTGTCCTTAAATCAATAAAGGCTCTTATTGGGTAGCATAGAAGGTTTTTGGTTTTTGTTATTTTAAAATCTCTGATGTTTTACTACCTATATTAAAAAAAGTTTTCTAATTCCTTAAGAGCCCAGTTCGTATAAAACATTATAAGACTTTTGTAATTGTTTTAAGATTGCTGGCAGGCTCTTCACTCTACATAAACTTCTGAAAAATTTAGGTGAACATTAAAAGTTGTTTCTAAAATCATTTAATTGGTAGGATCGAAGAACTCTGCTGCTCATTAAATTCTAAGTTTTGGCCTATTAAATCGTCGGATTTTTTTCCAAAGAAAGAAATTTATATAAATCTATAGGCGAACTGAAAGAAGTTTTTTTTCATTTCTTCATTTTTCGAGAACACTCCTTCCTTTTTTTATGAAAAACTTCAAAATCAATAAACATTTCGGGTTTCATTTTAACAGAATTGATCACAGACTGGAGGAGAATATTTTGAAAATTGATAAACTATCAAGCCCATAAAACTCTTCCGTATCGGAATATATTGGAGGAAAAAAGTTTGAACTATCTGCTCTGACAGTATGATGAATATAATTGAAAAAGACGCTTTTTGGTAACTGATCATTACTCATGTTTCTTCACCGTTGATCTAAATTTTTTTTATATATCTGTTGAAACGAGGTGTGGAATTCTTGTGGCATTTTTTTTCGTTATTTTTAAAAATGACGCTAAAATATGAAGTAAACTTTTAAAGTTGTTTCCAATAATTTGTCACTGCTGTTTTTCCATAAGCGTAATGGGCCCATTCGTCTTATTAACATCCCGGAAATGTGCAAATGGCTTGATTTAAAAACACAAAACGTTTTGAAAAGATTTACAATCAAATCCATAAGAGTATTTTTTTCTAATTTTTCAAACATTTCTGACAGTTTTTGCACTCTACCTCTACTTGTTTGAAATATGTAGATAAAAATTAAAGGCTGCCTTTAAAGCTTTAAAGGCCCTTAATTGGAAGCATAGAAGGTTTTTGGTTTTCGTTATTCTAAATTCTCTGATGTGTTACCACCTTTATTTAATAATTTTTTTCCAATTTCTTAAAAGCGCGTTTCTTAGAAAATATTAAAAGACTTTTGTAATTGTTTTAAGATTTCTGGCTGTTTCTTCACTCAACATTTAGTTCTGGAAAATATAGATAAACTTAAAAGTTGTTTTTAACATCTTTTAATTGGGAGCATTGAGGAAATTGGTTTCTAATTAAATTCTAAATTTCGGCCTTTTGAATCGTCAGATTTTTTTCAAAAAAAAAAACAAAATTATTCAAATCTATATGCAAACTGCAAAAAGGATTTTTTCAATAAAGATTTTGGTTTCCAATTTTACAAAGCGGTTTGATTGAAAAAACAGAATATGTGATTGAAGAATTGGAAACCCGAATTTATAGAAAATAGGCTCTTAATTGGCAGCAAATTGGTAGCATATAAGGTTTCTGGTTTTGTGTGTAACAAGTACATAAAGTTTAAAGGCTGTCTTTAAATCACGAAAGGCTCCTAATTGCTAGGATAGAATTTTTTGGCTTTCGTTTTTCTATAATCTCTGATGTGTTACTACCTATATTCAAAAAACGAAATTGTTTCTAATTTCTTAAGAGCGCTTTTTGTGGAAAGTATTAAACGACTATTCTAATTGTTTTAAAATTCCTGGCAGTTTCTTCACTCTACATATACTTCTGGAAAATATAGATGAACCTTAAAAGTTGTTTTTAAAATTTTTTCATTTGGTAGCATTGTGGAATTTTGTTTCCCATTAAATTCTATTTTCCGCCTTTTAAATCGCCGAATCCTTTTCAAAGTAAAAGTAGAAATTTATATAAATTTAAATGCAAACTGAAAATTTTCTTCATCTTTCGAGAACACTCGTTGTTTTTTATATGAGGAAATCAAAAATCAATGAAGATTTCGTTTTCATTTTCACACAAATGATCACAGAATGGAGGAGAATGTTTTAAAGAGTAATTTCAAAAAAAAGAACTGCAAAAATTTTTTGTCCTAATCTACGAACTTATTTTTAAACTGCCGACCGATAAACTCTTGAACCCACTAAATATTCCGTATTGAAGTATATTGGAGGAAAAAAGTTTGAAATATCTGCTCTGAGAGTATAACGAATATAATTGAGAAAGACAAGAAAAGATTTCCATCTTTATTGTCAATAACCAATTTTTTGCGGGAAATTTTTCTACACTTTTTGTTAACCGATCATTACTCAAGTTTTTTCACCATTGATCTAAACTTTTTGTTTTGCTTGGTGAAACTAGGTGTGGAATTCATGAGGCAATTTTTTTGTTATTTTTAAAAATGATGCTAAAAACTGAAGTAAATTTTTAATGTTGTTTCCAAAAATTGGTCACTGCTGTTATTCCATAAGCATAATAGGCCCATTCGTCTTTTTAACATCCCAAAGATAAGCAAATGCCTTGATTCAAAAACACAATATGTTTTTGAAAGTTTTGAAAAACCGAATTAATAGGAAGTGTTTCTTCTAATTTTTCAAACACTTCTGACAATTTTTGCACTCAACCTCTACTTGTTTGAAACATGTAAATAAAAGTTAAAGGCTGCCTTTAAAACTTTAAAGGGTCTTAATTGGTAGCAAATTGGTAGCATAGAAGGTTTCTGGTTTTGTGTGTAACAAGTAGATAGAGGTTAAAGGCTGTCTTTAAATCACTAAAGGCTCCTAGTTGCTAGGATAAAATATTTTGGTTTTCATTTTTCTAAAATCTCCGATGTGTTACTACCTATATTTAAAAAAACAAAATTGTTTCTAAGTTCTTAAGAGCGCATTTTGTGGAAAGTATTATACGACTTTTCTAATTGTTTTAAAATTTCTGGCAGTTTCTTCACTCTACATATAATTCTGGAAAATATAGATGAACCTTAAAAGTTGTTTTTAAAATTTTTTTATTTGGTAGCATTGAGGAATTTTGTGTCCCATTAAATTCTAATTTCGCCCTATTAAATCGTCGGATCCTTTTCAAAGAAAAAATAGAAAATTATATAAATTTATATGCAAACTGAAATTTTTCTTCATCTTTCGAGAACATTCGTTGTTTTTTATATGAGGATATCAAAAATCAATGAAGATTTTGTTTTCATTTTCACACAAACGATCACAGACTGGAGGAAAATATTTTGAAGAGCAAATTCAAAAGAAAGAACTGAAAAAGTTTTTTCTCCTAATCTTCGAACTAATTTTCAAACTGCCGACCGACAAACTCTTGAACCCATTAAATCTTCCGTATTGGAGTATATTGGAGGAAAAAAGTTTGAAATATCTGCTCTGAGAGTATAAGGAATATAATTGAAAAAGACAAGAAAAGATTTCCATCTTATTTTTCAATAACGAATTTTTTTTTGCGGAAAATTTTTCTACACTGTTTGGTAACTGATCATTACTCATGTTTCTTCACCATTGATCTAAACTTTTTGTTTTGCTTGATGAAACTAGGTGTGGAATTCTTGAGGCAATTTTTTTGTTATTTTTAAAAATGATGCTAAAAACTGAAGTAATTTTTTAATTTTGTTTCCAAAAATTCGTCACTGCTGTTATTCCATAAGCATAATGGGCCCATTCGTCTTTTTAACATCCCGAAGATAAGCAAGTGCCTTGATTCAAAAACACAATATTTCAAACAGTTTTGAAAACCGAATTAATAAGTGTTTCTTCTATTTTTTCAAACACTTCTGACAGTTTTTGCACTCTACCTCTACTTGTTTGAAACATGTAAATAAAAGTTAAAGGCTGCCTTTAAAACTTTAAAGGGTCTTAATTGGTAGCAAATTGGTAGCATAGAAGGTTTCTAGTTTTGTGTGTAACAAGTAGATAGAGGTTAAAGGCTGTCTTTAAATCCCTAAAGGCTCCTAGTTGCTAGGATAAAATTTTTTGGTTTTCATTTTTCTAAAATCTCCGATGTGTTACAACCTATATTTAAAAAAAAACAAAATTGTTTCTAAGTTCTTAAGAGCGCATTTTGTGGAAACGACTATTCTAATTGTTTTAAACGACTATTCTAATTGTTTTAAAATTTCTGGCAGTTTCTTCACTCTACATATAATTCTGGAAAATATAGATGAACCTTAAAAGTTGTTTTTAAAATTTTTTTATTTGGTAGCATTGAGGAATTTTGTTTCCCATTAAATTCTAATTTCGCCCTATTAAATCGTCGGATCCTTTTCAAAGAAAAAGTAGAAAATTATATAAATTTATATGCAAACTGAAATTTGTCTTCATCTTTCGAGAAGACTCTTTGTTTTTTATATGAGGAAATCAAAAATCAATGAAGATTTTGTTTTCATTTTCACACAAATGATCACAGAATGGAGGAAAATATTTTAAAGAGCAAATTCAAAAGAAAGAACTGAAAAAGTGTTTTCTCCTAATCTTCGAACTAATTTTCAAACTGCCGACCGACAAACTCTTGAACCCATTAAATCTTCCGTTTTGTAGTATATTGGAGGAAAAAAGTTTGAAATATCTGCTCTGAGAGTATAAGGAATATAATTGAGAAAGACAAGAAAAAATTTCCATCTTGATTTTCAATAACGAGTTTTTTTGCGGAAAATTTTTCTACACTGTTTGGTAACTGATCATTACTCATGTTTCTTCACCATTGATCTAAACTTTTTGTTTTGCTTGGTGAAACTAGGTGTGGAATTCTTGAGGCAATTTTTTTGTTATTTTTAAAAATGATGCTAAAAACTGAAGTAATTTTTTAATTTTGTTTCCAAAAATTGGTCACTGCTGTTATTCCATAAGCATAATGGGCCCATTCGTCTTTTTAACATCCCGAAGATAAGCAAGTGCCTTGATTCAAAAACACAATATTTCAAACAGTTTTGAAAACCGAATTAATAAGTGTTTCTTCTATTTTTTCAAACACTTCTGACAGTTTTTGCACTCTACCTCTACTTGTTTGAAACATGTAAATAAAAGTTAAAGGCTGCATTTAAAACTTTAAAGGGTCTTAATTGGTAGCAAATTGGTAGCATAGAAGGTTTCTGGTTTTGTGTGTAACAAGTAGATAGAGGTTAAAGGCTGTCTTTAAATCACTAAAGGCTCCTAGTTGCTAGGATAAAATTTTTTGGTTTTCATTTTTCTAAAATCTCCGATGTGTTACTACCTATATTTAAAAAAAACAAAATTGTTTCTAAGTTCTTAAGAGCGCATTTTGTGGAAAATATTATACGACTTTTCTAATTGTTTTAAAATTTCTGGCAGTTTCTTCACTCTACATATACTTCTGGAAAATTTAGGTGAACCTTATAAGTTGTTTTTAAAGTTTTTTAATGGTAGCGTTGGAGAGAATTTTGTTTCTCATTAAATTCTAAGTTTCGGCCTTTTAAAATTGTCGCATCTTTTCAAAGAAGGAGAAAAAAATTATATAAATTTATATGCAAACTGAAAATTTTCTTCATCTTTCGAGAACACTCGTTTCCATTTTATATGAGACAATTCAAAATCCATGGAGATTTCATTTTCATTTTCACACAAATGATCACAGACTTGAGGAGAATATTTTAAAGAGCAATTTGAAAAAAAAAATTGAAAAGTTTTTTTCTCCTAATCTCCGAACTAATTTTCAAACTGCCAACCGATAATCTCTTGAACCCATTAAATCTTCCGTATTGGAGTATATTGGAGGAGAAAAATGTGAACTATCTGCTGCGAGAGTATAAGGAATATAATTGAAAAAGACAAGAAAAGGTTTCCATATTTATTTGCAATAACAATTTTTTTGCGGAAAAAACTTCAACAGTTTTTGGTAACTGATCATTACTTATTTTTCGTCACCGTTGACCTAAATCTTTTTTGTTTTATCTATTGAAACTAGGTGTGGACTTTCTGTGGCAATTTTTTCGTTTTTTTTAAAAGACGCTAAAAACGGAAGTAAACTTTTAAAGTTGTTTCCAAAAATTTGCCACTGCTGTTAATCCATAAGCATAATGGGCCCGTTTGTCTTTTTAACATCCCAGAGATGTGAAGACAGCTTGATTTAAAAACACAAAAACGTTTCAAAAGATTTAAAACCCGAAATTATAAGAAGTATTCTTTTTTATTTTTCAAACAATTCTGACAGTTTTTGCACTCTACCTATACGTGTGTGTAACATGTAGAAAAAAATTTAAAGGCTGTCTTTAAACCCTTAAAGGCTCTTAACGTTATTAAAAACTTTTAATTAGCAGCATTGAGAATCTTTGTTTCTCATTAAAATCTAAGTTTCGGGTTTTTAAATCGTCGGATTTTTTTTAAAAAAAAAAATAAAATAAATCTGTATGCAAACTGCAAAAAGGATTTTGTTCATCTTTCGAGAACACTCCTGCCTTTTTAGATGAGGAACTTCAAAATCAATAAATATTTCGGTTTCAATTTTACAAAAATGTGTACAGACTAGAGTATAATAATTTAAAGAGCAATTTCAAAAAACAACTGAAAAAATTTTGTCTCCTAATTTTCGAAAAAAGTATGATGATTTGATTTAAGTTCATCAGACTGCCGATTGATAAATTCTCATACGCTTTCAATCGTCCGTATTGGAGGAAAAAAGTTTAAACTATCCGCTCTGAGAGTATAAGTAATACAAAAAGAAAAGACCAGAAATTATTTCCATCTTTATTTTCAATGACAATTTTTTTTGCGAAAAAATTTTCTACTTTTTTGGTAACTGATCATTACTCTTGATCCCACACCGTTTATCTAAATATCTTTTGTTTTATCTGTTAAAACTGGGTGTGGACTTCTATAGGCATTTGTTTGGTTAATATTAAAAATGAAGCTAAAAATTGAAGTAACATTTTACTGTTGTTTCTAAAAATTTGTCATGATGTTATTCCATAAGCATAAAGAGCCCATTCGTCCTTTAAGCATCCCGGTGATGCGCATACGGTTTGATTTAAGAAACACAATATGTGTTTGAAAAATTGGAAACCCGAATTTATAGAAAATAGGAAGTATTTTTTTCAATTTTTAAACATTTCTGACAGTTTTGGCACTCTAACTCTACTTGTGTGTAACATGTAGATAAAGGTTAAAGGCTGTCTTTAATTCTTTAAAGGCTCCTAATTCGTAGGATAGAATTTTTGGTTTTCGTTTTTCTATAATCTCTGATGTGTTACCACCTATATTTAAAAAACAAAACTGTTTCTAAATTCCTAAGAGCTCATTTTGTGGAAATTATTAAACAACTTTTCTAATTGTTTTAAAATTTCTGGCAGTTTCTTCACTCTACATACATTTCTGGAAAATATAGGTGAAAATTAAAAGTTGTTTTTAAAGTTTTTTAATTGGTAGCATTGAAGAACTTTGTTTCTCATTAAATTCTAAGTTTCGGCCTTTTAAATTGTCGCATCTTTTCAAAGAAGAAAAAGAAAATTATATAAATTTATATGCAAACTGAAAATTTTCTTCATCTTTCGAGAACACTCGTTGTTTTTATACTAGGAATTTCAAAATCAATAAAGATTTCGTTTTCATTTTCACACAAATGATCACAGACTGGAGGAGAAAATTTTAAAGAGCAATTTCAAAAAAAAACTGAAAAAGTTTTTCTCCTAATTTTCGAACAAATTCCAAACTGCCGACTGATAAACTCATGAACTCATTAATTCGTCCATATTGGAGTAAATTGGAGGAGAAGAGTTCGAACTTTCTGCTCTGAGAGTATAAGGAAATTAAATAAAAAAGACCAGAATGTTTTTTGATCTTTATATTCAATAACGATTTTTTTGCGAATATTTTTTTAACATTTTTGGTAACTGGTCTTTATTCATGTTTCTTCACTGTTGATCTAAAGCGTTTTTGTTTTATCTGTTGAAATAAGTGTGGAATTTTTGAGGCAATTGTTCCGTTAAACTTAAAAATGACGCCAAAATGTAACTGAAGCTTTAATGTTGTTTCAAAACATTTGTCACTGCTTTTATTTCGTAAGCTTAATTGACCAAATCGTTATTTCAACATCCCGCAGATGTTTATGCGGCCTGATTAATAAAACAAAATATGTGTTAATGTCTTTGAAAACCACAATTTATCGAAAGTATGAAATGATTTTTCTAATTTGGTTAAGATCTTTGAAAGTTTTTGCACTCTATCTTTACCTTTGTGTGTCACTTTGAAGCCTGTCGTTAAAATTTTTTATTTATTGACCGCGAATTTTATTGGTGTTTAGTAAATTTTACGTATGGGAACCTTCTCTATGAGATTTTCACACAAAGAGACAATTTTATATACTGTACTGAACTGGAAAAGAAATCTGTTTTTTTTTTTATTTTCAAAAACACTTTTCGTTTTAAAATTACAAACCTGTCCATCAAAAAAATATTTGTATTTACTTTTTCCAGAAATGCTCCTGGATTGGAAGAGATTAAATTGAAGAGCTGTATCAAATTGGAAAAGATTAAACCGAAGAGCATGTTCAAGACACAGAAAACTAAAGAACAAATTTATTCTAATAGCCAAAAAAATGTGAACATTTTAGTTTAGCTTTCCAACCTATCAATTCGTAAACTTTCTAAATCTTAAAGTCAAATAATTATACAAGGAAAAGAAATGATTCAGATAAGAAAATCTTTCAGTGATTAAATTTCAATTCTGATTTCGTTTGGTTTAATTTTTTTGCAGCTGTTTCTTTCACGTCTCCATGGTAAGGAATTTAAACAGAACCACTTTTCAACCACTCAGTACCACAATGGATTTTAACAGAAATTTAACATAATGATCTTACAGAACCACTTTTCGATTTTAAAAAAAAAAGTTTTTCAATCGGTAAATTATTTGGTTGCCCATTTCACAGAAACGCTCCTGGACTGAAGGAGACTATAAAGAACAATATAACAAAAAAATTGACAAAAAAGTTCTAATGTTTCAAAAAAGCGAAGATTTGTTTTAGAATTTTCAGACTGCCGATTTATAAAAACTCCAACCTTCGAATACTTCTGTGTTGCTGTATAATAGAGGAGATTATTTTGAACTGTATATTCACTCTACATTTAAAAGACACAGATAGAATGATTAGAAGAATTTTAATTCTCAGTGAAAGCTCAAAGAGATGAAAAGTTAGTTCGAGGAGCGTTTTCAAAACACAGAGAAGTGAAAAATAATTTTCTTCATATCATTAATTCTTCATCTTCATATCTTTATACTAGAGAACGTTAGCTTGAACAATCTTCTCTGAAAACATAAGGATTACAATTGAATAAGATAAGAAATTTTTTCCGTCTTTCCTCTGCAATTTTGATTTCATTTGGTTCAATTTTCATTCCTTAAAGCTGTTATTATTACGTCTCATTGAAAATACTGAAGTGGTTAATTCTGATGGAATGGGGAGATGGATTTGCAAAAAAGACTCTCGATTTCGTTTAAAAATAGTTCTTACTGCACTTGATTTTACATTTTCAAAGTTGATTTTTTCTATGTTGAGAGCTCTCACTGGAAGCTTTCAATTTCGAAAAAGTCATAAAGACCTACGTGTTTTCAACCTAGTCTGTCAACCACAGAGAAAAATTTCATTCCTTTTCAATTTTGTCCTTTAACATTTTAAAATTTTAAAAGTTTTCAAGTTTTGAATAATTGAATAATTGTTTAATACTAATCAATACTACATCCCGAGGTCTAAAAATTGATTTCAGTTATACCATTAGCAGAAATTTTGTCAAATAAGTAATTTCTTCAGCACCATGGACCCGACGCATGTTTTCGCAGCTTTGGAATACGATTTGTTCTTCATCTTATTGACCTTATTTACTCCAATTTGCTGTTTTTTCAGTCTTCTGGTGGAGTAGCCGTTTTAATTTGAATTTAATTTTAAAATCAAACACTCACGCCCCTATAAAGGAAATCAATCAACTCGGGGTTGCGTGGGGGGGGGAGGCGAGGGTGGGGGGGGGCAAGTAGATTTCAACAAGCACTTTTAAAAGATAAGCGCGATTCAGACAAAAATCAGTTTTTTTGGAAGATATAAAATATAAACTATTATGAAGAGCAATTTCAATGTACAGAATTGAAAAGTACTTTCCTTCTAATTTTCGAAAAAAATTATGCTGAGTTGTATTATGTTTTTCAGACCGCCTTTTGGTAAACTCTCGAGCCGCCTTCAAAGTCTTCCGTTTTGCAGTATATTAAAAGAGAAGGCTTTGATCTATCTGCTCTAAAGGCATAAGGGAAACGGATAAAAAAGACTAGAGGGATTTTCATTTCTATTTTCAATAACAAAATCTTTCTCAAAATATTTTCTACATATTTTTTGTAACTGATCTTTACTCATGTTTTGTCGTCGTTGATCTGAATTTTGTCTGTTTTATCTGTTGAAACCAAAATCCGTAATTCTTGTGGCAACTGTTTCGTTAGTTTTTAAAATGAAGCTACAAATTAGAGTAAAGTTTGTTTTTTCCAAAAATTTGTCAATGCTCGTATTTCATAAGCATAAAAGGCCTATTGATCATTTTAGCATCCCCGAGAACTTCAAACGGCTTGATTAAAAAAACACATGTGTTTGAAAGACTTAAAACCTTAATTCAAAAACGATATGAATTATTTTTTCTGCTTTTTTAAACACTTCTGACAGTTTTTGCAATCAAACTCTACTTATGTGCAAATTGTTGGGTAACGTTAAAGGCTGTTCTTAATTCCTTAAAAGCTCTATTTTGGTAGCATAGAGGTTTATTGGTTTTGAATTTTCTAAAGTCTCTTAGATGTGTTACCAGCTCCATTTAAAAGACATAGTTTGCTCTAATTTCTTGAAAAATTAATTATGCTGATTTGTATTAAGTTTTTAGACTGCCGAGTGGTAAACTCTCAAACCAATTCTTTCGTTTTGCAGTATATTGGAGGAAAATATTTTGAACTATCTGCTCTGAAAACATAAGGAATATAAATAAAAAAGACCAGAAAAGATTTCCGATTTTGTTTTCAATAACGTTTTTTTTGCAAAGTATTTTTCTAAAATTTTGGCAACCGATCTTTACTTATCTTCCGTCACAGTTGATCTAAACCTTGCTTGCTTTTTCTGTTGAAACTTTGTGTGGATTCTTGAGGCAAATGTTTCGTTAGTTTAAAAAAAGAAGCTAAAAATTGAAGTAAACTTATAAAGTTTTTTTTCTAAAAATTTGTCACTGCTATTTTCTCATAAGCATAATGGGCCGATTGGTCATTTTAACATCCCGGAAATGTGCAAACGGCTTGATTTAAAAACACGATATGTTTTTAATTTATTTAAAATCAAATTTATAGGAATTTTTTTTCAAATTTTTCAAACACTTCTGACAGTTTTTGCACTCTACCTCTAATTGTGGGTAACATGTAGGTTAACGTTAAAGGCTGACCTTAAATCCTTAAAGACTCTAAATTGGTAGCAAAGTTGGTTATTGGTTTTAGTTTTTCTAAAATCTCTAAGATGTGCTCCGATCAATTAAAAAAACAAAATTTGCTCTATTTCTAAAGAAGGCAATTTGTAGAAAATATTAAAAGACTTTTATAAATGATTTAAGATTTGTGAGAGTTTCTTCACTTTTCATCTAATTCTGAAAACTTTAATTGAAGGCGAACTTTAACAGCAATTTTTGAAATCGCATAATTGGTAGTACTGCGAAACTTTGTTTCGCGTAAATTCTAAATTTCAGTCTTTTAACTCGTTAAATTTTTTTTAAAGGAAAATTAAAATATTATAAACTTAAATGTAACTGAAAAAAGAAATTATTTATTGTTTTTTCTCCTCACAAAAATAATCAGAGACTAGTTATTTTGAAGAGCTATTTCAAAGTACAGAACTGAAAATAATAATTATGCTGATTTGAGTTAGGTTTTTTAGACTGCCGATTGGTAAACTCTCCAACTTTCAAAACGATTCGTTTTGCATTATTTCAGAACAAAAATACTTTGAACTATCTGCTCTGAAAGCATAAGGAATAAAAATAGAAAAGACTAGAAAAAATTTCCGTTTTTATTTTCAATAACGATTTCTTTTGCAAAGTAATTTTCTACATTTTATGGTAACTGACATTTCCTCATGTTTTATCACCGTTGTACTAAACTGTTTTTGTTTTATCTGCTGAAACTATGTTTGGACTTCTTGAGGCAAATAATTCGTTCATTTTCAAAAAATGGCGCTAAAAAATTTTTAATGTTCTTTCCAAAAGTTGTTGTTGTTGTTATTCCATAAGCATAATGGACCCTTTCGTCATTTTAACATCGCGGAGATGTGCAAACGGCTTGATTTAAAAACACAATAGGTGCCTAAAAAATTTAAAACCACATTGTATAGAAAGTGTGATGTATTTTTTCTGATTTTTTGAACACTTCTGACTGTTTTTGCACTCTACCGCTACTTGTGTGTAACAAGTAGACAGTTGTTAAGGGCTGTATTTAAATCTTTGAAGGCTCTCAATTCGTAGCAGGGAGGAGGTTTATTGGTTTTCAGTTTTCTAAAATCTTTGATGAGTTACCACATATATTTTCAAAAACAAAATTTTTTCCAATTTCTTAAGAGTGCATTTCGTAGACAAAATCAAGACATTTCTATTTGCTTTAAAATTTCTGGCAGTTTCTTCATTCTACCTCTACTTCTAACAAATATAGGTGAACATTGAAAGTTGTTTATAAAATTGGTTAATTGAGGAATTTTGTTTGTGATTAATTTCTAATTTTCGGCCTTTTATATTGTCGGATTTTTTTCAAAGAAAAAGAAAATTTTAAAAATATATATGCAAAGGTTAAAAAGATTTTTTCCATCTTTCGAGAACACTTCTTCTTTTTTATGAGTATCTTCAGAACCAATAAAGATATCGGTTTTCATTTTCACAGAAATGATCACAGATCTGATAAGATTATCTGAAAGAGCAATTTAAAAAACAGAACTGAAAAGAATTTTCTCCGTATTTTTGAAAAGAATATGATTATTTGCTTTAAGTTTTTCAGACTGCCGATTGATATGCTCTTCAAATTTTTAAATCTTCCGTATTGGAGCGTATTGGAGTAGAAAAAATTGAACTGTCTGCTCTGAAAGTTTAAGGAATACAAATAAAAAATATCGACCAGAGAAGATCTTTATTTTCAATAATAATTTGTTTTGCGAGAAAATTTTCTACAATTTTGGTAATTGATCATTACGCATGTTTCATCACCGTTGATCTAAACCTTTTTTGTTTTATCTATTGAAACTAGGTGTGGATTTCGTGAGGCAATTGTTTCGTTAATTTTAAAAATGAGGCTAAAATTGAAGTAAGTTTTTAAAATTGCTTCCAAACATTTGTCACTGGTTTTACTTTTTCATAGTTGATTTTTTTCCATTTTAAAGCTCTAAACTGAGGCTTCTTCTTCAAAACGATTTGTTGAAACCTAAATAACTGATTTTTTACATAACTACAAAACTGACTGATTAAATCAAAATTTTTCAAAATAATTGTAGTCATTTTAGGCTTGAAAATGCAAAAAAATGCAAGAAATGTTCTTTTTTAGGCTAACTAGAACCACTACAAAATCCCACTTTTGCTTTTACCGTAATTTGCAATGCAGTCTCTTACCCCCAGAGCAATGTCGTTTCGTTTCGTCCTTTATAACTTTAAAGTGTTCCCCGTTTTACAATTTCCTATAATTGTTTAATACTAATCAATACTATATCTAGAGGGCTTAAAATTGAGTTTTTATTTTTTTGTTACGGGCTTAAACAGCAAGTTATTATTTACTAGGAAAAGAATTCATTCTAGCAAACTTATTCGACCTTTTTGAACGAAAAGAGAATTACTACAACGTCTGTTAAATCTTCTCGTACAGATACCAAGCACTTAATTTGGTGCGATACTGATTGATGTAACTTTTGGGTTTCCACTGGTCCCGCATTTGATCTGAATTGTAAGGTAAAACATTGAGGCAAACAGTACATTTATATTAAACCTGAGGAGAGAGTAGAAACGAAGAAGGTTGGAGTGACTGTGACGCTGGACGGAAATCAAAACTTCGAGGCTTTAAAAATGAGTCCATATGAAAAATATAACCTTAATCTGGGCGCAGACATCAGTGACGTCCAAGAACAG
The DNA here is from genome assembly GCF_964194025.1 of Convolutriloba macropyga. Lineage (NCBI taxonomy): Eukaryota > Metazoa > Xenacoelomorpha > Acoela > Convolutidae > Convolutriloba > Convolutriloba macropyga. The sequence goes on along the minus strand of NC_134481.1, from coordinate 47,149,615 downwards.
CAAGATACTTATCCTCACCTAGCAGCTCTAGATCCTATAACGTATATCAATGGCATCCCCGAGATGATGCTTGGACAGGATTTTTATCGCCTCCTCCGCACGTCAAAGTACATTGCTCTCGACGAGAAATGCTCAGTTTTTTGTAGTTTGTTTTTAAATAGGTGCTGTTTTGAGTGCTCCGTTAAAGTCTTCCTCAAGTTCAATCCCGACATTTTTCAGAGGTAACATGGAAGAACATTTTGAGCTGGCTAGTCAGCAAAGATTCTGAAGTCTTGATATGACAAGCAATCGTATAGCGCCCTTAAGGCAAGTAGACCCACAATTTGTCGTGCATGAACGTTTCTATCAGATCTCTGGTAATTCCAAAAAGCGTGATGGAACAAAAAAATGATGTATGAATGCTCTGGACTGAAGATAACGTCCAGCTGCCCGATAATAAATTCTCGTTATTAGTGCAACCGGAAACGTTGGAAGAGAGACTTACCAAAATCAGGACCTGAGACAAATGAACACAAACACCATCAAAGAGAATTTAGGCAAGTAACATTCATTGACAATCCCAAAAAGGAAAGTCGCTCATATCTTGAGTGGTACCCACCGCAACACCTACTTTTTAATCCAAATAAACCCGGAAAGCTCCGCATGTCGCTCAATGACGGAGCTAAAATCCGCGCGTCATCTTTGATCAAAGGTTTACTCACTGGTCCAGAACTAATACAGAAGCTCATTTATATACTCTAAGTTTAAACAACACCCGTATGAAGTCATTTATTATCATTTTGTGCTATCTTACATCTTGAGTAATTTTTTCTTCAGGCAATATAAAAAGGGAGCAGTCATTTGTCCTTGCCAAAGACCAAGCCCAAATTCCCAAATTGCAATTGCAAGGCTCCCCTCGCACTGCACGCCTACAAAAGAAAATCTGTCGATCGTAGAGCGTTTCTGTAGGAAGCCCTAAAAACTTAACAAAGCATTTCCCTTTCGAGCAGACCGCTGACATCATAGATATCAGCAAGCTGAGTGTTGTAAGCATAGAACATCTCATTTCTGTCTGCATCAGCATCCGAGCCCAGTAAAGAACTGAGTAAAATTTTGACAAAATTGATAAGTTCAGCTCTAATCGTAAACTCATGCGTATAACATCATATATTCTCGGTCCATTAGGATCAAACAAATGTTATCGTAACATCGACAGCAGTGTAACCAATTCTACTGAGCTTGGTGAAGCAAACCACCAACTCAATTGGCTCAAGGAGAGTTCTTTAGTGCTGAAGGAAATTGATTTTCAATAACAAATCAGTCAAGAAGAGCAGCCGCCTTGCTCAGCCTTGTTGTTTGTTGCGCCTCATGATGTCATCTGTTCTTCTGGTGGACTCAAACGGCTAGTGGAATTTGACTTGGACACTTCTTTCTGCGGCACACTCACGTGCAAAATCACAATTAGGGCATAACATATTTGCGTGGTAGAGTACAGGAGAGTTATTCTGCCCTAAACTTACGTTCATCACTAAGTTCCTTTAAATTGGACTACGTTAAGTGCTGAAGATTTCGCTTGGAAACCATTCAGCCAATCATGGCTGAATTTCCCAAAAAAGAGTGACATACAAGTCCCCTACATTTACTAAGACCGTGGGTTGATTACTCTGATCCTTTTTCCATCTACGTTTGGACTGCTGAGAAAATTTGGTTGGCTCTTTTTCTTGTCTGATTATTCGCTATGTCCATGTTGAGAAAACCCCATCCATGGACACTTTCCAGGGCAACGGGAGTAGAGATCTTTTTCTCCCACCGGAGCACGCCTGCTATTTTTTGGTCAGATAAGGGTTCACAATTTTTTGGTTTCGAAAAGGAGCTCCGTGAGAACATTGAATAAAAGAATGTCATCATCGCCGCGGAACTTGCACATAAAAGAAGAAATTGGAGATACAGTCCGCCCAGTGCACCACACCAAGGTGACATCTGAGATAATTTGTTCCCTAATTTGGAGTGAAAACTGTAAGCCACCCTCTTCGCCTCACCGACAGGGTTTCGAACACCACATTCTGTCCTGTGTAATAGTCATTGAACGCATATCCGTTATTGACCGTATGCGTCGACCCGTCAGACCTAGGCGCAATAACAACAAGTCACTTTCTACTCGGCAACCACGGAACCGCACATCTGTCATTCGTTGTTGTTGATTAGTTCAATCATCGTAAGCGGTACGCTCGCGCGCAATCCTATGCAAAACCAATTTGGTCGCGTTTGCTGGAAGAGAACGTACCTGCTCTGAACTGTAGATCCAAGTGGCAAATGGCTGCCGAGAAAACCTCAGAATTTAATTTTGATCGTTGAAGACAGCAGACCTAGGGTGTTTCTAACTCACTGCTCCGAATTTACAACTCCAGGACGGTTTTGACAGCTTTGTAATCTCCGTTGTCGTGCGAAAGTCATCCGGATTGCACTTCCGTCAACTCGTCAATCTTATAAACAAAACGGGGAATGCATCACAATAGAGCAAAATAGCTGTAAAAATCTAACTAGCGAGAAAAATTAAAAGATGCATAATATAAGTTTTTTTTGCGTAGAAAGGTCGGAATAGGTGCATTTTACAAAATATAACAACTCAAAACTAAATCCAATGCGTTTTTTTCAACTTTTTTTTCAAAAATGTAACGGAGACCAATCTGATCCGGAAACTGGCTCATAAATGAGACTTTCCAAATCAAATACAGCTAGATTTGCAATGTAAGTTTATTTTTGTTTTGTCTCGATGCGTTTGAAAACAGTTTGCATTGCATTGACGTTGTGATAGCCGATGTTATAAAACGTTAAAAATGTTGAAAAACGATATACTTTTCCCCATCAAAAAAGTCATTGGTATGTTTGATTGGAAAAATTGTGAATCAAATAAACACAACCAATCGGTCGTCAATTGGCTAGAATATTTTTGCGGACAGAAGATGTTTCGTTCGATCCAATTTTTGCAGTTCCTAGGTCAACGTGTCAGAAAGTCGCTAACAATTGTAAGGTTTGCGGTGAATGCGGTAAAAAGATGTAAGAATTGAGGAAATTAGCATTGAATGCAATGAATGCTTTGAAAATATATAATTCAATGATCAGAATCGCAAATCTTACAAAAACTCACCGCTTGAAAAAAACTATATTTTTTGCGGTGAATTTTCGCAAGATCTGCGGTTTTTATCGGCGAATTTTTCATTTTCACCGCTTCTCATTGGTGGCAGTGAAATATTATTTTTTCGCCGCTAAAGCGGTGAAAACAAAAAATTCAGCACCAAATACTGCAAATCTTACAAAATTTCAAGGCATTTGTTTTTCATTACGTTTATTAAATCTAATTTGAACTCACAAGAAATTTTAAAAAATTATGCGACACATGACGCGGTGGAATCAGAAGTTTCTGAAATGCAGGATATGGGAGGTTCGAACCAGTGCGGCAGTTTCTTCAATTAAGAAATTCGGTGAATGCGATGAAACAAAAAATCATACAAATCGGTGCAAATCATACAAATAACTACCGCTTTCACCGCATTGATTGCAAAAAGATGCGAGCCCTTTGCGGTGAAATTTTTTTCGCCAATATTCACCCCAATTTTTTCTTTATTTTTTGACCAAAATTCGACCTGGGTTTTGCGTTTAGCAATCAAATCATGTTTTGTACGATTCCTCTAAATTCAGACACAAATTGAATCATCTCTTGATAACAGTTATTTTTTCCAATATTTGTTCCTGTTTTTACCCGGGTCGAGGAAATCGTCAAAATTTATGTAAGAAATGCGCTGACAACCATGAAAAAAAACATTTTTCAGCGGATAAATCTTACATATTAATCCGCTTAATCTACTGAATTTTCAGGACCTTTCTTACATAACTTCAGCACTTTTCAGCACATTAAGCGGATAATTATGTAATCCGCTGAAAAATATTTTTTTTTCAGCGACTGTCAGCGCATTTCTTACATAATTTCAGCACTTCTCAAAACTTTTCTTACATAATTTCAGCACTTGTCTGACCATTATAATGGTCAGACGTAAACTTAACCATAGTTTTTCCAAAAATTAAATCACAGAAACACATAGTTTTTAGAAACAGCAAACATTAACTTAGCATAAATATTCAAAACTTGAACTACATGTTTTTTGAGTACAGAAGAACTGAAAATGGCTCATCCAATCGCTTGTTTCATTTTGAAAAGTAATAGGATCTCCATTAAAAATTGCCTGGAATCGGAGTCGAAATTTAAGATTGCTGTAGAACTTCCAATTATACTTAACGTGCAGCTAGATTTTTTCTGCAGTTACCTCATCATAAAGAAGCTCTTTAGTGTTTAGGATGAAGTCCGAACCCTTTCGTGATAACGCTTGAACTCCCTGAAAAGCCAAAACATATTTCCCTGAACAACAATTGATGGAGCTCGAGTCTCTAAGAACTGACGCAAGAAATATAAAGGCTGATAGCTTCCTTGATGTTTTTCGAACACCAACGAAACAGGTGATCCACTATGTTTAAACAATTGCTCATGCTGATTCTTTAGCAAGGCTACTTGAAAAAGCTGGTGTTGCTAGCAAAATGAAGAAAAATAGGAAAACCCGGTTCGAGGAAAATCGGGAAAATATGTAAGAAAAGCGGTGAGAAGTTGTTTTTTCATCGCAAATTTTGTACATAATTATGCAGTGAAATGCGGTGAAATTATAAATGTTCACCTCTAGAGTAATTGGGGAACTTACTAATTTTCACCGCAATTCAACGCTAAAGTATGTAATGTCACCGCTTAATAAAGCGGTGAAAATACATATTTTAGTGGTGAATTGTGGTGAATTTTTGTAAAATAGCGGTGAACTTACATAATTTCACCGCAAAATTATGTACAATATTGGCGGTAAAAAAACAACTTTTCACCGCTTTTTTCCGATTTTTGGCGTTGGTCTTACAAAAATTCTCCGTTTCCCAGAGGACGTTTCGAGAGTTAAAATAAATTAAATCTGGTCGGAACAAATCAACAGTTGAACTATCGAACAGCTTTTTGAGATTTTCAAGTATGTTTCGTGTGTGTTCCCCTCCTGTTTCGCTCTAGGAAGCTCGTCGCAAATTGCGATTGCACAAATTGAGTTTTTAGAATAGAGAAAAGACTATCCTGGTCAGATTCATTTCTCTGAGCAGGCTTAGAGCAGCCTGCAGCCGCTACTGTGAATAGTCGTTTCACTTTAGCAAGTAGAATTTGTATTTTTATCACGTCTCTAGCAGATGATATAAGATACGAGAATAATTGAATGAATTTGGACAATGTCGAATAGCTTAGAAACTGCACTTACCAAAACAATCTGAATCGGAAAAATCACCGCATTTTTCTTACAAAATTTTGCGTCGAGTTCATTAAATTTACGTCTTTAAATCCAACGTATTCAATGAAAAAATATGTAAGAAATATAAAAAAATTGCGTGACACATAGCACGGTGGAATAAGAAGTTGTTGAAATGCAGGAGATGAGAGGTTCGAACCCTTGCGGCAGTTTCTTTATGTAAGAAGTCTAGTGAATGCAATGAAACAAAATTTCACGGCTAAGAATTGCAAATGTTGCAAAATTTCACCGCTAAAAAACCGCAAATCATACAAATATTTACCCCTTTCACCACATTGAATGCAAAAAGATGCCAGCGCTTTGAGGTGAAAATTTTTTTCGCCAATATTCACCCTAATTTTTACATTTTTTTTCGACCATAATTCGACCTGGGTTTTGCTTGTAGCAGTCAAATCATGTTTTGTACGATTCCTCTAAATTCAAACACAATTTGAATCATCTGTTGATAACAGTTATTTTTTCCAATATTTGTTCCTGCATTTACCCGGGTCGAGGAATTCGTCAAAATTTATGTAAGAAATGCGCTGACAACCGCTGAAAAAAATATTTTTCAGCGGATAAATCTTACATATTAATCCGCTTAATCTGCTGAATTTTCAGGACCTTTCTTACATAATTTCAGCACTTTTCAGCACATTAAGCGGATAATTATGTAAGATTAATCCGCTGAAAATTTTTTTTTCAGCGACTGTCAGCGCATTTCTTACATAATTTCAGCATTTCTCCAAACTTTTCTTACATAATTTCAGCACTTGTCTGACCATTATAATGGTCAGACGTAAACTTAACCATAGTTTTTCCAAAAATTAAATCACAGAAACACATAGTTTTTAGAAACAGCAAACATTAACTTAGCATAAATATTCAAAACTTGAACTACATGTTTTTTGAGTACAGAAGAACTGAAAATGGCTCATCCAATCGCTTGTTTCATTTTCAAAAGTAATAGGATCTCCATTAAAAATTGCCTGGAATCGGAGTCGAAATTTAAGATTGCTGTAGAACTTCCAATTATACTTAACGTGCAGCTAGATTTTTTCTGCAGTTACCTCATCATAAAGAAGCTCTTTAGTGTTTAGGATGAAGTCCGAACCCTTTCGTGATAACGCTTGAACTCCCTGAAAAGCCAAAACATATTTCCCTGAACAACAATTGATGGAGCTCGAGTCTCTAAGAACTGACGCAAGAAATATAAAGGCTGATAGCTTCCTTGATGTTTTTCGAACACCAACGAAACAGGTGATCCACTATGTTTAAACAATTGCTCATGCTGATTCTTTAGCAAGGCTACTTGAAAAAGCTGGTGTTGCTAGCAAAATGAAGAAAAATAGGAAAACCCGGTTCGAGGAAAATTGGAAAAATATGTAAGATAAGCGGTGAGAAGTTGTTTTTTCACCGCAAATTTTGTACATAATTATGCGGTGAAATGCGGTCAATTTATAAAAGTTCATCTCTAGAGTAAACGGGGAACTTACTAATTTTCACCGCAATTCACCGCTAAAGTATGTAATGTCACCGCTTAATAAAGCGGTGAAAATATATACTTTAGCGGTGAATTATGGTGAATTTTTGTACTCTAGCGGTGAACTTACATAATTTCACCGCAAAAAAATGTACAATATTGGCGGTAAAAAAAAAACAACTTTTCACCGCTTATCTTACAAATTTTTCCGATTTTTGGCGTTGGTCTTATAAAAATTCACCGTTTCCTAGAGGACGTTTCGAGAGTTAAAATAAGTTAAATCCGGTCGGAACAAATCAACAGTTGAACTAACGCACAGCTTTTTGAAATTTTCAAGTAGTTGAGTTTTAGTTGTGTTCCCCTCCTCCTTCGCTGTAGGAAACTCGTCGCAAATTGCGATTGCACAAATTGAGTTATTAGAGGAGAGAAATGACTATCCTGGTCAGAGTCATTTCTCTGAGCAGGCTTAGAGCAGCCTGCAACCGCTACTGTGAATAGTCGTTTCACTTTAGCAAGTAGAATTTGTGTTTTTATCATGTCTCTAGCAGATGATATAAGATACGAGAAAAATTGAATGACCTTTCGACCTGTCGAATAGCTTAGAAAGTGCACTTACCAAAAAAATATGGATAGGAAAAATCGCCTCATTTTTCGTACATAATTTTGCGTCGAATTCGTTAAATTTACGTCTTTAAATCCAACGCATTCAACGAAAAAATTATGTAATAAACAAGCGGCGAAGTTCCCGACATAATCTTACATAATTTTGCGTTGAATTTAGCGTAGATCTTACATAATTTGGAGCTGAATTTAGCATAGGTCTTACATAATTTTGCGTTGAATTTATTGTTGATCTTACATAAAATCAACGCGTAGACCGCTTGGTATGGGACTCCAACCACTGACCTCCTACTTACTTGTCGCCTCTTTTATCACTGTGTCACAGAACTTTATTTAGCAAAAGAACCACACTCTTCATAAACCGGACTATAACATCACGTTTCACATAATTTTTGTTAAATTTTTTCTCTACTTTTCTCTCCTTTCAACTCCTTTCAGTTTCTCTTGCACGCAACCGGTTTTCGATTTCTTTAGACAGAATCTGTCATGACAAAATGTTAATTATCAACAATAACAATATGCAGAACAAAAATTTGTTTCAATTACTTGTCGTATCAGGATAAGAACTTAATACATCTCCTAATGCTTTGAGTCACAGAAACCAAATTTTCATAACTGCATCCCAAAACGTTGGGAACCAAACTTCTGAATATAATTCTGAAGATTACTGGTTCTCTCTTCTCTCTACACCAAAATCCGAACACCAGTTTTTCTCAGTGCAACGAAATAATTTGCTTTCGCTGCGAGTTATTTGTGTAGCATCCCCTCCCCCCTCATGGAAGAGGCATAGGCGGACATAATCTTTTTTAATAGCAAAAAGTCACCTAAAAAAGAAAATGGACCTCTGTCGTTGAGTAGCAATGCTTTTCAATGGTGACTTACTCTGTTATGTTTAAAACTTTTTCAACAAAAAGTAGCCTACAGAGCGCTTGTTGATTGCAGAGCATATGCAAATGCTATTCCTAAACCTGTTAAAAACCTATTTTAAACATATTAAAAACTAGAGTTTTTCAAGAGTCCAGTTTAAATACAAGCAAACTCAAACAATTTAAACTAGCCTCGGGTATAGCATACACACAGATGTCAAAATTATGGACAAGATCCGAAATTTTCTGCTTGAAGTATACTTACTGGTAATACTAAAAATAAACCCTACAATAAACAAAATTTCATTTCTCAAAAAACAATGGTGTTCATTTGGCATTTTAAAGTTGCCCGAATATACATTATAACTTAAAACCTGAGGACAAAAACCAAGCAAAAACTATGACAGTTAACAATCTTCTGATTTCAACGTAAACTATTTAAAGGCAAGATTGATTAGTCCAAATTAGATCTTTTTAAGCAAACAAAAATTTTCTAAAGGTGGATAATCTGTTAGTGCAAAATTTTGCACGTACTTAATTTTTCAAAGAACTATTATTCGTAGAATCCTATCTTGATCTTGCCTTCCATCGTACAATTAATCTCAATACACTGTTGATGCAGTTCACAGAAACATTGTAGGTTAATCAGTCACCAGGCTACAAAAAGTCCTCTGAGGTATTATATGGTGAGGAATCAAATTATAACAAGCAAGGTGTCAAATCGAAACAAAAGAATTCAGTTCTTGGGAAATTGCCAATCACCAAAATGAATGCAACCAAAGATAGATGAAATCAAAACATTTTGAGCGTATTCACAATTCCTCGAACAGCAAAAGAAGTAAAATAGAATTCTAGGATTTTATCAAGTTTTAGTCAATTTATGACGATTTAACACATTTGTTCTTAGATGGTCAGAGCCTAATTGCTTACTCAGTCATAAATAATTCAAAATTTCCTCTTTATTTCTAACAATCACAAATGAATTCATGTTCAGGCAAATCTACAATTCCTTAAAAACTCCTCTCAAAACTGTATATAACTGTAATTTTGCCAGTGACATCGAAAAAGTTAATGATTCGCAATGGCAGAATGAAGATTATTTTTACTACAAGTATATTTTATAACTGCTTTTGTAGAATTACGAAGGCATTAAGTTCACACAGAGACTGTGCAGTTGCTTAGATTGTTCGACTGTTGTCATTTCATCAATTGGTTCCAGAGGGAGTTGAACAATTTCGTGACGTGATCTAAGCAATGTATCGATAGCCTGTTCTCATTTGCTAGTACTGACTCTCCATTTTTTCATTTGAGTGGCGGGTCGAGCGTGCGATTCTCCTAAGAGGCTCTATGCCAATTATGGTGCGCCTGTGAGTGTCTGACTGCGCAGCGTCCTACCCCATTGTTTTGGTTTGGTGATTCGGCAAGCCGGGCGCGCTTGTTTAAAATCTGGTTTAGGATCCTCGATTCTAACAAAAGCTGTAATTTCTACAACTAATATGAACATGATCAGCAAAAAATAAAACTATTTCACACTTTCGATCAATGGCTTTGTGGTACCAAGTTTAACCACTACGACTACGACCGAGGCTAATTCCTTTTTTCTGCGAAAAATTGTTTTCAAAAACGAAGCAAAGTAAACAATTGAATGCAACTTTAAAAATTACAATTTAAAGTCCATGGCAATCATTTACAATTCAGGAAAAATAAGAAAAACTTCCATTCAAAAATTTGGGATTAGTGTCCTGCGAAACAATCATTCAAAAAAAATAACGCGAAAAAGCTGACTGGTAGAAAAATTTATTAAACCTCAAGCGCCATACAAAAATGATGAAGTTAGCAAAAAACCTGACAAATGATAAGAAATTAAAACTTTCATCAAATCTTCCGTTACAACTCAATAGATACAATTTTTAAAAAAGAACACAGAAATGAGAATTTAAGAAAAAGTATAAAAATTACTGAAAAAACTGGTTGACATAGTGGTTGAGACACAGCCTTCTAGCTAAATCTAACAAATAACAAAACCAGAAGGTAAAAAAACTTTCGTCCTAAAAGCCGAAACAAGACAAATAACTTGAACCAAATTTAAGCAATCTTTCAAAAAATAGTCTCTTGGCTTTAACAATGCACGGTAATTATAAAAATGCAAAAGGTGAGGTTGTTTTTTTTAAATCAATGACTTCGCAAAAAGTCAAGGATTTATTTTAATTTTTTTCAAAAAAAAACCTGAGAAAAAAACAGTGAGTGCAGGCTTCAAAAACTGACGCTTTCTACGACAATTTAAGGCTTATCGCCTACTGCTTTGGTTCCCGGAAATCTTTTCAAAACCAGGCTAAAATCGTTTCCTGCTATGTTCCGAGAAACTCACAGGGTTTGCTGCGAAATAGACTGGTGAACTGAAAGCATATATTAGACTAAGAAACAGAAGCTTATAAAGTACGCATTTCTATTTTATCAGAGTTTACAACTTTGTCAGTAAATCACAAGCTTGGATTGAGAATAAACAACCATAAGCGGAATATCTTTTCAGGAGTTCGGGTACTTCACAAGTATTTATTTGGTGACCATGCCATAATAGCCATAATATGTAACGGACAAAAAATGTCACTGCTAGGTATACTAGACAAGGAGGCTCGGTAATGTGCGTACGCACATAAGGTTCCGACCTCGATCATCCACATTTCTGAGTTAATTGGCTACCAAATGACGAAAAGTTAGAAAACCTTCAACAACATACATATCGTTCAATAAACAACCAATGGAATACAATAATGCCACGCTAGAAGGGACAATGAACGTCGTTGATAATAGGACTACAAGAAAAGACAATTATAAATATCAAACAAAAAACACTATTTACGACTAAAACTCGATGGCTATAATAAAATCATAACAAAATCAAACTCGCATCAGATAAAACCTAAACGAATCAACCTATACTTCATTTAAAAAAAGATATGAGACCTGTCCTCATTGCGACTGGTTAACAGGTCGACAAAAGAGAGCAAAGAGGTGCGAAATTCAAAAATACGTTTTAATTTTTACCGTTATTAATGTCATTAGATGTCAATTGAAATACCTAAAATGTTCATTTACATCTCCAAAGAAAGCAATTAAGACAAGTCATTATCCAATGTTCAATTGTGCAAAATTACAAAGCCAATGGAACCTACGATTATTATTATAAATTAGAAAGAAAACAAAAATCCTATAAAAAGTACAAATATAAAAAATCTCAAATATTTTATGCAATCTCGTAGTAACAGTATTAACAAAGCCAAGAAACAAATGTTTGAAGCTAAAATGGTTACAGAGATCAACTTGTAGTTTACTGGAAACGAGTCGTGACTTTTGTTTATAGAGACTGAGCTACAAATTGACCAAAAAACTATTTTTAAAAATGACGAAGCTCACACACCCAAATATGTTTTTGAAAACAAATATTTTAAAAGTCGTAACATACCTAAAATTTCTACAAACAGCAATAGATTAAGTTGCAATATCTAGGGAAACTAATTGAGTCTGTTAATAATGTGACTAAGTGACATCCCCACAAAATAACAACAAATATATAAAGAAGCCAAAACTTCAAATAATTGTACGAGATCACACTATTCAAGGCACTATAATTATAAAAACGACGCCTGTAAGAACTGTAAGTTTTCACTTTTTCTTCATTTTAAATTCAAGGAGTCTTTCTTATAAAAGGACTACGAGGAGATGACAACAAAAAAGAAACTCAAAATTTTAACAGTATAGAAATCTCGAAAGCTTTTTGTGAAATTATTGGTCGAAGCAATAAGTCACGAGTTATAACCAAGCGCCAAAAATTGAATTGTTCGAAAAAAAAATTGAGACGTCTAATCAGTGAGATCGAGTTACATGGTTACGTAAATGAAAGCAAAAAGGATACAGTTAAAAAAATTTCTTAATTCAATTTTAAAGTCGTTAGAATTATCAGCTATGAGCTGAAATCGTTAACTAGGTTGGGTTATACGTCCTGGGGAAGCTATTGAAACCTATTGTTATCAGGTATAGGGCGTACAACAACAACATATAAGGCAAACAGGCAGAAAAAAAAAACAAAATCATTTTTTTTTAGACATAACGGTGTCTCAGCCCGAAAAGCATAAACTATATAATTAAATCATTTAACATTTCCTGATACACTTTTTTCTAAAGCCGTGCATTTTCCCTTATATGCTTTTCTTCAATTGGAATTGCCAATTATATGATAATGTGACCAGTAAGCAAAATGAACTAAAAAAAATTCAATTATGCTCAAAAATAAAAATAAACTTGATAACGCGTAGTGTAAAAAGAAAGAGACCATTAGTTGAACATAGAACCATTCCGAAATTTAATTTATAATTCAAATAAAAAATCAGTTTCTGCTTGTTTTTATTAAGGCTGCGCCCGAAGTTGAGAGAAATAAGATAAAAATAGTTGCAAAGTTCAAAAATTAACCGATAATTTCTTAAAACAATTATATTCAAAGTCAAAGCAGACAAGAGATAAAAACTGAAAAAATTGTCTAGATTCATAAGAAACATACTCGATACTTTCTAAGAAGCACTTTCTGGATCTATGACTGGGGACAATAGGTCATTTAACTATGAAAAAGATAATAAATGAAATCAAAATTCAAGATGTACATGAAAATTTTTTACAAAAATAATTGGTCAGAGCCGCAAAAACATTGAGCTTTTTCTGAAACCGTAATATAATCTCATTGGGCCCCATTTGTTTGGAATAGTATAATTCATTGAGCCCTGTTTTGAATTCCTTGTAAGTAAAAAAAATTTACATAAAAAAGCTTTACATAGCGGAAATGTTTCGAAAATGTCGCGGTCCCATAAAATCTAAAAAAAAATTTCTCGGAAGCATCCATGGCGAGATCAAGATAAGCCCAGATGTTACTGCGCGTCAAACAAAATACTAATTTTTTCAAATGGTTTTGAAATAGGTCAATTTTTCAACAAAATTTTTCAGTTTGTCAAAAATAAAAATTCATCGTGTATAGTTATCGAGTTTTAATTTGCAAAAAACTGGCGAAATAATAAATCCAGAAGATTCCCAAAGCCAGCGGGTGTAGAACTAGCTCGTTTGTCAGCTTAAAAAGAATATGACTGCTGTTTTAAGTTGTCTACTTCCGGCAAATTTAAAGTAAGTGGGCTAAAAAAAAGCAAATTTGGTCCCAAAAAAAATCGCACTTTGAAAAATTTAGCAAAAATGCTAGCCAAACAACTCAGATCGAAGAATTCAGCAAACCTCCTCTATCTTTAGAGATAAAATCAATAACACTAGAGCAATAAATTGGAACAAATTTTAGCAAAATTGACGAAAATTAGGTCAAAAATACCGAAAATGTGAATAAAAAGATATGAATTACGTCAAATATTCACAAAATTTTAAACCCCGATAAATCCCAATAAAAAAATTGAAAAAATCTTTTTAATTCTATATGCTACGCTGGACCGGCTTTTTAATGCTACCACTGACAACTCTGAACAAAATTGTCTGAACAAAAAAAACCCATTTGAGTATATAGTTCCTCCCCCACTAAAGTGCGGGTCGGCACAATTAAAAGGCTTTGTTTCTACTGCCTGTTCTACGCTCATCATCTTGTACCCAGCAGTCAAAAAACTTAATCCAATCGCTGATAGCAATGCACGACTTGGCAACGTTTTCCCACACTCCTTCCCGTCAGTAGTATAGTAAGTTGCCTAGTGCTTGTAGGGGGGGGGGGGTCCGGACGTGGAATCTTGTAATTTTTTCAGAGTGTAAGGCAAATTACTATATTTTTCAGCTATTTCCATTTCATTTTGATGGTTCATGTAAATTGAAACTTGGGAATTGGGTTTTGATGGTTTTGAATTCATGTTTTGTGCGCGATTGAGAAAAATTTTCAAAAATTTTTTCGAAAATGTTTCAAAGTTTTTCAAAGTCCTAAAATTGTCTGAAATGGATTTTGCGCTATGAAAGAGCACTCAAAAGTGATTTTTTTTACTTCACTTTTTTCACCTAAGTAGTATAGGGGTCGAAACATCAAAATTTCGAATTTTTTGAAAAAAATATTCAACATTTTTCAAAGTCCTAAAATGGTCTGAAACGGATTTTAAGCTATAAAAGAGCACTCAAAAGTGATTTTTTGTTGACTTCACTTTATTCACCTATGAAGTATGGGGGGTCGAAACATACAAAAATTTCGTTATTTTTCTGAAAAAAATTTTCAAAATTTTTCGGAGTCCTAAAATGGTCTGAAATGGATTTTGCGCTATGAAAGAGCACTCAAAAGTGATTTTTTGTTGACTTCACTTTTTTCACCTAAGTAGTATAGGGGTCGAAACATATAAAAATTTCAAATTTTTTGAAAAAAATTTTCAAAATTTTTTGGAGTCCTAAAATGGTCTGAAATGGATTTTGCGCTATGAAAGAGCACTCAAAAGTGATTTTTTTTACTTCACTTTTTTCACCTAAGTAGTATAGGGGTCGAAACATCAAAATTTCGAATTTTTTGAAAAAAATATTCAACATTTTTCAAAGTCCTAAAATGGTCTGAAACGAATTTTAAGCTATAAAAGAGCACTCAAAAGTGATTTTTTGTTGACTTCACTTTATTCACCTATGAAGTATGGGGGGTCGAAACATACAAAAATTTCGTTATTTTTCTGAAAAAAAAATTCAAAAATTTTTTTGTAGCCCTAAAAAGGCATGAAATGGATTTTTCTCAATGAAGGAGCTTTCAAAAGTGAATTTTGTGGACTTCATTTTGTTCAACCAATTAGGACATGAACAACTCAGTTTTTGAAGTAGTCTGAAAGAAGTCAAAGAGCAGTCAGAAGCAGTTTTTGTTGACAATACTTTTGCAAATGTACAGTGCGGTGTGGAAAGCTTGGCTTTATTTTTTTATATACATGTGTAACTATGTATATTTCTATCAAAACAAGTGCGTATATTTGCTTACATGTGTTCAAAATTGTAATGTTTATGTAGGAATGAACAATTGAAAGAAACGAAAGAATAAGAGTTTTATTCATATAATTATGCGTATTCATGTGTATAATGAAAGTATATATGAAAGTGTATATCTGTTTATAAGTAAATATAACTGTGCTTAAGTTTAGTAATATGTTTCTATGAGTATAAGCTGAAGTGTATGTCTGTGGGTAGAAATTGTAAATGTGTGTATATGTCAAGACGTTCTTGGTTTTATGTGTGTATGTTTTTCTATATCTATACAGTGAAATGTATGTATATATGTCTGAATGTGTTTATGTATTTATGTATTTATATGTTTGCAATCCGATGAGAGAGAGAGAGAGAGAGATATATAGAGAGGGAGAGAGATAGAGAGAGGGGGGAGATAAGTTCCTGGAGGGCAATTTAATTGCCTTGAAGAATGTTGTTATTTGTCTCCACGATCCAATAATATTATATCTTGCACACGGATTTTGACCTTCAGCGTAGCTTAACTCTGTCCCATTAAGCATTGGCAAGCAAAATGTCACAAACGAAGACAAAAGCAACTTTTTGATGTTCTGAGCATGCTTTGTTGAAAACTGAAATTTCTTCTCTTGTCTAGCTACCATAATAAAAAACTAATAAGATTTTTCTTAAAAAAACAAATTCATGCTCTTTGTCATTTACTCCTTGGCAAGAAAATGATAAAATGTTGCAACACAGAAGACAAAAACAACTTTTTGATGTTCTGGCATAATTTTTTGAAAACAAAATTCTCTATACGCATTCAGCTACCCTTCTAGGATTGAGCAAGATTATTTACAGGAAAAAGTTAGAGATAAAGTGTTGAGAGATAAACAATAAATTGAGCTAAGTAAAAAGATTAAATTCTGTAAAAAACCGAAAAATTTGGTGGAAAAACTATGATATGCTGGAGCAGCTGAACGTGTTAGTTAAATAAAGTAGAATGATAGGAATTCGTCAAGAGCTTGAATCAAACAAATAGTGTAATGATTTACAAGAAGAGTAGTTTCCACTGGAACTGTAAAAATAGCTAAATTTTCAAAAGTTAATTAGCCACTTGATCAATTAAGCAAGAAAGAACACAAGCTTTGTATCGGCGGGGGGTTGCTAGAAACAGCTTCATTAGCGAATAAGTCTTGTTTGCGTATTGGGAATAACACTAACGGATAATGCGTGCTTTGACTGAAATCTTAAACAAAAGCGAATCGCTTGTTCAGTAAATGGTTCCAGCATACTGAATATACATATACTCAACTATTAAACACTGGAAGTAAAATATCAGAGCACCTCAAGCCAATAAAAATCGAATGAGTTCATTATTGTTCTTTCTTGAATCAAATTTTCTGTGCATTCAGTAACCCTGTTTTAAAATTTTGGATTACTTATTGTTCTGTCGACGTTTTAAAATAACATCACCGTAACGATATTTGATAGAGCATCGGAAAGAGTAACAACATCCAAAGGAATTTCAAATTTAAAGCGACAGAGTCTGTATAACATATTGGGTTATGAAGCCTGGCGAACATTTCGGAATTGAACACAACACTACTGCTACCTACTACTGCTACTGCCTACTACTACTATCTACAACTACTATCTACAATTAGTACCTACTACTACTACTACTGCTACCTACTAGTACTACCTACAACTACTACTAGATACTATTAATATCTACTACAACTACTTATTGGTTCTAAGTTACACTAGTACCTACTACTACTTCCTTTTAATATCTTCAAATGTTACCATTTGTTTACTAACTATCTACAAAAAGCTGTTTCTGTTTCTCAAAAAAATGAAAACAATTCTTATCTCTAGAGGAGATTCGCTGAGCATAAACAACAGAAGCTTTTCTCTATCTCAAGGTAATGTGTCCTGACTGACACAGACCGATAGAATTTAGCCGCTAATATTTTCAACAATTCATTAAGTGTTTGAAGTTTTTTCGAAGATATAAAAAACGCTGAAGCTATGTTGTATACGTTAACTCAGTAATTTTCAACTCAATGTTAATTTCTTAATTAACAATTAAGAAATCCATGGTATGGTATATCAAGTGGTACTTAATTAATTAAATCAATGTAGGGTTTTATTGTTTAGCGAACCAGTCTAATTTTTAGGAGTTTTTTTGATATGTTCTTTTTTTGAATTGCAACTTTTTTTAATACTTTATTCAAAAATTGCTTGCTTCAAAAATTCTATAGTGTGTACCTTAATGGAAACAAACACTTTACAACGTACCTACATTATCAAAAAAAACAGGTTTTACGCTATATAGTTGTTTTCGTATGTTTATTCAGAGCCACCTGTTGTTTCAGTTGTCAGGAATTACGCAAATTTTCCGAATCCCTACGTTTCAAAAACTTGTATAGACAGAAAACTGCTGGGATAGCTTGCCAGAAGGACAATGCGTTTGTTGAGTTTCATATTAACCTTAGCTTCGGCTCAGGATGTGTTCAAAGCTGAGACTGTAATTGTGAACTTGCTATGCATCAAAAGTTTAGCGCTACATGATCTTGCAATTTTTGTTATATTAACTTCTTCCTAATTTGTTAAATTTCATTTGGTCATTGTTTATCTGAAGAAAATTAAAAACGAATCAACCTCATGAAACATTCTTGTACAAACTCGTTGCGCAGTCTTGTTGCATTCTTGCACAGTTTTGTCGCATTTGAGAGCTCAAACAAAAACATTAAATTTAGGTGTTTAGCTGAACAAATTTTTTTTGTTTTCAGCGTCTGTTTACACTCAATGCGCACCAAATGGTTCCAGAGAAAAACTTCTCGCGGAATTTGAAACAAAATTCTTCTTTATTAGTGTTCAAAACACAACCGGAGACAGTATGGCTTTGGATAAGCAAGTAGAATAAAAATGTGAAACATGGTCGATCACTTTACCTAAAAGTTGAACCATTGTGTTCGATTTCGAGTTTGTGATCTAAACAGTATTCAAGGATAATTGACTTTTAAGAAAAAGGCTTCTTTTTTAGTATTCAAAACTCAGAGGCGGCATGGATTTCGATAAGCAAGTTTATTAAAATGGTGATTTTGGTCGATTGCTCTACAGAAACATGGAAGTCTTGAGTTTGTGTTTGAATTTTTGATCTAAAAACACTATTCAAGGATAATTGACGTTGAAGAAAGACTACTTTTAGTATTAAAAACACAATAATTGGTGACCGCTTAACTTTGAATTACCAAATATAATAAAATGTGAAAACTTGGCCTATCCCTCTAATTTAAAGTCGAAGTTTGAGTTTGAGTTTGAGTTTGTGATCTAAAAATAGTATTCAAGGGATAATTACGTCATAATAGTTGTTATGTTATATAGTTGTGAACGCAAAACATTTGAAATACGTTCTCACAATCTATTTAGACTACAGCTATATATGTGTCAAAAAAGTGAAGGAGACCTTCTGGTTTTACTAAGCTTTTTGATATAATTTACTATATTATATAGACTGTATTCACGTGGTCTATTATGCAATCTTTACTGCACGACTTCTGCAAGCATTCTCAGCTGAAGAGTATTATTTTGCATTGTTCTATAGAAAAAAAACAGAAAAAACACATGATTTGCCTGGTGCTAAGAAAATTGGTGGACAGGGCGTTTAGCCAACAAGGAAAAAATGAAAAATTTAAACGACAGTTTTTATCATATTTGGTTAAAAAAAGTGTGATTAGTTTATAAATCAGTAGTTCGGTTGTGATAGATTCATATCAAGTCCCACAGGCCGTTGAGGCCTGGCCATGGCCAGCGAGGCATGGCCAGATGCGGTTAATTGCGGTCCAAACACGTATAGACCTCCGTTACACTAATTGATGAAAAAACTGCGGTATGATTGTCCGCTTACGGAATAGTGTTTTAAATAGGCCAATCACAGCTTCAGAATAAGTTTTTTTGCTCATTTTTTCTTAAGTTGTCGGTAAATTTTTTTCATTTTTTGGTGTGTTGACATATTTTACCGGTAATTTTTGAAAAGAGCGGTCTGTACAACTTTTTAAATGATTAATTTTCTCGGACGAATGTTCTGCTAATGAACTTTAAATTTTGCAAAAAAAAACTAATATGGAGATACTTTTAAGTCATGGCCATATTAAATAGTAGTTAACACAACTAACTTGGTATCATAAAAAATAAATTGCTATCTTTTTTTTATGGTAGCTATTTTTGCTACCATACAAAAACGTCCAACGCAGACAGTACAAATCAGATCAGGCGCTTCGATACCATCGTCAATCTGACAAGTATATTTCTACATTCATTTGGCCAATTTGGAAACATTTCCAGTGTTCTAAAACCATGTAACCCATAGTGCATCTCAAAATTTTCGGAAATTAGTGTTTCACTTTTCTATGTGGTAATATTGTATTAAAATACTAGTATTCTTGGCTTTGTGCACTTCGTTTTGATGTTATCTTTCCGGAAGGGTTTCTGTGTTTTCAAACGTTGGTTTGTTATGAATCCTATCGAGAATCGATTTGAGTTCTTTCAACTGAGTCAAAGACAAAAAACAACTGTCAAAAGACAAATCCTGATCATTGAGGCAATTGAGCTAATAAGATTTCCAGATTTTTTAATGCCGTATTTTAATTTTCTCTGAGCTTAAAAATGAGAGAAATATGTAAAACTGTCTCTTGGAAAAAAGTTACAGATGGAATTTTACTACTGCGTGTTTTGTTAATTGCCACTATTGTTAAAAAAAACTATTGCAATTTAACATGATTTTCATCTTTATGAAAATTTTTATCCTCAATAACAATAAATGGCAGAATCAATATGTACATGAACAAGTTTTTTTTTCACGAGTAATTAAATAGAAAGAACTTAATGGTCAATAAAGCTTCATTGATCTGCAATTTACGCTATGAAAACGAATCAGTGGTCTCACAGGTAGTATAAAAATATATCTTTTTCATGGCGCTCAAAAAGGAAACCTCTAAGAGAACTGCAAAATTAACGAAGGTATAAAAAAAGAAACGTTTTTTCATGTCAACTTTGTTTTTTTATTTGAACGACTTTATATAAAACAATGCCTAGCTGACATAGAAAGGACTTAGATTATGCAAAGCAAAGTTTTAGCAAAGATATCCTTGTCAAATAAAATGTTTATATACAAGCTGCTTTTTCATTACTCCTTTAACAAATTTGTACTTCAATTTGTACTCCTTTAACAAAGACCTCAATAGTTCACTTTGAGGAAACTCATATGAGAACGGACAAGTATACTTTTCTTGCATCTATTGGAAACTTCGTTCTGATACATTGAATGCTCACTAATCTTGATACCACAGCTTTATGGATTAACAAAGTTTTTGTGTCCGCGTTAATGAATACTTACGTTTTAAATTTTTATGAATTACTTGAATAACATACTGAAATACTTCAAATTGACACGTAGCCTTAAAAGCAACTGAAGGAATCCTATGAAAACCAAATGTTCTAAGACAAACACAAGTTGTTGCACATGTATACTGGAAACACGTGCATACTCACGTCTATGGTTCTGGTTGAACCACGTCAATACTATGCAAAATCAAAAGTATTATACAAAAAACTTCATACTAAACGTACGACTTAGAACCAGCTATTATATAAACTAGAAGCAATTGTAACCGTGAAAATCAAACAATAAGGCCAATAGGTGAGTTTAAATGAATTTGATTTGTCCTTCTTATTCCATTGCTTTATTTAAGTTAACGTTATTTTGCTTAAATTGAGCACAGTGGGGGTCGAAATGTACTCACAAATAAAGAATTGCAAGCCTATGTACTCACTCTCTATTTATCGCAAGTTCTGCTGCAACACAGGAGAGTACATGCATATGCGCCTTGTAAGAGAGCCGAAGTGAAAAGAGCCGATTTAAAGAGAGCAGACATTTTACTTAAATTATTAGTTGATAATTTAAGATAAATTTTGCGGCCAATTAATTTGGCTTCTCAAATGAGACTACTAAAGTTTTCACCAATCATAACCGAGTATTTGAAAATTTAGTATCTTCTAGTATAAAACACTGAAAGCAAATTAAAAAATAAATATCTCGAAATCATCGCGGACCATGGCCATGCCTCAGCGTCTGTTGGGACTTGATATGAAACTATCATAACCGAACATGAGACCAATTAACCCACTCAAGTACTTTTCTTAGTAATCAACTAACAGTTTAGGGTAATTAACGGCAACTTTTTGTTTTCGGCTCTATTTAAATCAAAACAAGTTGCAGTTTTTCTAACGTCAGCTCTTTGTAACGTCGGCTCTTGCGCGTATCCATTTCAACATTTCAGAACAATAATCTACGGTTTGGTGATCCTACTCTACAACGAATTTCTGACTTTCTAATCCTTTAAACAGGTCGAAGACTGTTTCCTGTTTCTCTGACGTGGATAATGTTGAATCAACATACTGTAGTTTAAAGGAGTGGTTTTGCAACTACTAAAATTTGGATAATAAGCATACACAACGGATTTTAATAAAGCAGAGCATTTCAAAATAACAGGTTATAAATGGAAAATACTGGATACCAACGTCTAGTTCATAAGCTTTAATCGACAAGAATTTTTCAATTCTAGTTGTTATTGTCGCATGAACACCTCGCATTTTCATCGAATCTCGTTCTTTTTGGAAAATTTCCACTGTGAATTACACATCCTCCAACAACACGAGATTGGCTCCTCTTTCGTAGAGCATTGTTTGCCGATGGCTCAGTGCTAAGTTTCTCGAAGTTTTCCTCAATTTTCGAGTTTTCTTCAAGAAGACTAGGGAATCGTTCTAAGATGGAAGATATCACAGTCTTTCTGTTATCATCGGGTGTGGATGATGTGGTACGATCAATTTTATCGTTAATAGTGGTTAGTTTGGTTTCAATTCTGCATGATTCGAGTTTTTTCCACATATTTTCCAAATCTTCTAAAGCAGCGAAATTTTCTTCATGGCTCCTGAAGAGTGGCATACTTTCGAAATCATAACTGCGCAAGATCCTCTTTATGTCCATAGGAAGAGACCATATGTCAGAAGTCAAAGGATTAGGTATATTCTGAGAAGTTACTCCCGTTTCTGAGGGGTTTGAGTTGTTGATAAGGTCTTCCTCTTCGGTTATATTAGGTAATGTAGTAACAAAGTCAATAAATTTTTTGGGTATGAGACAATGATCGAAGGTAGTCCAGCTTGAAATTTAACTGTCCTTCCTTTGTTGTATAAAGGCAATATTGTTTTCATAACTAGTTTGATAGACAATTGTGCGCTGAAATGAGCCTTCAAATTGCGTTAGGATATGATACATTATAAGTTATAAACCGGCAGTTGAGTTTTGGTTTTGGCATACACTAACTGAATGAAATACAAGTCAAGAATAAAAACGCTAAAATGTTATTTTGAGAAGCAATTCATTCAGTTGAAAGTAAATTTAAGCCGTTCGCTGGGATGTTAGCACTCGTTCTATTAGCCTAATTAGCCAAATAGTTTCCAATGAAGACCTATAACATTTCGAGGAGAACTCAGTTGTTAAATCAGTTAGACTAATTCTTATTCCTTTTAAGTTGTAAAATGAAATTGAGTTTCTCCTAAGTACCTCAGACATTAACATTTCAAGGGTTTGATCTGATTGCTGCGTATAAAGCTGAAGAATTGCACTGTGCGTATGAGAAGTTCAGTCTTCTCTGCAAAATTGTTGCATAATATTTTCGGCTAAAAGCACTTTTATTAGTTTGCTCAAGTATTCTTTTGTCTCTGATCAAGAAGGCGTATATATATGTACTCTACTGTGTTGCAACAAAATTTGAGATAAAAAGAGAGTGAGTACATAGGCTTGCAATTCTTTATTTGGGAGTACATTTCGAACCCCACTGTGCTCAATTTAAGCAAAATAACGTTAACTTAAATAAAGCAATGGAACAAGAAGGACAAATCAAATTCATTTAAACTCACCTATTGGCCTTATTGTTTGATTTTCACGGTTACAATTGCTTCTAGTTTATATAGTAACTGGTTCTAAGTCGTACGTTTAGTATGAAGTTATTTGTATAATACTTTTGATTTTGCATAGTATTGACGTGGTTTATTTTAAGGAACGTTAAGAAGTTCCCTGCTAACGTGTTTTGCTCAAAGGCTCAACCAGAACCATAGACGTGAGTATGCACGTGTTTCCAGTATACATGTGCAACAACTTGTGTTTGTCTTAGAACATTTGGTTTTCATAGGATTCCTTCAGTTGCTTTTAAGGCTACGTGTCAATTTGAAGTATTTCAGTATGTTATTCAAGTAATTCATAAAAATTTAAAACGTAAGTATTCATTAACGCGGACACAAAAACTTTGTTAATCCATAAAGCTGTGGTATCAAGATTAGTGAGCATTCAACGAATCAGAACGAAGTTTCCAATAGATGCAAGAAAAAAATACTTGTCCGTTCTCATATGAGTTTCCTCAAGGTGAACTATTGAGGTCTTAAAAGTACAAATTTGTTAAAGGAGTAATGAAAAAGCAGCTTGTATATAAACATTTTATTTGACAAGGATATCTTTGCTAAAACTTTGCTTTGCATAATCTAAGTCCTTTCTATGTCAGCTAGGCATTGTTTGATATAAAGTCGTTCAAATAAAAAACAAAGTTGACATGAAAAAACGTTTCTTTTTTTATACCTTCGTTAATTTTGCAGTTCTGTTAGAGGTTTCCTTTTTGAGCGCCATGAAAAAGATATATTTTCATACTACCTGTGAGACCACTGATTCGTTTTCATAGCGTAAATTGCAGATCAATGAAGCTTTATTGACCATTAAGTTCTTTCTATGTAATTAATCGTGAAAAAAAAACTTGTTCATGTACATATTGATTCTGCCATTTATTGTTTTTGAGGATAAAAATTTTCATAAAGATGAAAATCATGTTAAATTACAATAGTTTTTTTAACAATAGTGGCAATAAGCAAAACACGCAGTAGTAAAATTCCACCTGGAGAATTTTTCCAAGAGACAGTTTTACTTATTTTCCACATTTTTTAAGCTCAGAGGAAATTAAAAACACTGCATTAAAAAATCTGGAAATCTTATTAGCTCAATTGCCTCACTAATCAGGATTTGTCTTTTGACAGTTGTTTTTTGTCTTTGACTCAGTTGAAAGAACTCAAATCGATTCTTGATGGGATTCATAACAAACCAACCTTTGAAAACACAGAAACCCTTCCGGAAAGATAACATCAAAACGAAGTGCACAAAGCCAAGAATACTAGTATTATAATACAATATTACCACATAGAAAAGTGAAACACTAATTTCCGAAAATTTTGAGATGCACTATGGGTTACATGGTTTTAGAACACCGGAAATGTTTCCAAATTGGCCAAATGAATGTAGAAATATACTTGTCAGATTGACGATGGTATCGAAGCTCCTGATCTGATTTCTACTGTCTGCGTTGGACGTCTTTGTATGGTAGCAAAAATAGCTACCATAAAAAAATGATAGCAATTTATTTTTTAAGATACCAAGTTAGTTGTGTTAACTATTATTTAATATGGCCATGACTTAAAAGTATCTCCATATTAGTTTTTTTTGCAAAATTTAAAGTTCATTAGCAGAACATTCGTCAGAGAAAATTAATCATTTAAAAAGATGTACAGACCGCTATTTTCAAAAATTACCGGTAAAATATGTCAACACACCAAAAAATGAAAAAAATTTACCGACAACTTAAGAAAAAATGAGCAAAAAAACTTATTCTGAAGCTGTGATTGGCCTATTTAAAACACTATTCCGTAAGCGGACAATTATACCGCAGTTTTTTCATCAATTAGTGTAACGGAGGTCTATACGTGGTTGGACCGCAATTAACCGCATCTGGCCATGCCTCGCTGGCCATGGCCATGCCTCAACGGCCTGTGGGACTTGATATGAATCTATCACAACCGAACTACTGATTTATAAACTAATCACACTTTTTTTAACCAAATATGATAAAAACTGTCGTTTAAATTTTTCATTTTTTCCTTGTTGGCTAAACGCCCTGTCCACCAATTTTCTTAGCACCAGGAAAATCATGTGTTTTTTCTGTTTTTTTTCTATAGAACAATGCAAAATAATACTCATCAGCTTAGAATGCTTGCAGACGTCGTGCAGTAAAGATTGCGTAATAGACCACGTGAATATAGTCTATATAATATAGTAAATTATATCAAAAAGCTTAGTAAAACCAGAAGGTCTCCTTCACTTTTTTGACACATATATAGCTGTAGTCCAAATAGATTGTGAGAACGTATTTGAAATGTTTTGCTTTCACAACTATATAACATAACAACTATTATGACGTAATTATCCCTTGAATACTATTTTTAGATCACAAACTCAAACTCAAACTCAAACTTTGACTTTAAATTAGAGTGATAGGCCAAGTTTTCACATTTTATTATATTTGGTAATTCAAAGTTAAGCGGTCACCGATTATTGTGTTTTTAATACTAAAAGTAGTCTTTCTTCAACGTCAATTATCCTTGAATAGTGTTTTTAGATCAAAAATTCAAACACAGACTCAAGACTTCCATTTTTCTGTAGAGCAATCGACCAAAATCACCATTTTAATAAACTTGCTTATCGAAATCCATGCCGCCTCTGAGTTTTGAATACTAAAAAAGAAGCCTTTTTCTTAAAAGTCAATATCCTTGAATACTGTTTAGATCACAAACTCGAAATTGAACACAATGGTTCAACTTTTAGGTAAAGTGATCGACCATGTTTCACATTTTTATTCTACTTGCTTATCCAAAGCCATACTGTCTCCGGTTGTGTTTTGAACACTAATAAAGAAGAATTTTGTTTCAAATTCCGCGAGAAGTACTTCTCTGGAACCATTTGGTGCCCATTGAGTGTAAACAGACGCTGAAAACAAAAATAAATTTGTTCAGCTAAACACCTAAATTTAATGTTTTTGTTTGAGCTCTCAAATGCGACAAAACTGTGCAAGAATGCAACAAGACTGCGCAACGAGTTTGTACAAGAATGTTTCATGAGGTTGATTCGTTTCTAATTTTCTTCAGATAAACAATGACCAAATGAAATTGAACAAATTAGGAAGAAGTTAATATAACAAAAATTGCAAGATCATGTAGCGCTAAACTTTTGATGCATAGCAAGTTCACAATTACAGTCTCAGCTTTGAACACATCCTGAGCCGAAGCTAAGGTTAATATGAAACTCAACAAACGCATTGTCCTTCTGGCAAGCTATCCCAGCAGTTTTCTGTCTATACAAGTTTTTGAAACGTAGGGATTCGGAAAATTTGCGTAATTCCTGACAACTGAAACAACAGGTGGCTCTGAATAAACATACGAAAACAACTATATAGCGTAAAACCTGTTTTTTTTTTGATAAAGTAGGTACGTTGTAAAGTGTTTGTTTCCATTAAGGTACACACTATAGAATTTTTGAAGCAAGCAATTTTTGAATAAAGTATAAAAAAAAGTTTCAATTCAAAAAAAGAACATATCAAAAAAACTCCTAAAAATTAGACTGGTTCGCTAAACAATAAAACCCTACATTGATTTAATTAATTAAGTACCACTTGATATATCATACCATGGATTTCTTAATTGTTAATTAAGAAATTAACATTGAGTTGAAAATTACTGAGTTAACGTATACAACATAGCTTCAGCGTTTTTTATATCTTCGAAAAAACTTCAAACACTTAATGAATTGTTGAAAATATTAGCGGCTAAATTCTATCGGTCTGTGTCAGTCAGGACACATTACCTTGAGATAGAGAAAAGCTTCTCTTGCTTTTTGTAGATAGTTAGTAAACAAATGGTAACATTTGAAGGTATTAAAAGGAAGTAGTAGTAGGTACTAGTGTAACTTAGAATCAATAAGTAGTTGTAGTAGATATTAATAGTATCTAGTAGTAGTTGTAGGTAGTACTAGTAGGTAGCAGTAGTAGTAGTAGTAGTAGGTACTAATTGTAGATAGTAGTTGTAGATAGTAGTAGTAGGCAGTAGCAGTAGTAGGTAGCAGTAGTGTTGTGTTCAATTCCGAAATGTTCGCCAGGCTTCATAACCCAATATGTTATACAGACTCTGTCGCTTTAAATTTCAAATTCCTTTGGATGTTACTCTTTCCGATGCTCTATCAAATATCATTACGGTGATGTTATTTTAAAACGTCGACAGAACAATAAGTAATCCAAAACTTTAAAACAGGGTTACTGAATGCACAGAAAATTTGATTCAAGAAAGAACAATAATGTACTCATTCGATTTTTATTAGCTTGAGGTGCTCTGATATTTTACTTCCAGTGTTTAATAGTTGAGTATATGTATATTCAGTATGCTGGAACCATTTACTGAAGAAGCGATTCGCTTTTGTTTAAGATTTCAGTCAAAGCACGCATTATCCGTTAGTGTTATTCCCAATAAGCAAACAAGACATATTCGCTACTGAAGCTGTTTCTAGCAACCCCCCGCAGATACAAAGCTTGTGTTCTTTCTTGCTTAATTGATCAAGTGGCTAATTAACTTTTGAAAATTTAGCTATTTTTGCAGTTCCAGTGGAAACTACTCTTCTTGTAAATCATTACACTATTTGTTTGATTCAAGCTCTTGACGAATTCCTATCATTCTACTTTATTTAACTAACACGTTCAGCTGCTCCAGCATATCATAGTTTTTCCACCAAATTTTTCGGTTTTTTACAGAATTTAATCTTTTTACTTAGCTCAATTTATTGTTTATCTCTCAACAATTTATCTCTAATTTTTTCCTGTAAATAATCTTGCTCAATCCTAGAAGGGTAGCTGAATGCGTATAGAGAAATTTGTTTTCAAAAAAGCATGCCAAGAACATCAAAAAGTTGTTTTTGTCTTCTGTGTTGCAACATTTTATCATTTTCTTGCCAAGGAGTAAATGACAAAGAGCATGAATTTGTTTTTTTAAGAAAAATCTTATTAGTTTTTTATTATGGTAGCTAGACAGGAGAAGAAATTTCAGTTTTCAACAAAGCATGCTCAGAACATCAAAAAGTTGCTTTTGTCTTCGTTTGTGACATTTTGCTTGCCAATGCATAATGGGACAGAGTTTAGCTACGCTGAAGGTCAAAATCCGTGTGCAAGATATAATATTATTGGATCGTGGAGACAAATAACAACATTCTTCAAGGCAATTAAATTGCCCTCCAGGAACTTATTTCCCCCTTCTCTCTATCTCTCTCCCTCTCTATATCTCTCTCTCTCTCATCGGATTGCAAACATATAAATACATAAATACATAAACACATTCAGACATATATACATACATTTCACTGTATAGATATAGAAAAACATACACACATAAAACCAAGAACGTCTTGACATATACACACATTTACAATTTCTACCCACAGACATACACTTCAGCTTATACTCATAGAAACATATTACTAAACTTAAGCACAGTTATATTTACTTATAAACAGATATACACTTTCATATATACTTTCACTATACACATGAATACGCATAATTATATAAATAAAACTCTTATTCTTTCGTTTCTTTCAGTTGTTCATTCCTACATAAACATTACAATTTTGAACACATGTAAGCAAATATACGTACTTGTTTTGATAGAAATATACATAGTTACACATGTATATAAAAAAATAAAGCCAAGCTTTCCACACCGCACTGTACATTTGCAAAAGTATTGTCAACAAAAACTGCTTCTGACTGCTCTTTGACTTCTTTCAGACTACTTCAAAAACTGAGTTGTTCATGTCCTAATTGGTTGAACAAAATGAAGTCCACAAAATTCACTTTTGAAAGCTCCTTCATTGAGAAAAATCCATTTCATGCCTTTTTAGGGCTTCAAAAAATTTTTGAATTTTTTTTTCAGAAAAATAACGAAATTTTTGTATGTTTCGACCCCCCATACTTCATAGGTGAATAAAGTGAAGTCAACAAAAAATCACTTTTGAGTGCTCTTTTATAGCTTAAAATCCATTTCAGACCATTTTAGGACTTTGAAAAATGTTGAAAATTTTTTTCAAAAAATTCGAAATTTTGATATGTTTCGACCCCTATACTACTTAGGTGAAAAAAGTGAAGCCAACAAAAAATCACTTTTGAGTGCTCTTTCATAGCGCAAAATCCATTTCAGACCATTTTAGGACTCCAAAAAATTTTGAAAATTTTTTTCAAAAAATTCGAAATTTTTATATGTTTCGACCCCCATACTGCATAGGTGAAAAAAGTGAAGTCAACAAAAAATCACTTTTGAGTGCTATTTCATAGCGCAAAATCCATTTCAGACCATTTTAGGACTCCAAAAAATTTTGAAAATTTTTTTCAAAAAATTCGAAATTTTTATGTTTTGACCCCCATACTTCATAGGTGAAAAAAAGTGAAGTCAACAAAAAATCACTTTTGAGTGCTCTTTCATAGCGCAAAATCCATTTCAGACAATTTTAGGACTTTGAAAAACTTTGAAACATTTTCGAAAAAAATTTTGAAAATTTTTCAATCGCGCACAAAACATGAATTCAAAACCACCAAAACCCAATTCCCAAGTTTCAATTTACATGAACCATCAAAATGAAATGGAAATAGCTGAAAAGTATAGTAATTTGCCTTACACTCTGAAAAAATTACAAGATTTCACTTTTTCAGAGATAAAATTTCTTGTAGGGGGGGGGTCCGGAACCCCCCCCCCCCCCCCCCCTACAAGCACTAGGCAACTTACTATACTACTCCCGTCAGAAAAGTCTGCTTTTGGTGTAGGAAGGATTTGTCCTTTGCAATCAAATATTGTTCGTAATGCGGCTGAAAATTCACAAAGTTACTACATTCAAGGTTACAGAAAGTTACAGTTTAGCAGCTGAGGTTCAAAAGCATAAGATAAATGAGCAAAAAAGTTCTGAGCAGTTAAAAACAACCGTGTTTTTGGCAGTCGATGGGTTGGGTGGTGACTTCAAAAAATCATTAGCACGAAGAGCCACACAGCAGCTTTTATTCGGTGGAAGTTTCTAGTGCCTGTGAAATGTTGGTGCAGTCATTCTAGCTGGTCTCAAATCGACAATCTGCTATGATTCTGCATGCATGGCCTCTTCCCATGACTCCTATGTATTTTTGAGGATCTCTGAAATTCCCAAAATTGGGGCCAATTATGTGAATTTTTATTTCGCTGGATGATACTGGAGGAGAAAACTTCGTCTTTAATTTAGACTCACACGAGGTCGGGAGCTAAACAGTGATATATGACATTCAATTTTCATTGTACTTGTCTATAAGGATGGGAGTTCGAAGTTCGTCAATGAATTGAACTACCGCTCAGTTGATCGATATAAGTTTGAACAATGCTTATGTTATTCAAGACACTATTAATTCAAATGGTCTCGACCTAAAAACATTTGAAAATTGAATTGCTCTTACAGGATCTAAATAATACAAAATTCTCCAGACACAGGAAAACCTCGAGTCTAAGTAATATCCGTTTCGGGTCACGCGGTTTTTAAAAATTGACCAACCAGAGAAAAATTTTCATTTCTGTAAAAAAAAAATTAGTACAACTATGCCGACGTTATATTATGCCGGCGTTCAAGAGTGCCGAAATTGATTTTGAAACAGCCGAAACGGCCAATACCGATTAATTATCAATTAAATGCTTGCGGAATTAATTTTCAAATCAACGAGGGCATGCTGATCAGTAGTTCGGTTCTGATAGATTCATCAAATCCCACGGGCCGCGGAGGCATAGCCATGATCCACAGTTATCATTGTTTGCTTTAAATTCCTCTTGCTCCAATTATCTTGTCCTATTAAATGATAAAATCAAAAATCTCGCCAGTTTATTGTGATTGGTTCAGAATTTTTGGGGGCTCATTTCAGTTGAAGTGATCTGATTGGTTTAGAATGTCATCGGGTGAAAAGTTGAATAAATTCAAGGCTTAGTTTTACGTCGGCATAGTTGTACGTCACCCTGTAAAAAAATTCTATTTTCTTCGTTCTCCAAAACTATTTGATGCCTACTCAAATGTTAAATCTCAATTTCTAAACTTGACTACAGTAAGGTTAATTGAGAAAAGAATTATGACATTAAGTTGAATTCAAAATTCTGGTTTGTTTCTTTCTCTCCATCTAATACAAATGGGATTTATAAAACTACGTCATGCACTTTCAGTAAAATTTACGTGAAAATTGTTAATTTAGAGAATTAATTGATGGCTGGTTGTTTGTTTGTCTGTTAATGCAACAAAAACAAATTCCAAAATGACGACAATTATGCAATATGAAATTATGGTCAATCAAATCTAAAACACTGAAAAACAGCAAAATCAGCACAGCTGCATAAAACATATGTTTGAGAAGCTCTTAAGCAATTAAATGCTCTCAATTTGAATAAAGAATGAAAGCAGAAGAAGGTAGAGACAATAATGATTCAAAGTCTTCAAACATCGCAAAAAAAGTCTGAGAATTTTTTTTTGTTTTCTAAGCTGCTGAAGTTCTTGAGTTTGAAAATTCTGTATTGTATGTTTGTATAAGATGCTGATTATTCCGACTACTGTTGCGATTTGAGTTATTCATAGGACTGTAGGGTCTGTTTCTGAATTCCGAAGGTGATAGAAGCGCCGCGGCCGTCGACGTTGAAGAATTGACAGAAAACCCTCCGTAGGGAACCGTGCTCATAGGTCTCGGGGGTATGAAGGGCGCTGTATCTGGGATTGTTGAGGAATTGGGGCTGCTGGTATTGACATAATGTTGTTCTGGTTCTTCTAGAAAAACACCAGAGTCCGCCTGGGCTTTTCGAGAGAGTTCAGAGGTATTTTGGGCTGTGGCCGACGCTGCGATGTCTTGTGATGACACTAGAACGTGGGAACCCAGTTGTGAGGGTAAAGTTACTTGGGCAGTTCCCTCTGTAAGAGGGGGGTAGTAAGTGGGGATTATTGCACGAGGCATGGCGTCCAGGTCAAGTTGATGATGATGATGATTACTGATGTGAGGGGGGTAGTTATGATGTTGGTGTTGTGGTGGGGGGTGGTTTTCAAGTGGGGTGGATGCGATAAGTCTGGACTGCGGGTCAATTGTAGGGTTCTGACTGGATGGATCTGGGTTGTTCTGGCTGTTTGAGTAGTGATGTTGTGATTGGTCGTTTTTAGAAGAGTCGTTGCTGGATCTATTTTGGTAAGGGTTTCTGGTCGAGTGTTGGCTGCTGAAAATGTATCAATGTTCAAGAACTATCATTCTGATATATGACAAAAAATAGAATGCAAAAACAATAAGGCAAATAGAATTGAATCCATAAATAAAAAAATAGGCTGATATCTATTTTTAACGTTGACATAACCAAACTTCACCTTTTTAAATAGGTCTCAAGCTCTTTAACTCAAACCATTAATTGAACAATTTGTGTACAGAGAGTCTTACTTTTTAATAGTCGCAACGAATCAAATCGGAAAAAGGTTAAGTAGAAACTGCCTAATTGCTCACTTTACCACGCTTAAGATTCTCGAATCTGTTTCCTCCTCCCCAGGCTAAATTTTTAAGTTTTCAAAAAAACTAATGCATATTTTCGTATTGATAATGACTTGGATACCCTCGTAATAGAAGCGTTTAACCGTCGCTGTTCACCGGGGTGGGGGGGGGGGTGTTTGGGTTTGGCAGAGAAAATTTTCAGTTATTCAACTTGGAAAACTTCAGCATGACTTACTTGGACCTTCGGATCCGTCTTTCGTTGGACGTCCTAGACAACGTTGTCAAATTCCTGGTCATCTCCTGCTGTGCCTTCATCAAGTCATGAACACACCTCACAATCGCCCTCACAAACTGCCTTCTTGTCTCGCCACTTCGACTCAACATCTGGAAGTGCTGATTCTTACAAATATGGAACTCGGTCCTGCTCGAAATCAATTCCCAGTGGAATTTCTTGGGAAGTTCATCTTTCTTTTCCTTACATAAACTGATAGTCGAAACGGGTATTAGTGACCTAACTTTGCAGACTTCCTGCTCGCTAGTTTTGTTCTTTTCAGGTCCAGGTAGAGTTAATCTTCGTTTCTTTTGTTTTTCTTTGTTTTGAAGCAAATTTAGACCAGGTAGAATGATGACCGCTCGTTTGAACACGAATATCATGACGTCAATTTCGGCATTGTTGTTACGTAACTTTCTCGGGACTAGTTCATCAGGGCAATTTGCCCAGCAGGCAGAGCCGTACATCAAAAGCTCATCCATCGGCAATTCATGGATCTAAACAAAGAGATAATTTAATAAATTAAACATAGCCGGCAGATTGCCGGAATAGCTGCGAAAGAATAGACCTGCGTGACATATAATAGAGATAGAAACAGATACAGATTTAAATTGAAAAAAAATTGACGCCGCTCAAACAACTAGGTAAAAAACATTCACCGATAAATTAATAAAGCTTGTTGAAATTCATCCCGCAGAGGCCTCTTACTAGGGACCTTTACGGCACATATGAGTTCTTTTGACCTTGAACAAATTCAAACTAAACTTAAGTTTTAAAGTGCAAAAGTCATTTTATTGAGTGGGGTAAGTCACCTATGATCAAAATCTAATCACGCAAATAACCTAAAAACTTTTGCTAAAGCGAGTGAGAAATGACGTCACGCGCGCAAATGCCCTTAGTGAGAGGAAGAAGTCATTCAGAAAATTTGACCTTTTCAGCTTTGCTGTGTGAACAAATGTAAAACGAAAAAAGAGCGTCAGACCACGAAACAAAAAACATAGCCGGTAGAATACCGGAAACGACTCGAATCGTCATGCAAAATAATCTCTACCCTAATTGGCCAAAATCAGAATATCGAAAAAAACATTAGAAATAACAAAAAAAAGTAGAGCAATATAACATAAAAAGCGTTAAAATTTTTTCAGTTCAGGGGTGTGGGTAGGTGCTGGTGTTGGGGGGGGGGCGTTTGGTAGGTGGGGGCAGGTAGGTGGTGGTGGGGGTGAAGATAGGTGGGCTGGAGGGTAGGTACGTTGCGGGGGGATAGGTATGTACGTGGGGGGGGGGATAGGTAGGTACGGGGGGGAGAGGTAGGTACGAGGGGTTGGGGGTTGGTACATTGGGGATGTGTGGGGGGGAGGTAGGTACGTTGGGGGGGGGGGTAGGTATGTTGGGGGGTATTTTTTGGGGGGGGGGTAGGTAGTTAAATGGGATCAAATTTTCTCAAATTGACCTCTTCACCTCGAATTACAGACTGTTACCAATTGCTGTACATAACAAACTAACCTATTGTTAAAGTCCAATGTTCGAAAACAGAAGTCAACAATCAAAAACGGAGGTAAAAGCTCGAATAGAAAGAAGTCAAAATCCAAGTCATGAAAAAACTTGCTTTCTGCTAAAAATACCTGTAAAATATCAATACTCCTCTTCGAGTCGTAAAAACCAAGAGCACCGCAATATAGCTTCGCTCAGCTTACAGCTTCGCAGCTATAATGAGATTTAATTCATTATGTACTGTTTAACTATTATATTAAAAAAATAGATAACCGCTGAGTTTACTGATCGATATTAAAGAACCAAATATAACCAAATATTGGCGCCAACTAACTTTAGTTTGAAAGCGCTTGAATGAAAAAAACCTTGTTACTAAATGAAATTGGTATTATTCTAAATAAAACTTGAAAAACTCGAAAAGTTTCAACGACCAACGTTGAAATTTTCTCACTTTTTTTGTTTTATTTTCAAATTTAGTGGACATGTTGTTTACTATTTTTCGTTCACTTCTAACATTGTCAGCTACCTCAATTTGATTTTTTTTACAAAACGACGAGAAGTTTAAGGCTTATTTTCAAGCCTAAAAACTCACATATTTGGTCTCCTGCTCCGAAATTAGCTGTTCAAACACCGGTCCATACTGTTCGTGAATCCTCTTCATATCATTGATATGTTCGGCCACGTTCTCCATCGCCCTAAGTGCACTGCTCAACCCCTCAAACTCAGCCGCCATTGCCACATTCGTGCACTCTGATTGGTCGGATCCAGCGACTGACGTTCCACTAGCCGAGGTCGTTGAAGCCGACGGTGTTGAAGAACCTCCACCGACGATGGTTTTGATCTCTCGAAGTATGAGAGGGTATTTGAGAACTCGCTGAATTGGTTTGATCAAAAAGGATTCAAGTGACCGACTGTGTTCCTGTTCCGGATTCTTCTGGTCAAGCATGTCTCTGAACTCTGGCACGTCTTTCACTGTTAAATTATAAAACATTATCACAATTTTTCTGCTAAAATATGGCAGCTAGAACATTGGGTCGTTAGAATGGCAAAAGTTTTGGGTCGTTTATGATATGCTAAGCAATGGTTAAAAATTTTGATTCTCCGAAGCGATAATTGCAATTTGAAAGAAGAGACGGATTGCTCAGATGAACTCCAATGTGGGAAAACCAGATGCCAAAAATCCGGATGTTTTACCTTAAAACACCCTTCGCATTATAAGCCATTACAACGCGTATAACCCACAGTAACCTAGGCCGTAAATTCAAAAATTAAAAATACCGTAGCGGGTATAACGTGCTATACGAACAGGCATAATGATTAATTTTGGCCATAAATTGCACGCGGGGGTAGGTGTTGATGTTTTGAAAGCTCTAAAATGGATCTGAAATAAAAGTTGAAATACCTTCGGCAAAGACTCTCTGTGCCTTGCTGTGATTGGCACAAAAAGCACTGTAGAGTTTGAAGTGGTCCGTGTAACACTTGAAAGCATTGCTCAATTTGATCAGGATACTTTTAAACTGCACAATGTCCTGGTAGTTGCAATATTCGGGTTCCAACTCCACAGAGCTTTTTAACTCGCCGCAGAACTTTTCTTGAAACGAGAGGATTTCTTGCACGTTAGAGGTCACGGCTTCAACCTAAACAAGAACAACACATTTTCAGTTCGTGAAATGTTGACGACGCTGCTGACCAAAGATATAATATTAACAAATCGAAAGGCCAGCTGGACTTGTTTCTTTTCTACGATAAAAATATTCTATTCTACAAATAAGAAATATTTGATTTATGGGTAAAAAACATGGCGCTGAAAAAAAGAGTATCACTATGCAATTTTTTTTAAAATGAAAAAATTAAGCTGAAGGTCGAGGTTGATAAATTTTGGACATTCAGAACCTAGTAAGAATCCCAAAAATACTCAGTTTATCATTAGCCTCGTAACTAAACTAGAATACGTTAATTCCCGTCAGCAAAAAGTGGAATATTTAGGGTATTTGAATTATTTAGCAGAAAATGAAACAAATCCGGCATTTTCAGCCAAGCAGTCAATAATTCGCACTTACAGTTTATAATAATTTTCCAGGTTTTAAATCAATTCGTTCATTCACAAGGCGTGGTTTATTATCATACCAGTTACAGTCTCTCAAGTGCAACTTAAAAAGTTCATTATGTTCAATTTCATAAACCATTTTGAAATTGATATACATTGTTGAAATTTTATACTAACACAACAAAATTTTAGCTCTTCAATCAACTTTTTTTAAAATATTTTTTTCATCAAGTTGCCAAAATTTTGTTTAAACTTTTTCTTTTTTCGGAACGATTTTTCAGAGGAATTTCATTAAATGTTGTAATAACAATTATGAATCTATTGGATAACCCCTTGAATGCATTTTTTCTTCCAATTAAAAAAATTCATTGAAATGATTGGGAGAAATGAATGGAAAGTGTTAAAATCAATCGTTGGAATAAAAAAGCTTCGAAACCGCATTTTAATCAAAGATACTAGAGTGAAAACAAAATATTTAAATAGAAGCACCCCTTCGTCATAATGTTAAACACATCAAGCGCCCAGCCGAATTTTACCTTTCCACACATTTTTTTTCAAAATTTTTTCTCACTTTTTAATCAACTTGCCATAACTTTGTACAAAATTAGTTTTAGTGAAATGATGTTCAAGACAGCAAACTACCAATAAAATTTCACCTTTTCAATCAACTTTTAAAAAATGTATTCAACTTTTTCTGATCAAGTTATCAAAATTTGGGACAAATATTTTATAGAGACGGTGTTGAATACAGCAAGCTCCCAATATACCATTGGTAGAAGTCAAAGTTAATTTGATACTTTTCCTCGGAAACCAGTCGGATCAACCGTTATATTGTGAACAGCAGGAAATGTGGGAATAAAGGGGGGGGGGGGGCATTAATTAAATGAATAGGATTACTCACCTTAAACCAAAAGTTCTGCAATTTCATTACATTTTGTAAACTTCACAGAAATTTCAAGTTGACTAACCACAAGGATAAATCGCTAGACAAAATGTCACCCCACGAACGGGGGAAAAGCGCTGATTTATCTTAATTTATAGGTTTCAGGTTAGAAAATCTTTGCATTATCTTTTGCGGGTTTATGATCTAAGTCGTAATCCATCTATGTTAAATGCCTAGTTCAGATTTATATTGTCAGATTATCTTATCTGATGATTAGAGAAATATCCATTATTAGTCAGAAAGTCTAAGAGGGTGTTAAGAAAACTGAAGAACAAAATCACACTGCAAAATTCCACTGCATTATCATAGAAGTGAAGGTTGCAGAAAAATTGACAAAACTTAAACTGAATTTGCTAATTTTGAATATTTGTCAATTTAATAATTAACATTGCTAAAAACTTGCAACAAAAAGATAGCATGACTAGCTAGAATGGCTACAATGTTTTTATATTAGAGAGCATGCTTAAATTTTTGAAGATTTTAGTAAATACGATCAATTATTGCCATTATTACCGACAGCATTTCTACTAGAGAATTATTATATTGTTGTTAAAATTGTCCAACTTTCAAAAAATTGCAACAATTGTTCAAAAAATTTTAAGAATTATTACCATTTTAACTGTTAGTTAGTTAGTTAGTTGAATAATAAAATGTGAATAAATATCTTACCTCGATATCAATTAGAAAGCTGCATTGTAACAGAGGCTCCAGATAAGTCTCGATCAGAAATTTCAGGTCCTGAAACACAAAAACAATTCATTATTTCAGCCTCAAAATTATCAAACACAAAGTCATTATATCACCCTTAGATAGTTCTGACATCGAGTCTTTCCCATTATAGCCACCCAAAACGTGGTAAGCATATGAGCAATATCCCGATTATCAGTGGGGGGGTCTATAATTTCACCGGGGGCTATGATGGAAAAGTTCCCTGGCGTCAAAATGGGCATTTAAAAACCAACAAGCTGCAACTTCATTTAGTCAAGTTTAATTTGAATCAGTACATAGCGTCTATTGTAAGCTATGTAAAGCTTATCGTATTTGCGGGTATACGTCTAGCATTCAAGCAATAAGCGTTTTATTAACTAAAAATACGAAAAACTTCAAAAAATTAAGTACCTTGATATAATTCTCCTCAGTTGATATCAGCTCCTGAATCAGACATCCCAATCTCGTCGCATCCTTCATCACCTGACCCTGACTGTTGGCAGTTGCCACGATGCCACTGCTCCCGGATCCCGTCAATGTCGAGGAATTCTGACCACCCGACTGGCTTCCGGTGGACGAGGTCGACTCGCAGACTCCCCCCGAGGCACTGGCATTTGACCCTGAAGCGATTCCACTGCTGCTGTTGTTTGAGTTATCCGAGAAGTTTGACTTTCGCTTGTCGCCCAGCATCAAATTTTCCTCCCCGTCTGAAACGGATAAATTAAGTTGAAATGATGCAGTTGATAAACAACATAGCTGGCAGATTGCCAGAAAATAGCCGCAATAGATTCGTAGATCGACAGTCTAAAAAAACAGTAAAAAAGACAGACCAAAAAAATTTCGTCTTTTCATTGAAGGCTGATCTGTTATATTTTGATTAAAAATCTGTATATGTGATTGTTGCCTCTATTAGCTGATCTCAAATAACCTTCATTTAGTGTGACACACACCCATTTGACCTTATCTCTTTCAATTAAAGTAAATAAAAGTCAATTTCAAATTGAAGAAGTCATTTTTGAGAGTGAGGTAAGTCAAGTGTGACCAAAAATTTAATCACGCGCATGAACAAATAACTCGCTGCACTAAGAGCGAAAAATGACGTCACACATGATGCAATTCAGTTGAAATTGCATGAACGAATGAACAAAAAGTGGCTGTGACGTCATATGGTCGTAACAAAAATCATGACGACGAAATAAAAAACATAGCCGGAAGAATTCCGGAAGCGACTCGAAGCGTAAAAACTTGACAAAAAACTAATTGCAGCTGAAACCATAAACTTTTTTGATAAATCATACACTAATTACCCCCCCCCCCCCCCCCCGGTCTGATAAAAAAAATCTGAAATTTAAACCACTGTCACCAAGAGAAACAAAATGCCGCAAAAATATTTATTATTGACAATGTTTGGTAAGGATGAGCGCAAAATAAATAGGATAGTCAAAACACTGATAGTCTCAAAAAGCTGACAGGGCTATCAACTGCCCTCAAATAATTCATGATTCTAATCTCAAAAAGATTGCTAAAGCAAACGGCAGATAATAATAACTTAGAAATTAAATTAAATTTTTCAAAAAATAATGCTCAAAGTTAAGAATCAGAAAACTACTACAGTTAGATTTCTCATCACTGCAATTAAGACAAAAACAACATATACTTTTTTCTTCTTGTATATATGCTAGACAACATGATTTCAAACTAATTCAAAAATTAAAATATTCATATAAAAGCAACAGAGTAATATTTAAAGGCAAAAAAATGTTTAAGAACAATACCAAGGTCGGAAAAAAATACAATAAAAACTAATAAGTGGAAATTCTGAAAAAGGCTTAGTACTGCCTTATGTTGAATGAAATCAATTGCAACCCAAAGAAATGACGAAAATCTAGGAAAAAGCCGAAATCATTCAATTTGTTAATAACTGAAAAAATCAATATATCCAGTATAAATGTAGGTGCCAGGACAGAGCTAGAAGGATACAAGCTAGTATGTGAAAAATATGGACACAATGTAAGGAACACCGTAACAAAGACTAATTCTTGATTTTTGAAAGTTCAAATCAAAGTTTAAATTTTTGAAAGTTTAAAAATCAAATTTAAAAAAACAAGAAAAACTAACACCATTTCATTTTTCAGCATTCGAGACATAGAAAAGACAACGATTCATGCGAGACAAAATCTATCCTCCTGAACAGATCAAAAAAAGAAAAAGCAGAAACCAAACATACGAAACATTGAAACATTTTGCAAAAAAAGGTCAAAAAATTTTTAGGACTGCATTTATAAAAAAATTTAACTGTTTTTCAAAAATTTAATGCTACAAAAATATTGACGTTTTTATTGAAACGAAATGAAAGCCCCTCATGGTGCACAAAAAGAATATTTCTAGTAATTAAAACCAAAATACAGACAAAAAACTGAGAAAAATAGGAAAAAAACTAACAAAATCGGATTAGCATATGTACAATTTTATAAAACGAAATTACATCGAGGTAAAAAGAGGCATTGAGTATATGAATTGTCAACGGGAAGTTGTCATATTGACTGATTTTTGAAAGAAAGACGGCTAAAAGATCCAAAAATGAAGAAAACAATAAGAAAAAAAGCCAAAATTAATTAAAAAATCAAGAAATTTATGCCAATTTTGAACTTGAAACACGTTTTCAGGCTCTGCAAAACACTGTGCTATTAATTTGCAAGGTTTACACTTCAATATAGCATCGAATAAAAATCATTTCTACATAAAATCAAATTACAAGCAAAAAAAATGGGCCACTTAGACGAAAAAACGGCTAAAAACGGTTATCTATAAGTGCCATTCAGTCAAAAACTACTTTTCAAAGTCAAAAAGTCATTCACTAAACGCAGCGCATGATCAAAAAACTTCTCTCGCTCAGAAAAAATTAGTTCACACGGCAATTTTTCTCACTTTCGCTTTTAGGTCAAAACAGCGTCTGAACGAATAGTACTTCCGGTAAAAAAAAAACATAGCCGGAAGAATTCCGGAAGCGACTCGAAGCGTCAGATTTTCACTAACAAAACTGTAATTGCAACGGAAGCCACTACCTTTTGTATTAAACCATTAACTCACTACCTCCCCAGATCTGCTCTAAAAATTGGTGAAAATTAAACCACTGTCAACAAGAGAAAGAAAAAGCAGCAAAATTTTATATTATTGAAAACGTTTGGTAACGTTGAAAAATCCAAAATAATTAGGGTGGTCAAAAACCTGATAGTCCGAAAAAGCTGACAAGGTTATCAATAGCCCTCAAATAATTCATGAGTCTAATCTGAAAAAGATCGCGAAAGCAAACCGCAGATGAATCTTAGAAATTAAGTTAAATCTTTTCAAAAAAGAAAGCTTAAATTTAAGAATCAGAAAACACCTATAATTACACTTCTAATCAATGCGATTAAGACAAAAATCAACATATACCTGTTCCTTCTTCTACATAAGCTAGACAACATGATTTCATACTAAACGAAAATAAAAATTGATCATAGAAAAGACATAAGCAGCAGAATATTCAAAGGCAAAAAATTGTTTTAATTAATACCAAGGCCAGAAGAACGCTGTAGTAATTAGTCATAAGTAGAAATTTTGGAAAAAGCTTGCTATCAAACTCTCAGTACTGCCTTATGTTGAATGAAATCAATTGAAACCAAATAAATGACAAAAATCTAAGAAAAAGCAGAAACCATTCATTTTTTACAGCTGAAAAAATCAATATACCGAAAATAAATGTAGGTGCCAGGACAGAACTAGAATGAAGCTAACTAGAATGTAAATATGGGCACAATGTAAGGAACACCGAAACAAAAAGACATTCTTGATTTTTGAAAGTTGAAAATCAATTTAAAAAATTCAATTAAAGAAAACGAATACATTTCATTGTTCAGCATTGAAGACATAGAAAAGATAACTCGTCATCCGACACAAAGATCTATCCCCCTGAAGAAGACAAAAAATAGGAAAAAGCAGAATTCATAAATACGAAACATTGAAACATTTTGCAAAAAAAGTGGTCAAAGAACTTTTAAGTTAAGACTGCATTTATGAAAAAGTTTTAACTGTTTTCTCAAAAGTTAACACCAAATAATGATTGAATTTTTATTGAAACGAAATTAAAGTCCCTCATGTTGCACAAAAAAAAACTATTTCTAGCAATTACAACCAAAATACAAACGAAAAACTGTCGAAAATCGGAAAAAAACAACCAAAATCGGATTAGCATATGTACAATTTTATGAAACAAAATTACATCGAGGTAGAAAGAGGCGTTGAGTATAGGAATTATCAAAGAGAAGTTGCCATATTAACTGATTTTTTTTACAAAAAGACGGTTAAAAGATCCAAAAATGAAGAAATTAATATTAAAAAAGCCAAAAATTAACTAAAAAATCAAGAATTATGTGCCAATTTTCAACTTGAAACGCATTTTCAGGCTCTGCAAAACACTGTGGTATCAATTTCCGAGGTTGACATTTCAGTATAGTATCGAATAAAATTTATTTCTACAAGAAACCAAATTAAAAGCAAAAAAATTGGGCCACTTAGACGAAAAAACGGC
Organism: Convolutriloba macropyga; assembly: GCF_964194025.1. Taxonomy (NCBI): domain Eukaryota; kingdom Metazoa; phylum Xenacoelomorpha; order Acoela; family Convolutidae; genus Convolutriloba; species Convolutriloba macropyga. The sequence goes on along the minus strand of NC_134481.1, from coordinate 47,106,863 downwards.
TAAAAACGGTCATCTATAAGGGCAATTCAGTCAAAAACTACTTTTCAAAGTCAAAAAGTCATTCACTAAACGCAGCGCATGATCAAAAAACTTCTCCCGCTTAGAGAAAATCTGTTCACCAAAACAGGTTTTCTCACTTTCGGTTTTAGGTCAAAATGCCGCGTGAACAAATCTACTTCCTGTAAAAAAAAAAACCGAGAGAAAACCAATACTCCTCTTCGAGTCGTAAAAAAACCAAGAGAAGGCCAATAATAGCCCCAGCTATCGCTGTGCGGCTATTAATAGCCCCAGCTATCGCTGTGCGGCTATTAATAAACAACTAATGTCGAACGGATTGCTCTCAAATGACAGGCAGGGGTCAACTTAATTGTAGCCTGCTTCAGTCTGGGCAGATATCATTCACCAACCATAATTAGACTGTTATATTTGCCAAGATTACCCATCATCGTGAAAGATCTTACAAGATAACCACCCAATCTGCAACAGATCTATAGAGCTTACTTTACACCATTACTAAGGTTTAGAGTAAAACTTAAGTATTAGAGTAAAAATATGTTTAGAGTAAAATTAAATAAAAAAGGGCGCAAGTTTCTAATTTTTGCGCCCGTTGATTATTTTTTTACTTCTAAATTTCCCTGCATTAAGTTAGTGGCGGTCTGAATTCGGAACGACAGCAATTTTTATCAAGCAAAATTCGAGAAGTTAAGCGTGAAAAAGCATTTTTTCCCCAAAATTTCAACGTACAGAAAGAAGATCGCTTGAAATGTGAAACATTGGGACCATCCGGTTCCAAGTGCTCCTTGCATTGGGGACAGGGGGCAGTCGAGGGTCTCAAACTCCGAATGACCAAATGCAACAGGTCCACTTTCAACAGATCGTCAACGTGTTGCGGGTTCTGTTTACCAACAATATGGTTGTTTATCTGAAGAATTTCGTCTCCCGGCTCTAGACCTAATCCAAACATTGGAATTATAGTTACTCTCAAAACAGGTCAACAATAGACTAGTCTTAACTGAAGCACATTCGAGATTGAACAATTTCTTTCAAAATACAATATGAGGCAACAAAATATGTTTGTTGTTTTTGACAATGAGAAAAGGAAGTCAAGCGATATTTAATACAATATTTCGCCGCTTATATACAAAAGGTAAAACCGATCTTGTATATAAGAGCCGGCAAGCAAATTATTTGTGAACAAACTGTTTATAGTCAAGCAGGCCTAGCCACAACAGCGCCATTGATTTTCCCAAACACGCTGCTAGTTTTATTAGGTTTTTTTAGTTATATCAATAAAAACAAGAATAAGTTGACAATTTTCAAAAATAAGTTGACAACTTTTTTATAGTTCACTAGTGTCCTTTCCCGAAACAAATCAGATTTTTAACAGTTGCAGAAACCACCTTGCCCGCTAATTTTGTTATTCAAGAAAATCATAACTTTTCCTTATTAATGACTATCGAGCATGAAGACAAAAAAAACAGGTATTTTACCTCCACTTTGGGCTATAGATCCAGGCAAAATGTCCCTCACAAACAACCTCGGATACCCGGTGGTCGTTCCGGTAGTCGTACTGGCCGAACTATTGCTGTCTTTTGTATTCGTAGCACAGAAATGCTCCTCAACTGTTTCGTACTCAATTCCGAACCTCTCACCTTTAACTCGGCTGAGAGTAACAGCATGATACTCTTTTATACACACTTCAATATCTTGACAATTCAGACTCTCCAGGGTCGACTTGGGAGACGGGATAACCCAGGTTCGATCCGGAGCTCGGATCCGGATGAAATGATCTCTGGGATCCAAACGTCTTTTACGACAGCATCTGAGTAATAATTCGTTCACGGTCATTTGGGGTATGACAGCCTCAACCGTTTTCTGATTGTGTGGGAGGAACACACGGGCTAATTTTCCCTTGGAGAGGTTTTCCCAGATTCCGGCCGAGTTTGGAGGGATTAGATAGCTGGGTTTAGATGTTGCAGACTAAAACAATAATTCTTTCCTTTTGTTAATTAACTTACTAAAGGTCACAAATATTTTCTTCAAATTATAAGAAAACAGTTGTTTTTTTTATAAATGGACACCCGTAATTATACCTTTACTAAGCTCGATAATTGCTAGGAAACAACTTCAGAACCACAACATTTCGAATTAAAATTGGAAAAAGTATTGGAAAAATGGATCTTTCCTGTTTGTGCCCCCCCCCCCCAGTACGTTATGCGCCCCCTCCAATTACAGAGCACGTGTCATTACACAATAAATCATTAAGTAAAAATATGGCACGTGCGTCTGGGGGCTGCAAATAATATGTACCCACTAAGTTGGTGGGGGGGGGGGGGAGGGGTACAAACGAAAAAGGTCCGGAAAAATAACCGGATCATATAAATAAGCATGTTCGAAATATTTTCCTACGCTTTTAAAAATTTACACTTTTATTTAGTAGTTAAATCCAACTTCAGATCACTGTGTCGTATGCTCACTTTGAAAACTTGATAAAGTTTTCTTGAAAGACTTGTAATATACTCTTCTATAAAGGAAGTCAAGCGAACTATTATTTTCATTCGTGTAGACTAATTAATTGGAAGCGTCCCTAATATTTTTTGGATATATTGAACCTCTCTTCATATTCACAACCTGCAACCCCAGATAAGTTTTCAGGTGGTAGATAAGCACCCAGATTATTGAATAAGCACTTTGATTTTCGGACAGACAAATGGAAAACAATTTTACAAATTTTTCCATGTTAAGCACCTAACATCATCTTAAAAATCATATCTTAAATCAAATTTCAAATTAAAAAAATAAAACTCTTATCTGATTCAAGTTACTTTTTTAATGCTTTTTATCTGCGGATGCGATATTTAAAACATTGAGAAAATTACACCGATCATGATCATAGCTCAGCAAATATTTAACGAATTTATTTTTGACTAACCGTGACGTCATTAGCAGCTGATTGGTTGTGTCTGGGAGGTTCAACCTGATTGGTCTTTTTGGCAGAACTGCTTCGACTGCTGGGAGCTTCCTGACTGTTCCTGTTAGCAACAGAGTTCTGCTGGTTGGCAACTGAAGACTTTTGGCTGTCTCGAGACGAAGAAACTTCGCGATTGTTCTGAAAGGGGGAAAGTTATTTACATACGTGAAATGTATCTTTCCAATTATACAGCCCCCTCTACAAAAATATAACCCCCGATTATGGTAATTTACGGTAATTGAGGGCTATAGATTATATTATGACCGCTAATCTTAGACGGGGGAGGGACAGGGCTATAATGGGAAAGACCCCGTGAAACATTTGGACAAAGTTAAAGAGTCAACTTTTTGCTAGGCTCCAAATTTCAATTTATCGTTCCGGATTTCTGTCTTATTTGTCTCTATCTCTTCCCTTTTCATAATAACCAAACAAAATTTGGTTTTCTTAAGCCTGTTTGGTCAAAATGATGCGTTTTTTCACTGATAATGGTTCGTCTGATAAGAGCTATGACCGAGTCAATATACAGCATAATCTTGGTGTGAAATTTTCAATTACAGGTGCTTATATTCAACCGGGGGGGGGGGTGGGGGTATACCAGGAAAAGTTATACTTCCAACTTTCTTAACTTACCGAGTGGTGATACATCTTTCGCCTCCCCCTCTCCAAACTCCCACTTGCTGTAGACTCATTCCCACTTATCACACCCCCGGCCATGGCAGCCCCCTCCTGTTCCATCAGCAACACACACTTGCCAGAGAGGAGGGCGTGAACAGATGAGGCCGAGAAGACATTGAGGCGAGAGAGATGCATCTTGGTCTCTTTTGAGACTGCCGAAAGAAGGGTTCTGGGATTGGGCAATTCGGTTCCTTGTAATGATGAGGCATAGCATTTCAGCCTAAAGATCAGTCAGAATAAGATTACAGAAGCTTTTCAACTAAAAACTGTTAATTTGAGCACGTTTGTCGAATTATTATTTTCATTCGTGTAGACTAATTAATTTGAAGTGTCCCTAATAATTATTCGTAGATATTGAACCTCTTCATATTCACAACCTGCAACACCAGATAAGTTTTCAGGTGGTAGATAAGCACCTAGACAAACGAATAAGCACTTTGATTTTCGGACAAATGGAAAACAATTTTACAAATTTTTCCATGTTAAGCACCTAACATAAGCATTTACGAAGCATCGCGTGAAAAGTCAAGAAAGTTTGCATTTCTTGTGTTCGCAAAACCAAACGCTTTATTATCAGATCCACAAAACAAAATTCACTCAGATATTGCTCTTTATAATAAATTTTAAATCAAATTTCTTTAAAAAATTTAATTAAAATATCCAAAGTGATTAATCAGAGAACGAGTCAAGAAAAATTGATATAAGGTAAAACTTAAACTTTCTTTTCAATTTAAAATTGAGGCAAACAGTTCTCAAAGTTGATTTGAAATTCAAATTTCTGACATAGCCGGCAGATTGCCGGAAAATAGTCGCCGCTGACCTCACTTACCGCTTTTAGGATTGAAACTGTAGAAAAAATAAAGAGAAAAATTGACAACATTCTAATATTTTTTCTGTGTCAAAAAATTTTCTATATCTTTTCTGCAGTTTCATTAGACTAGAAAAATACGGCAGATTCTCCATTGAAATTGAGGAACAACAGGCTTAATACTAACGCCTGTTAGCAGTATACTCTAAGGAACTTTCATAACTTAACACACGAAAAAAAATTCTAAGTTCCAAAGTGTTTTAATTGTTTTAATTTGTCCGCAGTTTCATTAGATTGAAAAAATTGGGCGAGTTCAACTTCTATATTGGAAGATAACAAGCTTAATACTAATACCAATTAGCAGTTTACTTTAAGGAACTTTGATAACTTAATGCACTAAATCTTTAAACAACAATTCTTAGTGAGCGGGCTTTATCCCCTTCCTTTTGATTTTTTGATTTCTCCTTCAGACTTTGAAAATTTTTGAGTAAAGTTGCGGAATCAATTCTATATTCCATTCAGTTGAAAAAGTAAGAGGTACGTCAGAAGTCAAACATGAAAAGTGGTGACTTGTGTAAAGCGAAAAAAGTTAGAGCGAATTAAAAACATAGCAGGACAAGTCCTCAAATATAATCCCAAAAATTGAATCAAAAAGTTGGAACCACGACTTGACCAGCAGATCATTTGAACATCGCCAGCCAAAAAAAATCTCAAAAGTTGGAAAAAAACAAAAAAGGAAAATATAATCATTGCTTAAACTCTTGAGCATTTATGCTTGGAGCATCTTAACACAGCCAACTTTGGTATATGATACAGAAAAGTAAAAAAACCAACTTTCTTTGGAGCAATTTTTTTTAAAATACCTGACGGTGTGAAATAACAGCAGTGATAATTAATCAATTTGAGGAACGTCGGCCATAAATAACAATTATATCGCGCTTCTGAAACTCCACTAATCTCTTATCTGAAAATAACCTTTTACTATCACATAAGCAATAAAAAATTAAGGCAAAGATAATACCAACAGAAAGGCTAGATAGATAATGTATGTTCAACATTTTTGTTTATCAAAGTTGCGCAATAGTTTTGCTTTCGTCAAAAGCAGCATAGTTTTGTCGATAATAACAAGTACAAGTAGCAATATATTTCAGTTAAAAAGAAAGCAAAAATCAGTTTTCAGAACAATTATTGTTTTCATAAAGCTTTGAAGAGATAACGATTCTAGTTTCCCACGCAAGCTATTAATGAACGCCGTATTTGCTTCGGAAGTTTTAATTTCATACATATGTTGCGTTTATAACCCGTAGAGTAGTAAAGTTACTGAAGTTATTAACTAAGTTGTATTATAACGTCACAAAAAACTGACCTCAAAAATCTTCGTATTTAAAAACAAACAAAAACAATGAAAAAGAGGTCACAGACAACTGTCAAAATTATCCATTATTCTAAAAGTAGCAAATTTATCAACATTTTGAACCGGAGCAAATTAATAAAACTTTGCTTTTTGTCAACACAATTTTGTAAAACTTGAATGACGTTTTAACAAGTAGGACCAAGTCTGTTGCGTTCCGTAAACAATTTAAACTCTAATTTAGTTTTAATGGCGGTCAGTTAAATTCCCCATTTAACCCAAACACGGGAAAATTGAAAGCGGAACCCAGTAACGCCTGGTTAAGTAAAGTACTGTGTTTTATGACATAATTGAGTCTAAATTTAACAAAAACAATATGAATGATTAAACGTAAAAAAGCGTGCTTAATAGGAAATAGTCCAGACGAAAAAATTGAGCAAGATTAACTACCGATTAAACGTTTATTTCGCTAAAATAGCAAAGAAAACAGACTTATTGAAGAAAAATGAAATTAGCTTCTCTTGACCGTAATTTAGAATTTGAATTAAAATCAAAACCGAAACAAAAAAGTAAATTACTTCATTGATTAAAAAAAGCGTCGGAATTATGGATGCCATAAAAATTTAAAAATCCAAAGAAAAATGATGGCTTTTACAATTGCTTCAAACTTGCTTCGAGAGCAGTTAAATAAATGCTCAATATATAAAAAAGTACTTTTGGTTAGATTAAGGAAGATTGTATTTGAGTCTCGAGAGAAACGGCAAAAAATTGACGACAGATATGAGGAAATATCTTCTACGCAAAAATGTAACCTGTATAGGTCGCAATTGAGCTGTTCGAGGTTCTGTTCCCAGCTTGTGATTTGTAGCTCTACAGCCTGTCTGGTCTTGTGGTCATTCATAATTGACAACTGAAGCTCTGCCATCTTCTTCATCTTCAGATCCATGTCTATTCTCTGTTCACACTTGCGCACCTGGCAAACATTGCAGTCAAGTAATTAAAAAATCATTTAAAAGAATTTTAACAATTTTTTAACCAAACATCAAAGCTCGTAAATAACTTTATAAGCTAATAATAAGTCAAAAGTTTCGCTATTTAGCTTCGTGAAATTTTCTGATATTTGGTGAGAATGTTTATCGTTGGTTGATGAAATTAAAAGATGCCAATGGAAACGCACATTTGAGCTCTTTTAAACACTCAAGCCTTAAAAATCCTGTAAACCTTTTTCCCAATAATTGCACCATAAAAGATTTCCCAATAACACCGTTTTCATAGAAATATTACCCGTGGAGAGAAAATTTTGATAAAAATATTTAGAAAAGTGTTGCCAAGAAAGAAGACAAAAAATATTTTTGGACAGACCTCTTCCGTGACTATAGAGACAGTACTCCCACTACTTGCATCTCCAGGGTTCCCAGATTGACCCTGTCCAGCGCCCCCTTGACCTCCACTGCCACTGTTTGCCTGCGAAGATGGCTTCCCAGGATTTGCCTGTTGACCTCTGAGAACTATCGCATTCGCACAACCTAAAAAAATATTTCTTTTCCGATATCTTTATTATTCAGAAATGGAAACTTAAGAATACAAACAAAAGGTTAAGTGCTCGCGAGATATTTTAAGTGATCAAATCACAAAATTTGATATCTCAGTATTAATTAATTTTTTGACTGTTCTTTTGTCATATGTAAAAAAATATTCCTTAAATGATTCCAGTTGCTCATTCATTGATATACTCTAGAGTTGATTTTGAAAAAAAATCAATTATTTCTTCCGAAGATATGGTAGTAATTGACAAAGTTTATAAAATCTCATGTATTGAATGTTCTAGTCCACATCACTTACTACACACATCAAAAATTGAGATGAAACCAATGAAGATGAAATAAAAGCTCTACACCAAATTATGGATACATTTTATTGATCCGGTTTTAGAGTTTACAAGCTGGTCTTCAGGCTGTACAAATGTTTAGACTGATCTTCATATAATTTATCTTTGATCATAACGCCATTCAAGGACTAATGCGAGCATAATTATCAAAATTCTCGAAAATCTTTCAAGTCAGTTTGAGAATCTGGTTTTTAGATTTATGACATGGTCTAGATCAATAAAGCTAACTCTTGCTATCATTAAACGCAGCATAAAATATAAAATACAATTTATAGATTTCACAAGGTTAATCGGGGTTTTAATGTTAGGTCGCTCTAAAAATTAGGTACCACGCTCTTGTTCTTGCACCCGTAGCGAATAATTCAGCACCATTATAAGCTGTTATTCATACTTTCATCTAATAAGTATGACCCCCCCCCCCCCCCCCAGCTTAGTGACCATAAATTTTTTATGACCGCCAGGCGCACGTGCTATTTTCTTACATAGTAACGTGCTATATAACAACATATAATTTGTAACTGGGGGTCATAAAAACATTTGGGGGGGGGGACAGAATAGATCCGTCTTTAAAAACAGAGATCAGTTTAGTCACACCAAAGACTCCGATATTTATTGGGGGGGGGGGGGGGGGTGTATAAATGAAAATAAAGCAAAACTTACAAGAATGGACAGCTGTGATCCAGTTTTCCAACTCTGCGGTAGACTGCGCCTCACAGAGGTATACATTGCCGTGGAAAGTGCTGAGAGAGAACACATTCTCGCGCTTGGGGTGCTCGGGAATCGGCTGCGCAATCGAGTTCTCAATACCTACAAAAAGCTGACAATTTTGAACCAGAAGAATATTTTTCTGATCCACTGATTAAGGGGGTGGGTGGGTGGGGGGGGGGGATTGTGGAAAAGATCTGTTCTGCAACGCATACTCTTAACACCACAAGCCTTATCAACCGTAAGCAATTTTTGTCAGCTTAGAGGTCAAAATGGTGGTTAATCTTAGACAGAATCAGTACGCACAACTTATAAGCATTTGACGCATGAACAAGAGAGTATTCAGCATATTTGACAACTAGCAGAGACTGCAGATTATAACGGACTCTGACCCAAATTTAAGAATGTTGACATATGAATTAGCCAATATAGTATTATGAAGGTCATTTACGTTGAGATAACGCTGAATATGTGACTTCTGAGTTTAGTAAGTTTAGTTTAGTAGATCACAATACATGTAAATTGAAATACGAATATCTTAAGGGAATTGTATCTTTTTGTGCCCCCTCCACGCTTATTGGGTCCACACATTTTTAACTCAAGAGCATGTGCTATATAACCACAATGGCTTACTGGCAAGTTTTTCATAACTGAGGTGCGCATAACTTACGGGGGGGGGGGGGGGCAATAACGGAGAAGATCAGAAGCTGTCCACTTTTTGAAACAAAAAGGGTTGAATTAATGTTGACAATAAATACGTACATCAATTTTCGACAAGACAAGTGTATAATCTCTTGGGAGTAATGGGGGGGGGGGGGGGCGGAAAACAAAAAATAGTTTGATATCCTTACCTAGAACCAGTTCTGGGACACTGTTCTCGTCTATGGACGGCAACTCTGTTTGTATGGAGTAAAACAGCATCGAATGTCCCTTCAAACAGGCCCAGTATCTCTTCCACTTGCGCTTAGGAGCTGTCTCTAATTTCTTCTTTCTAGAAACAAGACATCATTATGTTCGAGAAAAATCTGAGGTTGAACTGGCTTATCGCGGTTCCAAAAATACGGTACTAGATTTGAGATATTTAGTTGTAGCGACTCAATGCAGTGCAGCTCGAAAAATTTGGAAATGGATATTTGCTAAGTATGAGTTTCAGGCAATTTTCTGATTTCTTTAATAAAAAACACAATGAGGTATTAATTTTCAAAATGAAAATCACCAAATGATTTGAGAATATTTTTATTAAAACCAAATCTTTCAAGTATATAAAAACAACCAGTTCTGTTTTCAGGTTTTGTGATTATAAAACCAAAATCGCGAAAAAGATAGCAAAATTCTGGAAACATTAAATTTTTTGGGTCTTTCCCATTATACCCCCACCACCAACGAACGAAATTGTAACCCTGCTACAATAATTACCACGATTGAGAGGGCTATAGGTTTCACGACCACTAATCTAGGAGGGGTATAATGGGAAGCACCCCCAGTTTTTGATTATCAACATTGGTAAATTTGAAATACTCACTTTGAATTGAGAAACAGCACGTGTTTGATCTCAAGCCACCCCGCTTTCCTTGTAACTCCGAATCGGCGAAATGTGGCATCCGTCGGATCCACACAATTATCCTCCTCTTCCTCATGGCCTGCTCCTGGTTTAGCAGTTCCGCTTGGATCTAAATTGTGGTGAGGAAGGGTTCCAGGGGGAGGTCGCATGCCCAGGAATTCTGCGGCACTCGAGGCACCATTGCCGCTTCCCAGGTCTAGGAAACCAGGACCTAATTGGCGACTGATTTCACTTGTTTCCGAGTGGTTGTCTTCTGATAAACTCTGAAACAGAATCACACAATATAGACCCTAAAAATCGCTAATTAAAGTTACCTCGATAGACAAGAATTCTTTTAAGATGCAAATTATATTTTGTGTTGAAGTACTGAAACTTCAAAGTTAACGGCAAGCACAAGGCAGCTGAAATTTTGCTTTTAGATTAAATAAAGCTGATAAATTCATGATAAGTTTACACAATTAAAATGGCCCCGTTATAAAAATATTGATGCTGAACAAACTAGTACGTAAAAAAAGAACTTATTTCTTGGAAATTATTGAAAATATACAAATATTAGATATATTTACCATGTCAAAAGTGGACTTGCACGGAATCATGCTGATTCTCTCTTGAAACAAGCCCAAAAACTATAATTTAGTTCCAGCAATAGTTTTGGTAACCGAAAGGTCAAAATCAGTACGAAACAACTGCAAAAAAGCAAAATGAAATCTAAGCTGCAAGATGCAAGAAAAAGTTTTCCAATCACATTTATTGAAATCACAAACTTTATCAAAAACAAAATTAGCAAAATTGACAACGACTAGCAAAATTAAAAAAAAATCAATTGGTATAGTAATTTAGCCACAACGTTCATCCAAACTATAGACCAACTCCTATAAATGAGTCTAATTCAATAATTTTAATTGCCGTGAATTATTGCAAACGAATTTTAGATCATGGCGAGAGTAAGAAAAATATAAGCAGTTCTGGAATCCAAAATTACTTTTGAGATCAAACGCTCCAAACCACAGAAAACTGAGTTTGGTAAAAACTGGATATAAAATTGAATGACAATTCTCAACAATGGTTCAGAGTTTTTATCACATTCTAAAGAATTCTGAATCATTGGCCTGACTGTGTCACGCAACCAGCTAAATCGAGCATTAAAACAATACAACCAAACAATCAAAATTTTTAATTCCGACTTAAATAGTAACAGTTAATATATCTAAGCAAAAACCAAAAAAGTTCGTTTATAAGTCATCAGGTGCGATTTTCAATCCGATCGGATTTTAAATAGAAATTGGAAATCAGATTCCACAAAACATCATCAATAGGTGTAACGCGAGTAAATAACTTGATAAAAATAACTTGCACAAAACCAACTAACGTGGGGCGAATTGCTCTCAAACGACCGGTGAGCGGTTGGCTTCGGTTCCGTAGTAGCCAGCTGGGGCTTAGGGATGCCAGCATTTGGGTGTAAGCGGAGTGGGAGTTTCAGTGGCGGGGGTTTGGATGGAGGGTTGGACGAGGGGTCTAACTGACCAGGTGGATGGAGGATATGGTAGGGTGCACGGAGTAAGGGGTCAAACTCTTAAGATTTAGAACCACCATTCACATCATTATTTTGTCTGAACAGTTTTTGTGAGTCGCATACTTAGAGACTAGTAAGGCATAAGTTGCTAAGATCTGCTCGATCACTTAATGACCTCCGGGTTTTACATGTTTATCACATTTTAGAGGACGAAAGTTAAAAGCGTCAGAAGGAAAATTGTCAAGAGAAAATTTACATAAAAAGACAGCAGGACTAATATTATTGCTACAAAATTCGATTCAGATTAATTAATAAATTGAACTGACTTGTTCTCAAAAGACAAGGGGGCCCGATTGCTTTTTTGGAGTCGGGGAGGGCATTTTCAGTCGGGGAGAGCTTTAGTTTGCTTAAAATTGAAAGACTTAAAAGTCACTTGAAAAAGCAAAACGGTCAAGAGAAATGTTTCCATAAAAAAGACTAAAATAGTTGCTCAACTTTGTTTTTAAAAATGAAGTAACAAGTTTTTGAATTGCGCATCAAATGTGCGTATCTCTACTAATTTTATTTTGAGAAAACGGACAGAAAGCAGCATAACTTATGAGTTAAATTGACAAGCTCTAAAAATATTTTCACTAATTAAAATTATATCTGGTTATTACAACCGAATGTGATTCATTTGTTAATAAATCTTTTACATTGAACTCATGAGTCTTAATAAAATGGTGAACAATAAATTGGTTCTCGAACAAAAAGAGTCAGAAAAAATCAATTTCCCCGAATCAAAAATAGACCACGTAAAACAGGATCTAGAAGGAAATGCAATAAAGGAATAGGAAGCTTTCTCTCAAAAATTCCAAAAATTAGGATACAAATTATGCTCATTCACATGGTCACTATTTGAGGACCCGTACGTATAATTTGATGGATGGCAAGGAAAAAAATAATCAAAACGACGGACTGAAAACCTCAAAGCATCTTAAAACACTCATGCGCACATTTTATAATGCCGAAAGTCTGCAGTGCCAGAAGCTAAAATGCCAGAAGTTGCTACTTAGCCAGGAGTTGACTTCCGTTGACGTTCGTCATTTTAAAACGTGCGCGTTTCGTTCTTTTTTTAAGTATGGTTACGTCTCTGCAGAGGACACTTCGAAATTCTGACTTAATATTTCGAACCGCTTCGGGGTACTCGATAAACGCCAGAAGTTCTCAGGGACTTCAAGCAGTCATCTAACCATTATTTCAACAACGAACCGTTGATGGATTTGAATTGCTGACAGGAAAAGCGGATAAACTCCGCCTATGTTTATACATTTCCGCTTTACTCCAAATATTTCCACCACCGCCGCCATCTCCCACTTGTGACTTCCGATGCCGCCTTATATTTTGTTCACGTTGCAAAGCTAGCTGAAGATTGTTCGCAGCTTCACGAACATTATAAACTGAAGAGCCTTCGGTGTTGACAAACGTGGGCTCTCGCAGTGAGGCCAAAAATAACCCATCCAGACGTTCCGGGCGGCGAATCTGACTAATGTCAGCGATCTGGGAGGTTCGATTTGAAGCACCGTAGGGGTTTTTAAACTGGCCTGGCGATATAGCGGGTGTATGTGAATTTCTGTTAGTAACAATGTTATGATGAGATGGTTTAAATTGACCAGGTGAAACAGCCAAGTGAAAACTTAAATAGTCGGTTTCAAAATTGCTGTAACTTAGCCAACTTTGCTGCCGTTCATAAGATTTCGAGTGACGAAAGTCCTGGTTTGAAGAATTTTGTTGCGATGCGTTATTGGTAAAGCTGGGTCGGATATTTTGTCTCTGAGCATTTTGATTTTGGGTAAATGGGTAAGTGTTGTTGAGGCACGGAATATTTTGAGCGGGTGTTGATATTTGGAAATTTGTTATCAAATTTTGATGGTTTTCTGGGGGTCGTTTATGTGGAAAAAATGTATAAAGCGTGGGCGGATTTTGGCAATTATTTCCTAAAGGCAAGCGATAATTTCGGTTGGGGTTTACAGGTAAAGAGTTACGAACTGTCATTTTGAATTAAGTCTAAACTAATTGAAGTAAATTTTGACCAATTTTGATGTTTTCTTTGTCAGAAGTTATAAGCTTTACTGAAATTAACAGAAAACATTTAATAATAACGTGACTTTTCAACTAATAAAGTTAGAATGGCACGCAAAAAAATTGAAATGTGTTGTTAAATTTTGTGTTGATACTAAGCTTGATTACGGTTATAAATTTTATGTCTAAAAGCTGCAAGAATTTCTGAAGATTATTAGTATAGAAATTGAGTGTAAGTTTCAAACTTTGATGGAGGTAAGGTCGTTCGAGTTTAAAATGGTTCAAAAGTTTTACTGAGAGGGCAAATGGGATAAATATTGCGCTAAAATATGCCAACTATCGGGGTAAGAGGGAACAGGTTGAAACAGCCCGCGAATTACATTTTAATAGCCCAGAAAGGCAGAACGACTAGCAAACTAGATTCAATTGTTTTTACTCAAATCTTTGAAACAATAATCGCCATTTTGAGCAGCAATATTACAACACTAGACTATACAAAGAACTTCAAATTTTGTAAGTACCTTTGCAGAAATTATATACCGTTAAAATCTAATAATGTTTCCATTTTAAGCGGAAGTTTCAAAAGGAATTTGAGCTTAAAGACCAGAATGTCGAGGCAAAGTTGTTATAACAAAATTCCGCTTTCGAGTAATTTCGATTTTTGTCAAAGTTTACCTTTACGGTGGACACAAATACCAGAATCACTCAAATGAAAGAATTCAACAGAAAGCAAAAGATTCCACGTTCTATGGGTTATGGGAAAGAGACAAAATTGAGTATACGGTTGTGAAACAATGCAATATTAGGGGGCACTTTACAAGCCATACGGGATTTCTGTGGGTTAAGTTGAGAGTTCTGTTTCAAATGCGTTCTTATATGGTTAGTGTGAAAGGATATTAGAACTTGTATGGAAATTACCACACTGGTAAGCTCTGATAAGAAATTTACTAACTAAACCACTACTAGTTCGCAATTGTTTTACAGTTTTTAAAATTTGAAATTCTCTCTATACGTCTGTAGTTCCAAGATTGAATGCTAGGGTTTCAAACAATTAATTGGAGGAATTTATTTTTGAACTCTCAACAAAAGGTGTTTTCAATGAAATAGCGCTTGCTAAAAATAGAACAAAGTGCAAAAATTTTGAAAGAAAAATAGGAAAGATAAAATTTCAGAAAGCTTGCTTATAACGTGCTTTGCAAAATACTAATTAATAAAAGTGTTCGACTATATATATATAAAAAAACATTAAAACACTTCAGCAAATATTAATATTTGGCTATGTTATATTAGACTAGCTGACATTTGACTATTTTCTTATACTGACTGTTACTGGGTAAAAATTGGCCTCCAATTTCACCTTTAGAATTTTGCCCTACATGAAATATGAGCCATGGAAATAAATATATCTTTTAATATATATTTTATATATTTATTTTTTAATATTTTTTAAATTTAAAAACTAAATTTTATATATTATTAAGTAAAATTTATTAATTATTTTAATACTTCAAATAAATTTTTGTATTTTTTAAAAATTAAATTGAAATTACAGCCAAATGGTCAAACATACTTGCATGAAAAAAAATAAAGCAAAATTCTAACGTTAACTTTCCGGGAGGCAAAATCTATTAGCATGTTTTATTTGAACATCAAACCAATTCTTTTGAAATGATAAAATAGTTTGAAACTTCAGCGTTGTTTTTTTTTAGGTTTTCTGAACATTCGCACAATTTTCGTCCATTAATAATGGAAAAACTCTTTCTTTAGTAAAGCGTCGTTGAGTATATGTTACGTAATGCAAGTACCTGATAATATCTATATATACATACATATTAAAGTGACATAGTTAGCCCACGCCGGACATATGTTTAGGATCTATAATACCTGTTGGTCTTCTAATCCATGCAGTTATTAAATCAATAGGAAAAGAAAAGTCTAGTTTACGCTACTTGTAGTTTATTGTGGTGATTTTGGAAAACAATGCACCAATATGAGGAAACATGGCTGGGATAAAATTCACCTCTGGTAGATACGACGACTGTTTTTTTACACTTTTGGTCTACTCAGGTGAGTTAAAGACCAGACAATTAAACCGTACGGTGGGGGGGGGGGGTTGGGGTTGGCAAAAGGCATTTTTATCATGTTACTCATTATTGTCTATATGGGTGTGATCATGGCTGCGATTTTGCTGGATAATTTTGATCATTAACGAGCCTCTCAATCCGAGTAAGGCTGGGGTTAAATGGACGACACATTCGGCTTCTAAATTAACGGTGTGAAAAATTGAAAAAAAAATGTGCGACCTTTCCCTGTTGCTGGTTTTATGACCATTTTGAATTTTTGCTAATAATATGGCGTTAAAAACCACATGTCATCCTGAAGTGTTTTTGAAGTCAATACTGGTTTGCTGAAAGATACAAAAGTCGGATCACTGAAAATCTGTTGAAAAATTGAAGTGATGATTTCAAGAGATTCTGTAAAAATTTTCGTTTCTCAACTTTTTAAGCACTTTGAAAAATTTTTTTGTGAAATTGATGTCAGGAAAAGATATAATTAAATTGCTATTAATAGATTACTGATGATGTTGAACAGGGAGACATTTTTAATTCTCTAACTTGATACATTGTATGTCATTTGACGTGATGGAACGTTATGTAAGAATGAACATTGCCGATCCAATTGCTGGACTCCAAATATAAATTTGGTTTCGGAAAAACCCACGGAAAAAAACCACTTAATTTTAGATAGGAAATAAACCCCAACTTGACTTTTAACAAGCTGCGCATTTGCCGCGTTTGGCAATGCCTCGCGGGCCATGGGACTTGATATGAATCTATCACAACCGAACAAATTATCACGAACAAATTTAAAATGTTTTTTTTTTCCTTGGGGGTTTATTTCCTAGACCCATATAAATGGAGTTTTGAAAGATCATGGCTTCGCATTCATTAAGTTTAGCCATGAATCTTTATGAAAACACAAGAATTGACCGTAAGTCAGGAAAACAGCCAAAACCAGTGCCACACAAAATTCAACCGATTGAAATTGGTAATGAATCGCTTATTACTCAACCCTATTGATTTTTGGTTGAATAAAAGATCATGACAAGGTTTTCAACGCATCAAATGATAGTTTAAATTAGCTCAACTTAAAGAGATATGACTAGAAGTGATACATAGCTTGCATGATAATTCAGTTTAGTCAAGGATAACTTAGCTGGTAAGTTATTTCTTTCACCTTATCAGATTACTCAATCCGACAATTTTCAATTCAACGGTTTACCAAATATGCATGTAGATAGTGAGATGATTGATGATGGCTATAGCGCATGACAGCTTATTTCAGACAACTCTAGCTAATCGTAAAATAGTAAGCAATGGCATTCAGAACTCTTAGAGCAGACAATCAATTTCTTACCTCGTTGCAATCGACGAAGCTCCTAACAGTTTCTTCCATTCCCTTTGAGCTATTCGAATGCGAATCGTCCGTAAGATTGTCAATAGAAGCTCCGGACGAGTTGAAAAAGGTACCATCTGCAATCACCAGACCCCCACCGGCACTCATCTTGACCTGTTGGGTTCCAGATTCAATAGAACACTGGGTTCCCCCGACGTTTGACGATGATCCTTTGGTCCCGCTTCGGGTACTGCTCCGATCGCTTCCTGCTTGGGAACCCCCACAGGAGGAATCGGGACGTCGCGCGGAGGCGATCAGGTTTAGGTCTTGAGGTATATCGGCTAAGGGAACCCGACCGTCCAAGCTGTCAAGATCTGGTCTTTGACGGGGGTGGCCTGGATGGATAGCGGGGAGGGCACTGGTCACGTGTGATGCTTTGTTTGATGAGGTCGTGCTTGAATCACTGAAAAAAAACAACTATAAGGATCGGTTTTCATCGGCCGTTAACAAAATTGTACGTTCAAAAGTCAATTGGGAATAAGAGTTTCGCTAAGAGTTACACAAAGAGTTATTATAGGCAATTGCAAGTTTCAAGTAGTTAAAATTTCAA
The DNA here is from genome assembly GCF_964194025.1 of Convolutriloba macropyga. NCBI lineage: Eukaryota > Metazoa > Xenacoelomorpha > Acoela > Convolutidae > Convolutriloba > Convolutriloba macropyga. Next base: position 47,089,324 of record NC_134481.1, on the reverse strand, counting down.
TTATAAATGGCGAGAGGGGGAGGGGTAGAGGTTCTATTATAGCTCCAAAATCCTAGGAGCCTTAAACTACAATACTTTTCCAAGAGTTTAATATCATTGATATGGGCAAATTTTAAATTCGAGTGATTGAACACGAATATCAAATTAGCCCAAACTTTAGGTATTCAAAATTAACTGCTCGAAAAATAAAATTCTAAGTGATATCCTGAATTTTTGAGCGCAATGTGAAGAGTGAAAACGCTAAATTCCATGATCACATTTATATACTGGATAAATTTATTATAAAAGTCACTTTTCTTAATTTAGTCAACTTTATCGGTTTTCAACTAAAATTTTCTTCAAGCTCTTCTTCAAATTTGCCCCCACAAAAACACATTAAAGAACGCTTAAATAAATATATAAACAACGTTAATAGCTACAAACAAGTTTTTGATCCAAGTCGGTGACTAAGAATTTGGTCGCTTCATAAATGAAGTCAAGCTGAGATCAATTCAAATTATAACAGCGAGAAATTGTAAAAACCGAACAACAATTGTTTATTTGTCCAAAATGTTTAACTTGCCTGAAATTGGGGAAAAACAAGGAGTAAAAACAAACAAATCGACATTTTGTCTTCGGGGAAATTTCTGAGTTGTAACTTTCAAATAGCCAATTTTGTGAATATATAATTGCAGCAAATTTTTTGAAAGTAATTTCAATTATATTTGAATAGTAGTAGCCACATGCCAAAAGTAAACTTAGAGCAATTTAACACTCAAACAGCTACAAAATTTGGTAATAATGGATCTTAACAATCGTTTGGTATACCACATTTTGGACTGAATTTAACTTCAATTAAACGTCTAGTTTCCTCAAATGTTTAGTAAATTTAACGGCGATAATTCAAAACATTGGACTAGTTTTAAGCGATGAACAGAATTTGTATAGCATACCTCGCAACGTGAAGTAATGTGAATTTAAATTGTATTTAGTTTAAGCGAAGTAGGTCACGAGGCCTAGAACTTTTTTATCATCACAGGATTTTAAATGTACCAAAATTAGCATTTCAGCTCTAAAAAATGAGAAATTCAAAATTTTGATCAAATTCAATAAAATGAGGCTTTCAATTTAAAAAAAGTTATGAAATGAGTATTAAATATCGTTTTGAGTCAAAAGATTTTTTTAGCAAACAGTCAGTCTGATAATTACGTAACAATTTAAAATGTCAAAGATCTTAAAAAACATTCAATTTGAAGTCAAAAAATTGTAATTTGACTGTTAAACAATGATCGGCTATTTAGTTCAAACATTATTGATTACAAAACTTCGATCAGTAGATGCCGAAATTGACCAGAACAGACGAAAGATTGAACACATCAATGGCTAATTGATCCCTTTGTTTAAGAGAAAACTTCACACAGTATCTGTTACATTGATAAATTTACTCAACCAAGATAGAGCCTTTAGATCAAATCACGCACATCGAGAAACTTATAAACCGTATTAGTGATGATATAAGGGTCCATGGAGGGGGTTTAACTCTTAACGACAAATGTCTTAAGAGTTAGACACAGTTTTAAAGCACTTTGAAATTGCCATTAGCGCGTTTTCAGATTAGATTTCACTAAACTTGGAAATTATAATTATCTACAACTGATCCCGTACAGAACTCGAAGTGTAAATCAGTGCTGCAAGTGTTTTTTGCAAGTACTATGAGTAATATATTTTTCTTAGCGTTTTCGCTTAACACAAGTTATTTCGAAGTAGGTTAAGAACGACATTCCAGCAGAAACAGTGAGGAGGAGGATATGGCAGAGCTTCATGGGCCTCTAAAACTGGGATTCGAGTCCCGTACTCATCCGTATTTTATATCTGAAATTAGTCTATGAGTTAGTACTGAATTTCAATTAACTTTACACTTGTCCAGTAATTATTTCTACTTGGCGCTCGGTACACGCTGAAGTTTGAAGTTATTGACGAACTATAAAAATCAAGAGGAGCGCTTGAATTATTTTTATATTTCTTTAAGCTAAACAAGGAGGCTCGGTGATGTGCGAACGCACATAATGTTTCGACCCCGCTCATACACATTCTTAACTTAATTGGCTACCAAATGATGAAGAGATCAGAAACATAGATATCGTTCAATAAACAACCAATGGAATATGATAATGCCACGCTAGAGGGCCGATGACAGTTTTTGATAATAGAACTACTAAAAACCACCATTAAAAAATCAAAAAAACAAACATTATTTACGACCACAACTCGATGTCTACAATAAAAAAAAAATCAAACTCGCGTCAGATAAAATCTAAACAAAACAGTTTAACCTATACTTCATTCGAAAAACTATGGGACTGGTTCTCAATGCGACTGGTTAACAGGTCGATAAAAAGTAAAAAAAATAGCAAAGAGGTGCAAAGTTAAAAAATACGTTTCTATTTTTGAAAACAATTAACTTCACAGTTATTAATGTCATTAGATATCACCTGAAATCACTCTAATTTTCATTTATATCTCCATAGCAAGCAATTAAGACATACCAGAGTCCAATCGAATTCAATTGCGCAAAACATTAAAGCCAATGGGACTTACGATTATTGTTATAAATCAAAAAGAAAACAATAATCCTCTAAAATGTACAAATATAGAAAAATCTCAAACATTTTATGAAGTCTCGTAGTAAAAGTAGTAAAAAAGCTGAGGAATAAAAGTTTGAAGCTAAAACCCTTACAAGGGTTAAATTTTAGCTCACTGCAAACGGGTTGTGACCTGTGTTTACAAAGACTAACCTACAATTTCACCAAAAAACTATTTTCAAAAATGACAAAGCTCAAAAACCCAAAGTTGATTTGGAAATAAATGTTTCCAAAAGTCATAACAGATTTAGGATTTCAACAGGAAGCGATCGATTAAAATGTAACAACTCCGGAAGCCAATTGGGCCTATTATTAATGAGACCAAGCCACGACCCCACAAAATAACAAATACATAAATAACACACAAGGAAGCCAAAACTTCAAACAATTTTACGACATCACACTATTCAAGGCACTATACTTATAAGATGTTACCCGCAAGAACTGTAAATCATCCTTTTCTCCTCATCCTAACATCAACGAGCCTTCCCTATAAAAGGACAACGTAGACACGACAACAGAAAGAAACCCGAAATTTGAACAGCAAATAAATCTCGAAAACTTTCTTTTGGAAATTAATGGTCGAAGCAATCAGTCAAAACGTATAACAAAGCACAATAGAAGTGTATGAATCATCAAACGTAATTGGGAAAAATTATCATTGAGATTGAGTTATATGATGACCAAATTGAAAGCAAAAAGAGACAGTTGAAAAAAACTGTTTTAAAAAATTTAATTTGAAAGTTATTAAAACAAACAGCAATAAACTGAAATCTTTATCTGGGTGGAGTTATACGTCCTGGGGAAGCAGTTGAGACCTATCGTTATCAGATATATGGCGGACAACAACAAAAGGAAAGACAAACATAGAAAAAACAACAAAAAATCCACAAAATTTTGCGAGATATTTTGGTCTCAGCCCATAAAGCATAAACTATTCAACAAATACAACTAATTTATACAGATACGCATTTTTCCAACGCTGTTCAAATTTTCTACTATGCTTTCTTTCAATTAGATTTGCCAACAATGTGATAGTTCGAGAAGGAAACGAAATGGACCAATAAAAAATGCAATTATGCTCAAAAATGAAAAAAAATTATTTGAAAACGCGTAGCATGAAAACAAGGAAAACAAAAATTGAATACAAAAAATCCGTTTCCAACAATAAAGTATTACTCACACGGAACTTGTATTTGCCTGTTTTTACTGAGGCTGCGCCGAAGTTAAGAGAAATAAGATAAAATAGTGGCAAAGTTCAAAAATTCACCGATCTTTTCTTAAAACAAATATATTCAAAGTCATAAGAGATATTAGATAACAACTGAAAGAAATGTCTAGGTTCATCTATATCTCCTAAAAAATTAACTGCATCTTTGATTGGGGACACTAAGTCGTTGGGCTACAAAAAGTATAACAAATGAAAGCAAAACTCAAGAAGTCTATAAAATTTTTACGAAAACAATTGGTCAAAGCCATACAAACCATGACCTTAACTCTTAAACCATATTATAATTTCGTTAGACATATTTTTTGCAAATAGTATCTGTCATTAATTGAGCCCTAGTTTGAGATTCTTCTCAGTAATTTACATAAAAACATTTACATAGCGGAAATGCTTTGAAAAAAAGGTCGCGCCCCATTTAAATCTAAAACGTTTTTTATCGTAAGGATCCACGGTGGGATCAAGATCAACCCAGATTTTGCTGCGCGTCTAACAAAACATTCAATTGTTCAAACGAGTGCGAAAGAGATCAACTTTTAAACAAAATTTTCAGTTTGTCAAAAAATAAATAATGCCTTTTTTTGTAATTATCGAGTTTAAATTTGCAAAAAACTTGCAAAATTATAATCCAGAAGACTCATAAAGCCAGCGGGATTACAACTAGTTCGTTTCTGAGCTTAAGAAGATTTCGACCGCAGTCTTAAGGTGTCTACTTCCATCAAATTTAAAGCAAGTGGGCTAAAAAAAAAAGCAAATACGCTCCTATTTTTTCTCGAAATTCTGATTTTTGAAAAAATTAGCAAAAACTGTGGCCAAAAAAATCGGATCGAACAACTCAGCAACCCTCTTTTATCTTTAGAAATGAAAAAAAGCAGTACAGTTAAGAGTTTTTACATTTTTTTAAAGCAAAATTGACAAAAATTTGGTCAAAAATACTGAAAATGTGAATAAAAACAGCAACTTTTCACAAAAATTTAAACCTCGACAGCTACCTAAAAAAAGCGTAAAATGAAAGAATCTTTTTAATTCCTTATTCTACGCTTGACTGGCTTTCTAATGATACCACTCACAACTCTCTACGATGATTATATCGATCGGCCAAAATTGACTGAACAAAAAAAAACCCATTTGAGTATATAGTTCCTCCTTCCCCACTAAAGTGGGGGTCGGAACAATTAATATAACAGTATAAATTTTTCCACTAGTAGTCACTGAATGATAAACAACGTGCCCGCAAAACAGAAGCGTCTTAATAATTAAGTATTTTAAATCGAATTATTGGAAAAAGTTGCATTTATTTATGCCAATATTTTTGAATTTCTTTTGGAGATGATGCGTACTCCATTTGTTCTGTTTTTGAAAAAAATGGGCTGTCTACGTTTTAACTAAAAGTTTAGGAAGCCAAAGGATATTTCAAAAATTTGGTAAAAAATGCCAATAGACAAATGTCGATAAATATTCTTTTTATAAAGCATCAAATGTTTTGACTATTTTCCCTAATAAATTGGTTTACAAAAGAATTAGGCCAGCTGGTAATTAATTATCCTCAAATACTTTGCGTGTAGTTTTTAAGCTGTTTAAAGCAATTCTTAATCATTCTATGTTGGTTCCTATTTATGATGTGATTAGAATGCTGAAAATGAAAAAAAAGTCTAAAAGTTTAAAATGCAAAAATTCTGTCGAAAAAGATTTCCTCTTTCGGCACGCATGCACATCGTCTGTTGCTGGTCACTCCGTTTAAAAAAGTATAAATGTTTTGTTCAAATACTTATTTTCGTATGTATACAAATAGTAAGATAAAAAGTTTTCACATCTTCAAACCAAAAATGCATTTGATGGGCCGATCCTCGTTAAAATCTCATAGGCAGTCTATAATTACGTGCAACAACAAATACTTCGAAACATTCCTACATCTTTTTAATTCTTCCATTTTACTCTTGGTTTTTACAAGCGGTTCATCAATTATTTTTTACTATGAGGAATAAATTATTAATGAATTCTATTCAGTAGTTTCAAGTATCCGCTATCGCAATTTTTAAAATTTTCCATGGCTCACTATAATAATCCCAACTAATTTGAAACCAGTCCATTACGGAAAATGAATACTTCTTAGTCTTGAAAACCTTTTAAGGATCTTTTCTGTTTGAGATCCTTACCCCCCTCGTCCTCTGAAGCGCATGCGTCGTTGAAGAGATAATGATTTTCTACGAAATATAGGATGTAGCAAGGGGTACATTATTTTGTGGCTTCGGGGGGGGGGGGGGGGGGGGGGTGAGGGGGCCAATAACAGAACCGATCCAAACAAACAATAACATAGATTATTTTATTGTTTTGATTGGTGTAACCTGGCAGATGTTTTAGCAGGTGATGCCTGCATAAGTGGGTTACTCTCTCGCTTTGCAATGCTAGAGTGTGAACTGCATGCACTGCTCCCCTTCCTTTGCGAGGCACCCTGCGGTACACCACCAAACTGGTTCTCAGACCCAGCTGCAGATAGCCCAGCTCCATGGTGACCTAAATAGAAACATAACTCAATTTATTTCTCAATTTATTAAGAAAACTCCAATAAGAGCATTAGCTAGCAGAATGCTAATAAATCTCGTTTAAAATGGCAATAAGAGTTAAAAAGTAAATATTTTAAATTAGCAAAATATTTCAATTGTAAATAACAATTTTGGATAAGAAAAAAGCTTAGGAATGATAAAACAATTTTGTAAAAAATCAACAGGAACTGCGATTATAGAACATAACCGACTAACCTCGGAAGAATTGCTATCGAAGAATTGCTTCATAAATGAAGTTCAACTGCAATTATGAAACCAATATTTTAAATTAGCAAAAAATTTCATTTGTAAATAGCAATTTTGGACAGGAAAAATGCTTACGAATGAGTAAAATAAATTTGAAAAAAATCGACAGGAACTGCGATTACAAAACATAACCGACTAAAGTCGGAAGACTTGCTGTCGAAGGACTAGTAGGAGCTCAAATCTCTTACAGTCTGCGTCAGTTGGGGGAGGGGAGTAGAGTAACCAAATTCACTAAGGGAGGCGTTAAATGACTTCATCAGAGGTTATTATATACAATTAAAATAGCCGGCAGATTGCCGGAAAATAGCCGCGATAGATGCTTGTGGCATTCCATGAATTGAAAAAACTAAGGAAACAAGATAGGCAGATTGACCAAAAGTCCTTTAGTAGACCACTTAATTTTTTGGGTTAGATACGTACTGTCATTTTGAGACACAAACGGTCTATAAGGAAAAAGCCCTATAAGAGCTTTTTCAAAATTGATTTTCGAAATCAAAAACTCAAGACTAACACTCAAGAATTAGGGCATATAAAATTGGCACTACTTAGATGCACAGTATTGATCTTTAATTAATAAATGTTCATAAAATTTAAAGTTCCATAAGTGATTTCAGAAGTCAATTATTTAGTGAAGCAAGTTACGCAAATGATAAAAAGAAGAAATGACATCACGAAAACAAATTTTAACCGCAAAGCAGTAGAAGTCACTGAAGTCATTGAAAGTCAAATACGAAACAAAAATCTGTTAGACTAAGTAAAAAAAATTAGGAGCGCAATAATAGCAGCCTGGAATTGCTGACGCGGCTATTAATAACCACTAATAAAAACTAAAGTGAAAAAATCAACCAATTTTGAAGGACTTTTGATTTGAGTTTTAGTAGTGAACTTCCATCACTTGAGTTCGGCTTCTGACACTTGCGAATGAGAAAGAAAACGAGATCACGCATAAGGAAAAAGTCAAGAGCGTAAAGTCAAGAGCGAAGTTAAAACGGTCAAGCAAAAGTTTTACCTAAAAAGGTTAACATGTTTACAATAATTAATGTAAATTTCGCTCGAAAGCAATTAAACAGAAAAGTGTGTGTAGGGTACCAAAATGCAAAATGTAGCAAAACCAAAGGAATTTTTTTCTGTACTATGCACAGTTTTCTCTAGTAGCTTTCGATTACATCAAAATAATGAACCATTTCAACTAAACTGAAAGTGAAATTTTAGTTATCAACCGACATTTTAAAACGTAATAAATCCTTCCATTTTTGTTGTCTGGTAAAATTTTACAGAAAATTTTGAATCTTTGATTGCCTCAAAAGACAATGAAAGCAACTGTCGTTGTTGTTTCTGTTGTCTTTTGTCATCAACTCGATAATTATACATTGAATCATTGTTATTATCTCAAAACAAGAAAATTTTCTCTTCTATGGGTATGAGTACCTCTAAGAAACAATGCGATAGGACTCATAACGAGGGTAAACAGTTTCAAGTGCTGAAATCGTTCTTACAAAAAATTACAGAAAAAATTCAAAATTTGATTTCAGGGTTATCAAAAAATAAGTAATTGGTTCCTCAACTTATTTTATTTACGTATTATTCAACATATGTTTTGTCTCTGGATCAACAAAATGTTGAAACAAACAAATAACTTTACTTGTTTTAATGGGATTCTTGTTTAAAATTTCTTAGGCAATCAATTTGTAGAAGCATCACATTGATCAGAAAAAATCATCGTTCACAAAAATCAAGAAATTGTTAAATCTTCTTACTTTGACGCAAGAACTACTGAGCGTGAAACTATAAACGCTTCTTCACGTAAAAAATGGAAGATTTGATAAAAAAGGATTTAGCCTTAAGCTAGAAGCACTTGAATATTTGCTAATGCTGCATCTTGTGATATCTTAAATAGTTATGTTTTGCTAAAATTCTGTTAGTTTTTGGTCATTTGTACAGAAATATGGAATTTCTGAAAAAAAAATTTAAAGCATTATTTCTTGTGAACAACTTTTTTTACTTATATCATGAGAGAATTGGAAATTGTTTTTATTACACAAAATATTTGCCTTACTCTTGTGCTCACCTTAAAAACTACGAAAATAATTATTTTCTTGTGCTCGCCTTAAAAACTACGAAAACATTTAGCTGATATGTTAATTTTATTTGAGCGTGCAAAATGTTTCTGAACCTTTACAATAAGACTAATTAAACATAGTTAACATGTAGTTTTCAAAAGACAGCAACCTTTTGTGACATTAGATAATGACCATACAGATTTCTAATTTTGTCTATAAAAAATTCGAGACTCGGATAAATATTCACCTGTAAATTATAAATGTTGGGACAAAAATAATTACCTGAATGAAAACCCGAATCGTCGCTAACAGAAAATAAACTTCGCCGAGACGACTTTAAACTATATCTGCTCAAACTTCTTTCAATTGAATAACTTCTCAGTGAATCGATGTGATTGGCTTGAATAACTGGCGGAAAAGATTTGTGAATAATTTCTGGGGTTCGGTTAGGATACAAACGAGAACGGTCGATTATAACATACGGCGAGTTATAAACAGTTGAATAATTTCGTTTTGATTTCCGTTTTGACCTCGATTCGCTGTAAGATTGTGAAAAGCTCGAAGTTGCAGTACCCATATTACTGCAAAGAAACTTCAAAAAATTTTAAAATTTTCAAAAATTCGAGGAAGTTATTTTTGGTCAATAAATTACAACAAACTGTTGCAGCTATTCGTCGATGAAATTAACCAGAATTATGTACTTGGATCAATTGGGTAATGCCCATTTATAAAAGTTTATTTGTCAACTAATTGAAAAATGTCACTATGAATCGTTTCACAATTTGCAGAGCAAACAGTAGTAATTGATCAATCAAAGTTAACAGATCTTCGATAGAGATTTCGCTAAAGAGTTACCAGGGTGCGAATTTTACAAAATAGCTGAGTGGGTTGGGGCTAAAGTACGATAAGGCTGCAAATACGTAAAATCAAGGTGATTATGGGCAAAACTAGATAATGATTAATTCCGTTGTCTATAATATTTGATGGTTTTGAAGATGTTTACGGAACATTTCGGTATGATTTGCCGTCTGTATAATGTGATCAAATCGAGGGACCAATTGAATTGCGTTTGTGCAAATTCCTGATATCAAAACAAAAATGTTTAAAGCAGCTAAATATATGGTTAAAATCAAATTAATATTGTCCATTTCAATTAGAAGCTTAAAATACTAACGCAAAATACATTTTTCAATCAAAATCACTTGAAAAAATAAGTCCGAAGCGAGAAAAAAATGCCTGCAAAACAACTGCGCAAAAACATCATGCGATAATTAGCAGCAAAAAGGGATAATAATCGGTAAAAACCGAAATATTTATTCATAGATAAAAAGTCTAAAAAAGTCTAACCTTCAAAACCACTGTCAGTTTGGCTAACTGTTGAATCACGTTTGCTATTCTGAACATCTTCGATTGAGAACCCCTGGTCAGAAACATGCGTCATCTCAGACCCAGGGGACACGAAACCTTCGGATGAAATCACAGATCTGTTCAGACCAGAATGCGATGAATGGGGAGGCATTGGCTTTATGTTCAGGTTCATATAGTTCGCCCCTGAGCTCAGCTGTAGTAAATTGGCCGCATTGGGGTAATACATTTGATGTTGCGTAGGGGGTGGCAAGTCGTCGTTAAAATCCGGTGACTCAGTATCGGGACTCTGGTCGTTATCCTGTTTTGTGTCATTCAACATTGGGATCCCGCCAAAACCTTCGACATTTTGAGCAGGGGTGGTTTGACTGGTCGAGGGTTTTGGTCGATCACCAGTTTCGTTGTTTACTCCTGACTCTCCGTCGTTTAGACTTAGTAAATCGGGGTCAACTGAACTGCTTGGGTAACCGACACCAGGGTATGCGTAGGACGTCGGGATTCGTGGGGGAATTATAGGGTGACTTCTGTTTGCCCGTTCTAACGTATTTGTTGGACCAGTAGAACATGGACTGGGTCGAGAGTCTTTAGACTTCATGATTGCGAAAAGCTCTGAGTAGACAACAGCATCATCGTTTGTCAAGTTCTGAGGGTTCGGCAGCAGTTTTTCACCCCTGAAGCCTCGAGGTAGAAAAGGGGAACCGGTTCCGTCGTTGGGAGCCGACGTCTGAAGAGGTCCAAGATGAGGTGGAATCGTGGTTCCAACTGGATTTCCTTCGGATCCTTTCCTTCGATGAGATGAAGCTTGCTGATGGTGACCAGATCTGTCTTTGTAATTCTGGGACTCGTTAAACATACTCGTGGGTGATGGCAAGTGATCAGGTGAAAAGTTCCGATTGTCGTTACTACTACTGTTGCTATGACTGTGCAAATGAGGGGGCGGATATCCGCGATGTACATCCGGTGGAAAATTTTGCATTCCCATTTGAGTTCCCGGTACAACGCTCATACTTCCATAAATACATTCCTGTGTGTAACTTATGGACGACCTCTGACCATCGGGGTAGTTCCAATTCGGATTGTAGCCTTGTGAAGAGCCATCATTGCTCAAACTTGATTGATACTGAGGGTATGGCTGTTGAAAATAGCTGGGTGGTGGCAAAGGACTGGACATTCTGTGTGGAGGTCCTGGCAATGGTTTACCACACGTATGCCGACTGCAAGATCCATTAGATGATACACTAAGAGGTGAATCGCTTCGAGGACTTGGTTGAGGATAGAATTGCGGGGGAACCGGACTTGCATATCGAGATCCACCGGCACCACCACTACTAAGGGACAAGCTATGACCATGTAAAGCGCCTCCGACGGGAGTCAACGACCTGGTCCTGTTCGACCCTGTTACAGGTTGAGGGTATCCTGCATGTCCAGGCATTCCAGTGTTGTTCCAGTGAGCAACTGAGCTGCCGACCATTGGAGACTGGCGACTGTTATGTCTGTTATTCATCATATTAGCCGAACTAACCGGAGCCATTCCCTGCATGTCACCGTGATTGTTTCCAGTCTTTATGAAAAGCATATCGCCTACCATCTGGACTGATTCCTCCATTTGCACACAACTTGAGGGTCTGAATTGGTCAGCTGGATGCATTTGGTGTTTTGGGGAGCCAGGTTGCATGCGTCTCGAAGGGCTTGGAGGAGTACTGCTTTGATGGTAGCCGGGGCCTGGCTTTGGCTGACTGGGGTAGAGGCTCGCATTTGGGTTGTTGGGTACCCTAGTAGGTGATTCACTGGCGGGCTAAAATTGTAAATTAAAGAATTGTATTATTCCACAGCAATATAGACGCTCACTCGATGGGCAAAAATTAACAAAGAGCTTCACAAAATTTCCCCGGAAGTGCAAACTTGACGTTGTGATGTGACAAACATCTTCTATGCAAACAGTTTTTGAGCAAATTTATAAAACATCCACAGGCAAAAAAATTATAGTGAAAGAGAACAGAAAAACAAACTCAAATACAGTCAAGGTGGTCAAAAACATCGCAACTATTGGATCGATATTTGATATTAATGACTTGTGGCAAATGGCCATTCAAAATTCAGCCCAACTTACAATGGTTGCTGTCTTTAAAATTGACCTCATTGAACTCAACATCAGAATGATCGACCAAGAAAGTCACCAAAAAATAAAACTTACGCCACACACAAAAAATCAAAAAATGGCAAACAATGACACAAACATTGTTTTGGATAAAAATGATTTCATCATCTATAACGTGTTAGGACAAAATACCCAATGCCAATATACCCAATGACAAAAAATACCCAAAATATACCCAATATTTACCCTAAAGTTGAAATTAACAGAACAATTAATTAGAATTATTATTTGGCGAGTGCATTTGGCCAGTAGGACCTGATATGAAACTATCACAACCGAACATGGGATTAAGTTATCTGCTTAAGTATGATAAAAAACATATTTGAAATGCCGGGCGTTAATTTGTAATCGGATTAATTGTATGAAAAGATCGATGCGGATAAATTGGGTATAATCGCATCGGAACAGCACATTGGGTATTATAACGGGGGTAAATTGTCAAGAAAGCATCCATTAGCTATACTACAATGGAAAACTCCCTTTACTGGTGCAATTAAAAATTCCATCGATTCATAGGATTTTAAAATTTTTGTGAACTTGAAATGTTAAAGGAGCGGCTCAACGATAAAATTCTCCTTTTTGGATTATTATTAGCGCAACTTAAGCAGCATTCAATAATATACTGAAAAATTCTAATTCGCAGCCATATACTTTGAACATGGTTCATTAAATGACTATGAACACATTCGCATTTGAAACCATTATATATATATATATATATATATATATATATTTATATATGTATGTATATATATATATATATATATATATATATATATATACATATATATTTATATATATATATATATATATATATATATATATATATATATTTATATATAACTATATATATCTACACATATATAAATTTATATATATATATATATATATATATATATAAATCTATATATGTGTAGATATATATATATATATATATATATATATATATATATATATATATTTAAATATATATAGATAGATAGATAGATAGATAGATAGATAGATAGATAGATAGATAGATATCAAATCAAAATATCGAAAATTATATTGCGGAAAAGTTTGTTTTAGCACCAAAAATTGTCTTCTTTCAAGCTGCTAGCAAAAAAGTTGAATTTAATTAGCTGAAGTTTGAAACAAAAACAACAGGGAAAGTATTTGAGTTTTCAGATGAACTAAAAAACCTGAGTGAAACACCTTTAATTATGAAACACGTTTCTGCACTTAAATTATGACAGTACTCTGAAATGAGCACGAAACCTTTAACTATGCACGAAACCTTTACGTTTGAGTTTTTTGCACTATACACGATTTTGATTGAGCTTGCATCAGTTTTTATCTATTTGAGAAATGGAATATTTTTTTACAATTCTAAAGCCAAATTAATTACTCTGATACAAATTTAACTGTTCTTCATAACCGCTAAATTTCTCAGCAAGAAAGTGCTTGTTAAAAACAATGAAAAATGTGACTGTGGAAGTTACATAAGTTTTATTAAAAAAGATGTTCAATGTTTTATCTAGATAAATGAAAACAAATCCAAAAACCATTAAAGAAACAGAAGCTCCACGTACCGCGTATTCAGTGAAACCCATAGCAATTCAAGCTATTCCTAGCCATGCCGTACCATTTTGTTTCAGAAATGCAAAACCGGAAACTGAACCGATTTTTAAAAATAATTGTCACATTTAGTTCGATTTCTCGGAATAAATTATCAACGGTCTCAATTTTAATCAAGTTTATTTTTGCAAGGTCTTTAAATGTTCTTTATACTAAAACGGAAAAATCAATTAAATTTTGAGAGTCACTGTGAGTTAAGGCAAGTGTGTCAAGAAGCAGCAAAATTAAGTTAAACGAATCAATCTAGTTGAGAAATTCATAAACATACCAAAATAAGTCTTGGAATAAAATGCAAACCAAGAACAAAAAACAAGCAATGCAACTCTGGCTATTTAAATGATTTCATGACTACTGAAGTGTTTGGACAACGATAAAGCAGAAGAGATTGCATAATTGGGAAAGATATGCTAGATTTACCGTATGGAACCCGTGGTTTTAAATGCATCTGCTCAATTTTGACTTCCAATTGACCTCAAAATCAATTTACAAAGAGATCTTTAAGACTGCACCGTAAAACAATCTAAATTATAAGAATTTGGAATTCAATAAGAGCCGACTGAGCATGTGGAGCTGCTACCAACGGCTCATAATTTTCGCTTTTTCAATGAATGACACAATAACGAAAAGATATTAGTGGCATAAAAGGTGATCAAAATTTTGCAGAATGAGACATTCTTGATAGGAATTCAGTCAATTGTACATCCGTACAAAAAGCATGCTATTACTTAACCTTAAAATTTCTCTTAGTTTTTCAGGTTCGATATGAACTATCTATATAATTTTTTTGACTTTTCAAAAAATGTTTAACAATTAACCATTAATAGACATATCTAGAATGATTTTCTCCCTGTTTATCCAGTTTTAAACAAAGATTTAAGAAAAACTGAGCGATTGATGAAAAGTTAGGTACACAGGTAAGGGGCGGGTTAAAAATTCACAAAAATGTCTAAATTTGGCTAAATTTCTGTCTAAATTTGGTTAAATTTTTTTTCACAAAAGACGGAAATTTTTGTACTTTCCTGAAGACATTGACAAAACGATGTAATCCTTGTTTTTCAATGATGCCCACAAAAATCACCAGTTGTCCTAAATGATTGTTTTCGGCTAAAATTTTAGTTTAAGTTTAAAGTTCAAAAATTAGGCTAAATTGCCAGAAATTATGGGTAGAATATGTTAATTTTTTTCCAAAAAGCAAAATTCCTAAAATTTCTCTTGGTAGTGCAATTCTAGAAGCAGCAGGTTTGAAATTGATACCACACATGCTAGCCTGGGATGTCTTCAAAAAATGTCAAAAATTGTCGCAACAAAAACAGTGGGGCCAGTATAAAAGTTCTCGCTGAAGCAACTGTGTAGATATCATCTTGGTAGTGATTCTGTGGTGATACGTTGGAAGCTTCACCATGAAAGACATATTAAGACCACAAAAATTAAAAGTTGCGATCAAACAAAACTGATTCCACTCAAAATTTGCTTAAAAGGGGAGTAACGGCCATTAACCCTTTGTCTACCTCGTTTATATAGGTTTATAATAATTCGCAAAACCATAAAGACCCTGACAAGCGAAATAACAGTTCTTTTCAGATAATATCCTTTCAAATTGGGGAATAAATCTTTATCAAACAAAAAGAAATCTTAGTTTTGAAGTTCTCACTTTTGATTTCCTTTTAAATTTGAAGAGCATAAACTTCACAGGAAAACTCATCACAACAAATTATCTAGTAAACTTCAAAAAATATTTTTGAAACCCAAAACTAAATGTTTACAAACTATAAAACAATAACTATAATATAAATTGCCGAAATTGAAAATGCTGCGAACTAGATTACTTTATCGATAACTCAGAGAATATTCGATAATAATGTGGAAAATACGTAGTTAATAACCAGTAATATGGAGAAAATTATAACTCACTGAGCAACATGTGATAAATCTGAGCGCATCTTTTTCAGAAATGAAGTTAAGTCCCCACAAACCACCTGAAACACAGTCAAGTTGTCCCAGTTAGTTATAACTAGTTATAAACTTGTAATAACTAGTATGAATGATAAACTAACCTTTAGTTCTGTCTGACCACTGAACAAAGCAGTTGGTTGTTCTTGTTATTTTCGTTCCTGAAACAAACAAAATCAAATTTAATATAAAACTCACAAACTCAGATAGTTACATTACATCTACACAAAAAAAACAAATTTGAAAAATCACTTGCTCGACCAATACGCATAGCTACTATTGACCTCAATTTCGTTCAAACATTAAAAACTTTTGTATTTTAATTTCATTAACGTTAAGCTTCAGCAGTGAAAATAAATCCAGAGCATTTGAACAAAAATAAGGGCACCAAATTATTTAAACATCTGTGTTGACATCATACAATTATTACAAATTTGAGAAATTATAACTACATTAACTTAATGCAATAATTTTACAAGTTCATTTCATATTACAAGGAATTAAGTTTACAGGTATTAAGTTTAGAAATTCAGCTTTTAACCCGGTTATGACATATAGCGGTTAATCAAACGGCATCGAAGCCTATTTCGTAAACTAGATTTAAACTTAAGAGTTCGGTTATTAAACGAGATAAACATTGTATCAACTGCTGTATACTTTCTGTTAAGATGTATCAATTAATAATTTTCTTAAAAAAATCACTTGAATTTGCGATTTCTAGGAGCTAAATAAACACTAACTCACATAAATTTGTCACTCTTTTTTAAACCCCATTTCGATGACTAAAAAGAAGAAGAAAAGAACTTTTTCTCACTTTTTCTCCATTAAAGCTGAAAGTGGAAAAGCTAATCAACAAGGCAGCTTAATTTGTCACTCAAAGATGTCTCCGTTTGAAAGGTAAGAAATCAAAGTTAAGTAACTGAGGTAGTCAAAGTTAAAAAAAGTAACCAAGGCAGCCAAAAAATAACCAACTAGTTAATCAGAACTTCTTCTTCCTGACTTACAAATAGTAATATAAACAAGCACAGTGGCGGGAGTAAATATGGTAAAGAATAGTAAGTAAGAGAGGGCTTGAATTCACAAAAGGGTAGATTATAAGGTATGGATTTCTAGATGAGTTTTATCTTTAATGTTGTTCATAAGGTGGGGGGGGGGGGGGGGGGGTGTAAGCGGTTTAGATTAATGGCAAAGCGAATTGAAAAAGCTGATCAAGAAGAGATAGAATTAATCAATATGTTCCTTTTTCCTATTTGTCTCATTAATTAGAAATATTCACAATAACTTATAGACCTAACTTTCGATTATGAAAAAATAAAAGCCATAAAAGTTTGCAATATTTACATTTTTTTTTGCAGATTTTCAAGTAATGTTCTAGTCTTTTTTAACTTGAAAATATTTTGGTAAGTACAGGTTTAAAAACAAATTTCGGCTAAGTACCCGTTCTCGTAAAAGAGCTCAATTTTAAATAGTATTCTATTATTTTGCATTTAGCATCATCATTCTAGGCCTAACATTGACTACCATTCCATTATTCCCAAAACAAGGCGATGGATAAATTCAATTTTTCAACGTCTCACACGCTCCAAAGATTTCTCACACTTATAGCTAGCAGCGAATTTAAAACAGGGGGACTTAACAAGGCTGGAAAATATAAGGGAAAATAGGGGCAATGTTACATGTGCCATTTTGGTGCTTTTCCATGTTTTTAGCGTTGCCTGTTGATAAAATGACACCTAATGGGGGGGGGGGGGGTGGAGGGCTTATTCTTTCATGCATACTGAATAAGTCTATATATACGTATGTGTGTGTGTGTGTAAGAAGGATTTTTTAATTCAACATTGGTAAGCTCTATATATTATTAGCATATGTTATATATGTATGCGCGTGTGTGTGTTATTTTGTGGCAATTTATAAGTGACTGTGTGTGTGTGTGTTGTCAGAACTGGCTAAGATAACAAAGTTTGACAGTTATGGGAGCAGCTAAGCAAATGTGAATGACAAATGACACACACAACCACAAAGTGATTAGTCATCGCCCTCCGCCAATTTTACCCATAAATTTGCAATTATTGCAACCTTAGCTAAATATTGAATATATTATTTCACGCCAATGAGTGAAACGGGTTATAATTTCATACACCATTTCACGTGAAATTCAGACATCTCAGAAAGAGAATGCATACATTCATATTCGAATAAAACTATTAAACTCGACTGAGATTTCGTAGTTTACAAAAAATGATATCAAATTGAAATAAATTTCATTAACTCTTATGTAACTAACTTTAAATGTTTCTCGTAAACTGCGCACAGCAACAAATTTCATATAACTTAACAGTAAAAGTTTTTGAAATATTAACTTTTAACACCCATTGGAAACGTAACATAAGAAGTTTTACAGAAGAAAAAGACAAATTAAAGCGTTTTAGAGCAATATTCACAAAAAAGAACATTCTGAAAAGTGCCTAAGTTGAAGAGAACTTATGAACCATCTTTTGAGTGTAAAAAGGCAGGTGAAAGCAGTTTCGCGTTCTTAATTGAACAAATTGCTTGAAATTACATTAAATGATCGAAATCACTTTTAATAGCTACGTTGAAAAGTGACAACCACTAGGAACGAAATAAAATAAAAAAACTCGCTTCCAATAAAAATACAATCCACTTAAGGACTATTTTAAACGATATATGCATTACCAAACAAAAAAACAATTCCCGAAAAAATAAAAGCTCTCAATTGGTTAAATCAAAAGTTTGCTGTTAACCCGAAAGTTGAAGAAGGGGATTGACACGAAGTGTTCCAACCAATTGATTAATTTTTTCATGAGTATGCGGGGAGAGATGAGCATGCTCAATGAGAGAGCTTTAATTAGATAAATCAGAGTGTGAATATAATAAAAATTTTAAACACTCTAAGTTCGCAACCAACTTTGAAAAGGTGCGTTGCTCTACAATTGTCAGTCAAAATACAACCACTCTAATTAATTTTCGGAAGTGAAAAGGAAAATAAAGTTTTATTTTTTGCATTTCGAAATACAACATTGGTAATTTTTTCCCTAGCTATCCTCAATCTTTTTCTTTTCAATCTGCTTTATTCGAAGAAAATGCCAGTCACCAATTTTAAGAGACAATTTCCTATTATATCTACGGACCAACTTTAATCGAGAAATGAAGAATTTCTAAATTATTCCAAGGATCGATTCAGTTGACTATAAACCATGCTGCATAAAGATTCGCCTCCTAAATGAATTTGGAGGATTGGAACAATTATACTGATTCAATATATCAATCAGTCTACATCAAATGTATGTCTAAACATTAGTACATAAATTACTTCTTCAAACTGACAGACTTAATGCCACAACTTACAGCGACGATTTAGCCACTGCCTAACTGATAAAATAAACTGGCCAGTATTTTGTTGGTTTAAAAGAGGGTGTGATGATGGTAGTTAAATTTTTTTCCTAGTAAGAAATTTTAAAAAATGAACCAAAAATATCAAAAAGGCACAAAACACAAAACATTGCTTAAAAAGCTATCTCCGATAGTCTAGCGAAAGTCTTTCAGAAAAATTTTAAATTTTAAAATATTTCCCTGAAAAAATAAACAAGCTGGCTCATGCGAGTCAGTGTGTAGCACAGAATGTTCCAACATACCTCTCATGGTTGCGAAAACAACTTTTAAAATTTGTCAGAGAAACTGTTGGGAGAAACCGAAAGCAACTTATATTTATGCCATCTTTTTTCGGCAGACCGAAACAAAAACTCCTGAACACATTCTAGAAAATAAGTGAATTACAGTTGAAAGTTAGACACTGAGAAACCTTACAAACAAACAAAACAAACCCCCAAAACCAAAATCATTGCGTTAAAGTTTTCTTTTGGTAACCTTTCTCATTCGTCCACGTTCATTAAGGTATTCTCTGCTTTTTCTATTTAACTAGTTAGGCAATTTTATCGTTAATTGTAATTTTGGCACTTAAACGTGAAATAAACTTTTTTTCCAAAAACTTTGCCATTTTTAATACTTCATGATAACAATGTCTCACTGAATATTTGAAAATCTTGCAGTTGTGTCCCAGCTGTATTAGCCACAATTGTGATTTTGATTTTTTTTTAAAATTGCAATTTGTAGAAAACAAGTAAGTAAGTTATGTTTTTACTATCAACAAGTAAAGGAACAATAAAGACTGCCTCTTACTTAGCATTGATGAGGAATATTGGTTTTCAGTAAATTACATTCTTTTGTGCTTTCACTTTTTAGAATATTTTTCAAAGAAACACAAAATTTGAATAAACTTATATGAGAACTCCATATTCGTTTTTTATAAGAGGATTTTCACAATCAACAAACTACTTATGTCTTTTGTTGCTTGTGAAAGCCAACGTACTGAAGGAAATCAATCACTCACGTACTGCAACACCCACGTACTGAAGGAATGATGGTGTTCTTCTTTTTTTTGCCTCTACGGTGCGTAAAAAAAGTGAAAACTTGACTGAAGACGAAAAAAGCCAGCCTCGCATATATATATATATATATATATATATATATATATATATATACCCCCGTTGTGAAAAAATGTTGGAACAATTGTGCGTACAAGAAACGATATTTTTGAAAACAATTAATTTCTCAGAATGAATTCAACAGTTTTAGGCAGATCAAATAAATTTAACAATATCAAGCTTTTTAGAGTAAAAGCTAACGCTGGTGTCTCTGAATGCAATATTTTTTTAAGATGAAGCCACTGTAAAGTGAAATTTATTGTTTTGATAGTAATTCATATTAGATGTAACCAACTGCAAAATCTAACTTGAGAAATGGACATCCTTGTTGAAACATTATCTGATAAAGATGATTTTCTCAAAAAATCCTTTCAAATTATCAGACATTTCAATATCGATCAATTTCTTGTAAGTTAAATAAATTTGGCAGTTTGCAGAAGCCCTTACATAACGCCCAAGCGCATATTTAGTTAAAAAAACAAATGAACATAGACAGAACAACAGAATCGAAATAGCTGTCAATTCTACTTTCCAGTTTCAGTACGGAACAATTAATTATCTTCATTTTCCTTTATCAAATTATATTTGACTGAAAACTTCGTATAGCACATATCGAATATTGGCAAATCTTTCACGTTCCAAGTTGTTCACATTTAATGGGTGAAAAAAATTCTCAGAAAATAAAAATCACTGAACAAAATTTTTAGATGTGTAAACTCAGAAGAGAAAACTGACATAATTTCAGAGAGAACTTCAATAACGAAATGAAGTACACTCACTATTACGCTGTTCTTAAGAGGTCAGGATTGAACGGCTCAGCTCAAACTTGAAGACCCAAACCTGCATCTAGATCTAAATCTCAAGAAGAGAAAGAGCAATAAGAGAACCACTCACCTTTTCAATCAAAAATAGGCTTGTGAAACTTGAAAATCCCGCCTTCTTGACCCAAAAGCAACGCCTAGTTTTCAAGTAATAAAATTTAAAAGCAGCCTTACTTTTGAGACATTTATTATTGAATTGCTCGTGAAATCCAAACCAGAATCTGAACAAGAATTTGAGTCTTCAGATAAACTGAAAAAATAAAAACAAAATAGGAATATAAAAGTAACTCAAATAGCGATAGATTATATCAAAATTTCTCTGGTAGTGACTGAACCAAACGGTTAAAGAAATCACTTTTGAAGTTGTCTTTGAAAGTGTGTAGTTGAAAGAAAAACAGAGTGAAAATGGTTAGTGGATTTAGTTTGGTCACAGTAGGGGGCGCTAACATGGGTCAAGTTGTTCACGATTTAAAGAGAGAAAAAGGTGATCGGGCGGAAAATGTGATCAGATTGTGTCAGTTTGAACAAATTTGAACAGATTTAGCACCTAAGAAAAGCTGCCGAACAAAACTTCTGAAAGAGAATTAGTCAATCTTATAGAGGCTAGTGAATTATTTACGGTTAAATTGATCAACTACGAAACTGTTTCCGCAAAAGTAAAAAGAGCTAATAGTTCTATAAAAGTTTAGTCTCAAAGCACTTAACTGTTTTTAAACAGTTTTGGAAAATTTCAAGCGTTTTTTAGTCATAATCTATGATAAATTTTGCAAATTTGCACAATTGTATAGCAATGCCGGTGAAAAAAGGCTATAATTGGGAAATTATATGGCTTTTGGTTTTAAAATAGTCTAGTTTGTCCCATAAAATTTAAATAGCCACACGTTGAAGCATCCATGTGGTCATTTGAATGCCAACGCTTTCTTCCTTTAGGTCAATTTCATCTATTTCTCTACGTGAAAAAAAAAGTAAATTTGAACTCTCACCTTTAAAATATTTCCAGTAATTTCAGAAACGCTCACTTATCTCAACTTGATTGGACAGGCTATTTTTTTCAAAATTTCAGAGTTTAATTTAAGAGTGTCATTGAAAGATCAAAGCGCAGTTGGAAAATGCAGATTTTCTTAAAGATTTGAAGAAAATTTGAGGAAAATTGAGGCCTTTTTAAAATCTTACAGCCTAATATAACCCAAAGCAATAATCACAATATAGGGTTTTAGGGCGCAGCCCCGTGAGAAGGGAACGGGGTGTGGGGGCCAACTGAAAACCGCTAAAATGGGCAAAACTATTTGTTGAAAGGGGACTGCAAAATGTGTGATAGTCCCCACGGGCTGCTAAGGCATCACCATGGCCCAGCTCTTTAACACTCAATTGGGGGGGGGGGGGGGGGGGGGGTTATTTACGTATTGGGTTTAAGTATAGTTTACGTATGATGCTTTAGATACTTTTCAAATCTAAATCAGGTTGCGGTTCTTTTTGGTGGGGTTTTTTCCTAAACCGAAAAAAATGGAAAGTAACCTGGGTTGAAGACTTTGCTGTCCAGAATCTTCTTGTCTGGAAACATGATGCCAGTAACATGCAGTACACACACTGGCGTCTCTTCCATGATCACAACTGTAATTGGAACCAAACTTTCTGATAGTTTTTCCCATTCTGGCGCCAACTTGGATGGGTCTGAGGAGTTGAGACTGGTCGGGGCGGCCTGTTGCTGTTGTTCGGACATTAGTTGCTTCTCAGGGCCGATTCGGAACACCTCGGCAAGGATTCTAAACAAGCAGTGGTTGTGGATCCATTGGGTTTAAGACCCCCCCCCCCCCCACCCGCAAACTAAATAGAAGGTGTGCTTTTGGGCGGTGCAAAAATAGCACGCGCACGAAGTTTGGAATGAGAGGGAGTGGGGGGGGGGGGGTGGTTTCAGCCGAATGGAACCCAATTTTTTAAGTTTCTATAAAAGAGTGCTTTATTTTTTGAGGTCTCCCACATTTTTATGCCTGATTACCCAATTTGTCTGCGTGATTACCCTTTCACTTTTTGTGATATCCTGGCATCAGTTGGTCTATTGAAAAATGGATTTTTGGTTGAAAATGGATCTGGTTAAAAATTGCAAAATCTGACAGTAACTGGATTGCAATTTCCACAAAAAGAAACAGGTTGATCACAATTATTTTTTATAAAAAGTGCTTATACTACAAAACAAATCTTTTAAAACATTATAGACTACCGTTGGACAATTGCTAGTCATCAAGGGATGATTGACTTTGATTGCCCTTTAAACCATACATCAGCTTCGATAAACAATACACTTAGAGAACCCAGGGTACGATTTCATCGGTCACTAAAACTTCAAGGCAGAGAGCTTAGTTTGAAAGGTTATAAACTTAGACTTGAGTGAAAATCTAATGTTTTTGTCCTAAAGTTAGTGTCCTATAGGACACAAAGCTTAGTACAAAAAATAATTAGACTTTCACTTCTTTAGGTAGAAGTTCAATCTTTCAAACTAAGAATTCTAACATCTGACATTTGAATCAAACCGGTATAAATAATCGGTTGCTTCGCTATCGGAGACGGAGACGTTTAGTTTATTTTAACTCCTGTATATTTTTAACAAGAAAAGTTTTCTTTAACTAATCTGCAAAAATGTACTCTTAACTTCAATTTCAAATGAAATTCAACACTTTCGTACTCTTTGGTTCTCTAAATACGTTAAAACAGAATCTTAGTCCCCCGGGCGACAAAGATTTCGTTCTGACATATACGTACAGCCTACTAAAGCTGCTCATAGACTTAATGCCCTAGTACTTTAGCTGTTTACCACATTATTGAGGACAAACGTCAACTTAAATTGCTCAAGAGAGCGAGAAATGTTCTAGCTAAAAATTCAAAATGGTCAAGCATAAATTTTGCAGAAAAACAAGAAGATAATTGCTTCAAACTTCATTTCAGAGCAATTCAAAAAATTTCTGCACCAGAACAAAAAAAAAACGGGGGCTGATATCAAAAACGACCAACTACTCAAGACACCCCCCCCCCCCTCCACGCCTCATAGTTAAAGTGAACTAACTTGAGAAGCTCCTTGTTGTTATTGTTAGCTGCCGCGTTAGCCACCGCCATCCTGTACGCAGACACAGACCGTCTAGGGGTCACTCGGGTTCGAGAGGGCACAGTAGTTGAAACCGCAGGGGTCACCAGTTGATAATTATGGTGATAACTACCACCTCCGGTCACGTGACTATTACCACTATTACCCACGAAGTCGGTTAACTGACTCGGGTTGGGACTTGGCTGACCTGCTGCAACCTGATTGGCTGACGACGCCGAATGTTTGGCGTAGCTGCTCTGTGATTGGTAGCGACTACTGTGCTGTTGCGTAACAGTTGTGTCATGAGGTGAAAGCGGGAATCCGATTGGTTGATTAGCGGGAGTCGGTGATGGTGAGTTGCTGATTGCTGAGAGACTAAGCGAAGATGCAGGGTTCGATTGGTAAACCCGCCTATGATTCAAATAATATTCCTGGGGCGAGGAAAAGTTGAACAACTGGTGGGTGGGTAAATTTTGCTGTTGATGAGGGGGGTAATTAAGGAAATTAGCTGCATTTGTCGCACTTCTTTGTAGAGAATGATCACTTTTCGAAGCTGTGGAATCTGATATTGGTCGTATGTTGTAACTCTAAACAAAAACGTGCATCTTGTAAATAAATTTAATCAAAACTCGTTAATTTAACCAGTTTCATCTATAAAATCGGCAACGTATAATAATCTAATTCAAAGCAGCGAACCGAATAAAGTAAAAAATGTTTTGGTTTAAAAATTCAGATAGTCATTTTTTCAAAGAAAGTTTTGCTTTAAACTTCCTATTTGTTCACACCGCGCATCAAAAGTTATCAAATAACTTTGATCAAAGTAAATTGCCTCTAATAGCCAATTAATGAGGCGATTAAACAAAATTCACAACTAGTTTCTCCCACTACTAATGTTGGGTTGTATTCGTCCCAGATTAATAACTAGATAATTTGCTAAGTTAGTACATTAATCTGTACTAATTATAGGAAAAGTCCCACAAACACAGTGTAGGTGCTTTTTAAGTTTTAGATTAAAAGTTGCCGATGTTTCTGGGATTACGAAATCGGTTCAAAAATAGTTTTGATCCAAATTACAATCAAGTGAGAATAAATTAGTACGTGAGGCTGTATGCGAAAGATAAAAGTTGAGAAAAATGTCGAGCGTGTAATTTACAAACCAAGTACCAGTTGTCTTTAAGGGATAAAATTTTGCCCAAACGACGCTCTTCCCGGAATAAACAAACAACTGAACAAACCCGCCGAGGATTAGATCACGTCTCACAGCTTGCCCGAACCCTGGGGCAACTTTAGACCCAACACCAACAGCTGTTATACTACCGGATTTACAAATAAAATTTATACTTACAATCAAGTTAAAACCCAAATTTTTGTAATCATTTATAACTAGTTAAACTTACTGGTTAGTAGTTCTCTCTTGATAGCCATAATGTTTTCGGGGCTTTAGAAATTATTGCAAGGGTCTTTCTTAGTTTTTAGGGCTTTCGAAATTATCTTAAATAGTGGAAACAGTAAAAAGCAGAGTTGTTAGGTGGGGTAACACAAGCAACGCATAGAAAGATATGAAGGTTGAAAAGACAACAAAACCATAGAAACGATTTGTTTATAAGTTTATCTCCCCCGATTGTTTATCTAAGCACTGGAAAAGAGGGAAATGCAAAATGAGTGGGGGAACTTTAACTAGAAAATTTCGGAGAAACAAAAAATTAGCCCGAGGCCTTTCTCTGCGTAACACAAGCAAGAACAACCAAGAGAACACGGTAATAAAAACATCTATTCTCTAACACGCATAACCCTTAAGAGCTTAAAATTATAAAAGTAAGCAACTAACTAGCTAACAGACCCTGCAGTAGCTAGAAAAGGGGAGCAAAAGGGGTTAAAAGACACAGGGTTCCTTTTTAAAATGGGTTGGCTAGTCACCGTGACTGTGTCTTTCTTTATGTGTCACAACTTATTATTAAATTAACAGACTGAAATTTAAGCCTCGCCTCAATTCACTTACTCTGTAAAGATCAGTCATTTATAAAGAAAGACTGCGACTGATCTTAAGCCATGCAAATTAAAAGAGGTTTAAAGACATTGTAGCTTTTTTTGATAACAACTGCTTATTAATCTATGTATCAGAAAAACCTACAGCACTCATCAAGCGGGTAGGGGGTTGCCCGGCGAGGCGTGGGCACACCTTTTCACCTTGAAAAGTTCAAAATTCATGGTCCATTTATTTAACTTTGCGCACGTTTGGAAATTTTGCCTGTGACAACAAGTCTTTTGACGCAAAACTTTTTGCCTTCAAGCGCGCAAAAGCTGCACAAAAAGGGTACACTGATCATTAGGAGATTAACGAACCTTAAAATCTAAATATCTGTCAAGGAGATCAAATCTTGAATCAGCTTTCAATAAGGGTATGTTGCGTCGCATAATGCGATAAAAGGCACTATAAAATTCAGTTTGTTTTTTTTCTGCAAAAAGAAATTGTATATAATTATGTTTTTTATCATATATAAGGTAACTAATATCATACATTGACAAAATTTGCGATGTTCAAATCACATCAAAACGAGTTATAAAATTCCTCAAAAGATCAAAATCTTTAAAATATTTTCATACTTTTGATAGATTTCCTGATTAACGAAACTTTGTTCATGACCATTGAATTAATGCCAAAACGAACACCGCAAAATGATTGCAAAACTATAGATTCTGGGCTCAATTTGCTTTGATCATTGAGCCAGGTCGTTAGCAAATAAAAGCAAAAACCATAAGAATCCGAGTTACTTGAGATAACAAAATTACTATTTATCATAATTACTTCCTAAGCTGATGCCAAATCCTTTGGAAAGTAGCGATGGCTATAGCTGTGATCAAAGTTTTTCAGAAATATGGAGCGTGAGGTATAATCAAGGCAAAACAATAAAGTATCCTTTGTCACAGGGGGTTTATTTCCCATCTAAAATGAAGTTGTTTTTTTTCCGTGGGTTTTTTTCCGCAACAGATTCTACTGAGTTTTACAAACTATGCTTGGATCTAAAAATGTAAAAACTCTTATTTGTTTGGCCAATAAATTGTATTCATGTATAGAATTGTTGAAAAGATCCAATAATTTAACAAAGGATTAGAGAAAAATCTAATTCATTTACAGAAACACGGCTTTCCTTAGCCAAAACTCATTGAAACGATAGCAGCAGTAGACAGAGAAGAAAATGGAAACGTTCACAAATTAAACTTCAGGGCAACATTAGCGCGCAAATAAAACAAAAAACACTAACAAAAAACTCAAGGATGTTCAGACAGCTTCAATTGAACGTCGCATCCGAAAATAGTGGGAAAATAGAGATCTTTTGATTGCCGGCTATTTAGTTCTTGAAATGAAATTGGGTTAAAGAGATGCAAACAATTTCACTATCAAAATCTGTGTTAATGAATAGGTTTTGACTGGAATTTGTTAATAATATATACAAGAGGAATTAAAATTGATCAACCTAAATCAAAATTGAAACATAACCGACCAAAGTCAAACGAAATTCTCTCAAACGACAAGAGGGTGGATGTAAGTTAAAAACCGATTCCGCAAAGGAGAATATCTAAGGGGCGTCAACAGCTTTTATAGGAGCTAATGTTACATTACAAGATTTAAATAGTCATTGTGAAATCAATTTGGGTACAATTTCCACTAAACTTTTTGCAATAAACTGCCGCCAATTGAGTAAAGCGGCTTTAAACTCTAAACTAGAGCAATTTAATACTGAAAAACTAAGATGTCAAGCGCAAAAAACAGAAGTTGTCAGACAAAAAAACCATAGGACGAAGAATAACATGAAAAGACAAGCAGGACTAAAGTAATTGCTATCAAATTTGCCAGATAACAATTAAATATATTAAGAAATCGAAATACCATCTTAAAGTACTCTTTTCTTTATTAAGATTTCTATTAAATAAAAGTGCTAAGTATACTTTGATGAAAAAAAAATTAAGAGCGCTAAAAATTATTGTCCAATTAAATTTTGTCGCGCTCAAAATGCTCTAAAGCCAAAAAGAATACACCAAGGAAACCAAAAATCTCTTTTTAACAGTTCAGATTTTTGCTCTTAAAAAAATTGTTGTTGACTCTCCCTGACCACCCACCGTTTAACGTAACCAACATTCTGCAGTTATTCGTAAAACCCAGTTGACAAAACTAAAATAATCAATACTCCCGTGTTTTCTGAGGTCGGTCTGAAATTCTCGATAAGTTAAACAGTACCACTAGTTTCATTTCGTCTACTTTTTAATAAAAATTTAACTAGGTGATCGGTTGAGAACGACAAACCGAAGTCCCGCATAGATTGCCAACTGAACACAGTCTGTAATGTACCTACAACAACTATAACTCGTTCGTCAAAAATTTGCTACAAAATGTTGTGCAAAAAAGGAGCCAGGAATGTTTGTTTACTTACTGCAATTTGTTTGTATCAACAGAAGAGGGCTGATAAAGTAAGGAAAATGTGTGCCCAAAATTGGGCAAATTGACGTTAATGGTTTTGGTAATGAATTAACAGCGCACTCGAGGGACTGAATTAGAGCCGGTTGATGGAAATGTTTGAGAAGTACAAACAGCAAATGCATTTCATTTTCCAACCTGTCAGTTCAAAAAATGCCCACGATTGGGCTAATGGATCAAAAAAGTTGCATTGATTAGTGGAAATTTCAACTAGACCAATACATAACCTTGAAGTGTTGATTATCTGTGTACACGTATTTAATGAGAGAGGATCAAAGCATTAATTAGACAATAATTCATTTATTCGAATGTAAATGTGACCTTGAAATCTCGGCTACATTGAAATTTAATTTAAATATTAATGACTATATATGGTTAAAAAGCACGTGATCAACTATGGATTTTAAAACTATGTACCTTACGTCAATATTTTTCGCATTTCATACTCTCTCAAAATCGTGAATGGATTCTCTTAAATAATGAAAAACAGCTTTTGCGGGAGATTTTTCACAAAAAGTAAAGAGCTTAATTCTCTCGTATTTTATTATCATTAGAAATAATCACGGCTTCAAAAAACATATTGCTCACGGAAGCTTCATTATCTAGGAATAAAAAATTAACATCACCAAAAAAGGGCTATACAGGAATATTTCCAAAAAAAGGTACACGAAAAGATAAACCAATTCTACAAATCGAAGGGAAGCTGCACAAAACTTCAGCTATAATCAAAATTTTGTTTTCAGAGTACGTCACAAAAAAGAAACTACATTTAACGAAAACAATGATTTTTTTTGGCAAACACAATTTTTCTAAAATTTGCCTCTCCTTTTAGTGAAAAAAATAAAAACTGAGACATAATGGCCAAACATTTTAATTTCTGTGGAATCTCAGCGTTTTCAATTAAATATGACTTTATTTATTTGATGAAAAAATGACGTTAAGAGCGTGTTTTACATACCAAAATTTCATGCCTCGATATTAACGACAAATGCTCCCTCAATTAAAACCACCAAAGAACTCTTCCAACATTTTTCATTGAGATAAATAATATCAGCAACCGTTACTGTATTAACTGCAAGTTATTTTCATAGTTTTTGGTGTTTTTGGAAAATCCTTTGTTAAAATTTTGAAAACACTGAAAAGCAAGAACCGAATTTCACAAATAGCCCTGGAGTGAAACAACCTCCGTATTCACAAAAACAGTTTAAAAACTGTTTGATTCTATATACAAAACGCTAGACGAAATTAGTATAATATACGTTTTCTTTGTTTTTGCTTTACTTAACTCTATTATACAAAGTTTTAAAAAACAAAACTGCAAACTACAAAGAAGTAACAGCATTTTTTACATAAATCAAACAACAAATTAAATGAAAAAATAAATAAACGGAGAAAGGCTACCAAAAAAACTTTTCAACAGAAACTAAATAAATTGAAGATATCAAGTTTCTTTTGAAAGTGTTTAGACCTGATCTCAAATTATTTTTGTTAAAATAATTGCAAGAACATAACATATTTATACAAAATTTGCATCACAAAATCTTTAAAAAAAAACAAAATTTATCGTACTTTTATTCAGCAACCAAAAAATTATTCTTGCCTAGAGCAAACATAATTATAGCTATGATGACTATCTTTTTAGAACTACGAAAAAAAGGTGTCAGGACAATTTACCAAATTCCATTTTACCCAATGCCATTTTACGTAGTTTACTTTATTGTTAAAATTATCAGAACGACTATTTAGCCGACTATATAATTAGATGCCCATGGGACTTAATATGAAACTATCACATCCGAACAGGGGTTTATATTGTCCATATAAACGTTTTAAAACATCTTTGTAACTTAACGAAAAGATCAAAGAGCATTGGGTAAGTTGGTATTGGGTAAATTGGCATTGGGTAAATGACAGGTTGGGTATAATTTTTGAGAAAAAATGTCATGTGGCCAGAAAAAGACTATGTTAACAACTAATGCCTTCCTGACCACGTTTTCTAATTATTTTTCAGTTCACTTCATCCATTTTAGGGAATACTGCAAACCAAGATGAAATCAAAGCTTGAAATATTATTTTCTGAGAACACGAATTAGAAATAAATAAATTGACAACAAATATTTTATCCTGTTTTCAAAAATTTACTTTACGCTTCTTCATTTTGGTATATTTTGGTTTTATTAGTGCATGGATAGCTCTGATGCGGCTTACAATATAATTCGTTATGATACGAATTGCAAATTATGCATAAATATATATTTTTAATTTAACATGGCCTTCAATCTTTTTAATTAAGACCATTCAGTTCATTATCCGTTTTAACGACAATGCTAGCAACAGTGTCGAACAAAATACTCAAAACCAAAAAATCCAATAGGACAAATATACCAAAAATTTTACACAATTAATAAAATCACCAGAAAAACTTTATGCACATTAAACCGTAGCGAAAACTTTTTTACGGTAATTGTCACTGGAATTGCTCAGCAACCTTGAAACTTAAATTAAACTATGACAACCGAGCGTGAGACCATTTTAACCGAGTTATTATGATACATAATGTCAATATTACTAACAGCTAGTTTTTAATCGCAATCATAGAGCGAAAAGATGGCATGGAATCAATTGGGCATTTTGGCATTGGGTAAAATGTCACGTAATCCTTAGAAAAGCATCGGTCCCGATGTTTATCCTTGCTTGTAGAATATGAAAATCAGCTATATATCAGTCAAGGATTTTAAGTTATGATCACGACATTAAAAAACTGATTTTTTAACAAAAAAAAATTCTGCCTTGAGAGTCGAACCAATTTTGTTGTGCTAAAAACGATTTATTTTCGGCTCAAATAAGAAAGAATACCATATTTTAGAATATAAAGAAATTCATATGAATTGTTTGTCTCATTAAAGTGTTTGAAGATAAAATAACTGATTCAAAAACAATCGCCTGTTTTGACTCTCCGTAGGTGTTCATCCCTCAATTAGCAGACACTATTTGATTGTTAATGCTTTCCTATAAATAAAAATGCACATTTAATTTTTCTGGCCGTGCACAAAGTTAGTTTCACTTTTTGACATAGTGAAAAAGAACAATTTGTACAATTTTTATGATAATAAATTTGTATAATTTTAATATCAATGCCGGAATTTGAAGTGCCACTGCACATTACAGAGCCAGCGCATATGAAGAAAATTAAAATACATACCAAAATATAAACATTCCTAAAATCAGACAATAATGACAACCTTATCTGGTAAAAACAGACATAAAATTTGTTAAAACAAAGATTACAGGTAGTCTTTTTTTTCAAAATGAACGCAGGTAAACCCGATACACCCGTAAACTGAAATACGCAGACAAGGGCAATTAAATGTAACGAAAAAGGCATTACATACCATAAGGGCGAAAGGAATAATGACGAAGACGCGGCGAGAGGTCTAGTAATAAGAGTAGATCGGATTACCAAAACTAATTAGGTCCAACTGGGAAGCACAGAAGGACATTCGGAGTGATAGATATGATGGGAAAGATAGATGGATAAATGATGGATAGATAGATTATCAACTCTACCTCTACGCTGAAGGAGAGGAGAGGAGAGAGAGAGAGAGAGAGAGAGAGAGAGAGAGAGAGAAAGAGAGAGAGAGAAAGAGAGAGAGAGAGGGAGAGAGAGAGAGAGAGAGAGAAAGAGAGAGAGAGGGAGAGAGAGAGAGAGAGAGAGAGAGAGAGAGAAAGAGAAAGAGTGAGAGAGAAACAGAAGAACGAGAGAGGACAAATCAAGGGCGGAAAAAGATGTCTGCAAAAATTGTAGTCTACTTCAGAACACAAAAAACAGGGGCAATGTTCTTGCGTGTAAGTGAACAAGGTGCAAAAACACTTGACATTGAGCACTTTTAATTGTGCCCCTATTTGCACAAGTAGCAATTAGACACAAAAATATGCAAAGTTATAACAATTACTTTTTAGTTTTAGCGATTAAGTGATTATTATTCACTAAGATAGCAGTAATAAAGAGGAAGCTAAATTTAAAATCAAGAAAATGGCGCTTACAGGGCAAAAACTTTACTGTGGTGATCTTGATAGTGGATAAAATACAGCCACTAAAATTGTTCAAAAAAGCGTTTTTTTTCTGAAGTTATTCAGACCCTGTAGCACGTTGAAGGCAAAAAAATATATTGGCAATCTCTGAGCCAGGAAACAAACTTTTCAATAAACCCGTCCTTTCAAATCAGTTTCAAAGAAAAAGTTTTTTCACGAAATGTCATTAAACTTTTCATTTAGTAGAATAATTTATGCAAGGTCCAAAACCAAATATTAATCAATCAATTAATTAATTATATTATTAATGAATTAAGACCTTAACGAATTGTACATATATATAATTCTTGCAAAAGTGTGATAACAATTTACTAGGAACAGGGGCACTTCAGAAAAAACAAAAATGGGCAATTTCAAAACGGATTCTGCAATAATTTAAACAAAAGTGTTAATTCATGACCTAAGTTATCAAAATAATGGTACAACAAGCAAAATTGTTTTGCTGCAAATTATAAAAATATTTGGATTGCCAACATCATCCAAAGGCCAATTTTGTAAAAACCAGAGAAAAAAGCATTTTCGATGGCTTCAGAGGCTGTACAAGGAAAAAATTTTAAAAAGTAACAATCTGCTATGATATAAAGTCACCATCATATTTGAAAACCATCATCAGTGAGCAAATTTTAAAAAGCAAAAACGCAAAGATTTATCATTTTTTAATCAAAAGCGTTGTTTTGCTGAAAACAAATTAAGAAATATTTGGAGTGCCAACATTCATCCAAAGGTCAATTTCGTAAAAACCAGAGAAAAAAACGATTTTCGACGGCTTCAGAGGCCGTACGAGGAAAAAATTTAATAAAGTAACAATTTGCTATGGCATAACGTTACCATCATATTTCAAAACCAACCTCAGTGAGCAAATTTCAAAAAGCACAAATGCAAAGATTTATCATTTTTTATCAAAAGCGTTGTTTTGCTGAAAACAAATTAAAAAATATTTGGAGTGCCAACATTCATCCAAAGGTCAATTTCGTAAAAACCAGAAAAAAAAACATTTTCGACGGCTTCGGAGGTTTTATGAGGAAAAAGTTAATAAAAAGTAACACTTTGCTATGGCATAAAGTCACCATGATATTTGAAAACCAACCTCAGTGAGCAAATTTCAAAAACAACAAATGCAAAGATTTATCATTTTTATCAAAAGCGTTGTTTTTCTGAAAACAAATTAAAAATATTTGGAGTGCCAACATTCATCCAAAGGTCAATTTCACAAAAAACCAGAGAAAAACCATTTTCGACGGTTTCGGAAGTTGTATGAGGACAAAATCAATAAAAAGTAACACTTTGCTATGGCATCAAGTCACCATATTATTTGAAAATCAAGCTCAGTGATCAAAGTTCAAAAAGCACAAACGCAAAGATTTATCATTTTTATCAAAAGCGTTGTTTTGCTGAAAACAATTTAAAAAAATATTTGGAGTGCCAACATTCATCCAAAGGTAAATTTCAAAAAAAAAACAGAGAAAAAACCTTTTTCGACGGCTTCGGAGGTTGTATGAGGACAAAATTAAAAAAAAGTAGCAGTTTGCTATGGCATAAAGTCATCGTCATAATTGAAAATCAAGCTCAGTGAGCACAATTCAAAAAGCACAAACGCAAAGATTTATCATTCTTATCAAAAACGGACAAAAGCCCTAATATTTTGTTTCCCGAAAAGTCGTTGTTGCCCCTTTTTAAAAGTAAGCCCTTCTTAATTCTTCATATGCTATATGCAAGAAGTGATTACAATAAAAAATTCGATATTATGAGCATTCAAAATTCCAACTTTCTAACTGGTTTTAAAGAGGGCAAATAGAAACAAACTAATACTTCAATTTTTGCAGCACTTATCAACAATTAGATGTAATAAACAACTGTAAAGAGAAGGATCAGATAAGCCAAAAAATATTTTAAGAGTAGCTCTTTTTTTGTAGCTCAAGGTGTCATAATTACTTTGGCGCGCCAACTTTTATTTGACACGTCAAAAACACTATAATGAGAAAAACTGATTGATCGACTGACTGTCTTCGCGTTATGTGAATATTACTGTAGTTGTCTGATGCAGTACAGATACCGAGCTCTTTTTAGTAATAATTTTAACCTGAAATAAGATTTCAATTCAGATTTCAAGATTTCAAATTCCAAGTTCCGAATCTACTCATGATATAGTAATTTTAACATTTTATGTCAATAATAAATATCCCATTTCTATCACAAGGATTATATCTACAATTGGTAATGGTGGAAGATGATGTAACCAAATGTTCTAATTTTCTTTCAAACCAGTATAATGAAATTTCACTTTGCTTCAAAGATTGTAGTTTTAAATGTCTAAAAGAGGCAAACAAATCCTTATGGCTGGGATTTTTAAAAAATAATTTACGCATCGCTGAAATGCGATAGACAAGGATATGATAAAGACATGAAAATGTCAAAGCTGTCTTTTTAAAACTTGCTGTCGTTTATTAATCTAGTTTGGTTAGAAAAATTGATTTTCTTAGCTGCAAATATAAAAACTAAACATAAAAAACTCTGCATTCAAGTCACTGATAGGGGCTTTGATCATTTTCAATTCTCAATCAAACGTAATTGTTTAAGTTTTCAGTATCAAAAGTATACCAGAAAGGCTTTCAGATACTAAAAACTTTGAAACCCTAAGAATTTGCTGTTTCTTTAGTCTTCCTGATAAACTGTCAAAAAATGTGGTTAGAAGACATTTTTCTGAAGCGGAAGTAACCCCGACCAAAAATCAAACACTTATCAGACGTTTTTATTAAAATTACACCAACCTTCTGCAAATCAATAATAAATTGACAAATAAAAATTGCTTTTAAGACGAGCTTTTCAGTTTCAGAAATTGGTATCTTAGCGCTCATCCCTTCAAAGGAAAACTAAAACAGACAGAGGGAAAATCAGCCATTAATATCTATGAAGGCTTTCTGAACTCACAGACAAAAAGGATCAAAAACATCGTTTATGTTTACAATGAATCCTACCTGATCTTAATCTGGATAAAATGGATGATTATTACGTTTCCATTGATTATTAAACGCTTAACCACAAACCATCAGGTAAGATAAATAATTTATAATGCGATATACAAAACAAAACGCTAGTCTGCGCGGATATATTTTACCACTTTGATGTATTATGAAAAATTCGAATGCCGCCCGTGCATTTGAAAGATGGCAGTTATAGCTGGCGCCAGAAAGATGAACACGAGGACGCTAAAATTTACGAATAAATTGACTTTGGGAGTCACAAAAGCGTGATTAAGCACCCATTTTCAGAGACATTTATACCCCCTGAAATATGGTAATTTGCCCAGGTTTAATCCACCTGCGAAATTTCGGAATAGGATCACAAAAAATGAAATCCCTCTTTTTCAGATGAAAATATTAATTAGATGAGAGACACTTATAAACTAACCATTTTCACGGCTAAGTTAGCCCAAAATAGTGGGTAAACTCAATATAAAGGCACTAAAACTTTGATTGCCGATCGAAAATCGACAGAAATAGAATTGCAAATTGCGGAAGCTAAGCCCATTAATTGGGTTGAAAGTCGATATTTTTTGAAAACTAATTGACTCAAATTAACAATCAATGCATGCTATATAAAATTTGAACATGCTGTATAATGAGTTTCATATACTTGTATACTTGGTTTGATAGAAGTTTCGGCGCCATAAACTTCCTTTTGCGCTTTATTATTTAATCAGACCAAATTGACGAATTAGGCGTCCAAAAGAACTTCAATATAGGTCATTATGCAGAACACAAATATACTTTAAACCAGTTTTCATTCATAATAAAGTTGCAAATATTTATAATACAACCTCAGAATCAAAGACTAACCTTATAATAATTGATGATCACGCACTTTGCACGGGTTATTTCTTAATCACTAAAGATTTATAAATAAGTTAGCTCTTAATAAGGCTCAAATTTTAAAGACATACATCTTAAATGTCTAACGAAGATCTAATCTTGATCTAAGATCTTTATAACTTTAAAGACTAGAGGGGCCACTATTAAAATGTCATGTATATGACAAATATAGTAACAATAAGGAGGATTCCAGGCTGATAAATAAAATTCAACGGAAAAGCAATTTGTCGAGCCCAAAAAAACACTCAAGATATAAAATTGAGCGGCAAAATGACTTTGCATCTAATTTTGACCAAATAATTTTCTACAGAGGTCAAGGTGAATTTTGAGAAATTAGAAAAAAATAACATAAATTGCAAAGATATGTTAAACAAGAATCTTTACAACATTTTTCAACGGCATGCGTAGACTTTCTAAGATTTACTGTCGTATATAAAACACGAATCTCTAACTTAAGACTCTTAGATATATTTTTTTAATGATTTACGCCTCAATATAAAATTTATGGAGATAATGAAACATAATGCTATGAAAATATTAAATACGGAGGATCTAAAATAATGTAAATGGCATTTTATAGGTGCTCAATGATCACTTATTTTTTAATGGTTGACCGGTGGAGCAAACTATCGCACTTTTAATCTTGAGTGTTATGATGCAAGTTAATTAGCGAACTCAATCAAGCACAAAACGATGTTAAATTCTTAGAGTAATAAAAACTAGATTGAAGGGTGATGAACATTCGCAGCTGAAATAAAACGTTTTTTCACTAAGCTTGAAAATTCAATTTTTTCAAGATTGAGAGAATAAAAACAAGGATTTTACAGTATAAATAAAGAGATTTATAGGAGAGATCTGATTAATTTATCAAGATGGGAATTTGGATCAGAGTAAAAAGAAAAGGCTCCAAACCACAAAATGTTTTATTATTCTGAACAATAACAAGAACTTGACTAATTGCAACACACAGCATCTGAAGGCAAGAAAAATCCTTTTAAGCACGAGTCTGTTTGTGAAAGTCCAGCAAAAACGGAACACAGACAAAAACGGGATACTTTTCTGGAAAGATTAAAAAAACCCCACTGGTTAAAAGCCGAGTTTAGCTTAAGTGCTACCCAAAATACCTGAAATTCCACAAAAACAACTGCCCGACAAAAAACAACAAGCAAAAACTCAACCAAAATAGAAATACCAAATTTCATTAGCTCATAGTAGCTGTTTATACAAAAAAAGTAACCAGAGAAAAGTGTCCTGTCCAACTACTATAACATAGACCAACAGCAGAGAAGCCTGATTGCCTACACTATAACACCAACCAGTTTTCTTCTGTCATATTTAGGTAGAAGTTTTATTCCTGAAGACAACTTCTTGATTCAAGTTAACGTTGAACAACTAAAACTTCCTCATTAACTGGGTCAATCTTCAAATATTAACCCAAAGCATCGTTACATAAGTGTAACATCTTACATTAGATCAAAATAGTAAAAAAATGTTTACATATACATGCTCATAATAGGCCAAAAACCAAAGAAAAACAAAGCGGCGCAAAAGATCTCTGCTATTGGAAACCGTGATAATAACTCCTCAAACCGAGTTCTAGTACAAAAATGCAAATTCAGATATAAACTCAACGGTTGCTAGGGTTTCCATTAAAAAACAGTGAAAGCAAAAACTGGAAATTTATTTTAAAATATCTAAACCTAGCAAAAATTAAATTATCTAACCTGGTAAAAAAAACTGCGGAAACGAGACAAGACTGCTCAAGCTGATTAAATTGAAAATCTCGATCGCGGACAAACACGGTATGCTATTATAGAAAAGATGGCTCGTGCGAGTCTATGCAGAGCACAGTAAGTTCCAACATAACTCTCAAGCTTGCAAAAAACCAATAATTAATTTCTGTCCGAGAAACCGTTAGGAGTATCCGAAAGCAACTTAATTGCATGGGAGAAAATTACTTGCACTGTTTCAATCAAAAAATATGCCGTCTTATTTCGGCAGATATAAATGAAAATTACTTCGCACACTGTAGAAAAATTAGTGTCGTACAATTTGAAAGACACAAACACAGACAAACCATACAAATACACGCACCACACACACACGCAAAGTAAATCACACAAATACAAACCCCAGCAAAAAAAACATTAAATTTTTTTCTTTTTGGCAACTTATCTTTACCCATGGTTCGCATCGTTAATTTATGTCTGCTTTGTTTTATCTGGAAAACTAGGTGTGCACTTTTCGAGGCAATTGTATCGATAACTGTACCATTTTCTTTTGAATTTTTTTTTCAAAATTATTGTCATTTTTGGTATTTCATGAGTTTAATGGGCCAATTTGTTTATTTTCAAAATGTTGCAGATGTGTTACCAGCTAGCTTTATTAAACACAATTTTGGTTTTGAAATTATTTAGCAATTGAGCAAAATGACTAGAGATCTAAAGTGTCAGATAGAGCTACAGAAAAGTTCCCAAATCTGATTGCAGTAAGTTGAGAATCTCAATCGCGGGCTCAATCGTGACTGGATATAATAAACCATTAAGGTTTGAATTGCGACTAAACAAACTATACGTTTCAATCAACAATGCACCTCAATTTGCTGCTCAAATGTGAAACTGATATTTAAAAACCTTGATCGAATTTAAAAACCTTGATCGAATCTTGAATCAACGTTTCTCATTAAAAGATTGAAAAGACCAAAAATAAAAATGTAAAAAAATATAAAAAATAACAAAATCAAAAATCAAAAATATAAATTCTACACAGGTTGGAAAGACTGGAAGTTTTTTTTTAAAAAAATACAAACTTAAATTCAACAGAAACATTAAGTTAAGTGACAGTCACGCTTTTTATCATAGCATACGTAAGAATAGTGACATAAAATTCGAAAAGGTCGAAGAACTTACACTGAATGGAGCCGTGCTTCAAAGTCATAAAGCGTAAATGATATATTTGATGCTGCTAAATTCTGTTCAAACGAATCAAAAATATCCACGCCGTGGTCACCATGCTAAGCCATTTATGACAGGGAAAGACACGGATTAAATCAAAAAATAATGTACGAGTTATACTTGATAAGAGATTGTTGAATGGTATTTTACAAGGGGGAAAAGGCAGGTCTTTTCCTCGCATAGCTGCACGCGACAGGTAGTAAATGTGAATAATTTATGATTAAAAACAATGATTAGAAGCGCCTTTTTGGCTACTTTTATTGATGATGTTCATGTTTGTCAAAACAGACTGAGCAGACTGGCATTACTTCCAACAAAGGGGAAAATTATGCTCAAGCGATACTTAGTAGGAAAAAATAAACAAGATAAACAGACTACAAGCAACATACTTACAAGCAGAAAATCAACAAACTCAAATCTTTATTCCTAAGGATAAAAAGCTCAAGGCAGAAAAACTAGAGGAAAAAAAAAACTAAAATGTTTTAAAATTTTGGGAGCAAGTATTTGTTTGTTCACATATGTGTTAATAATTTGTTCACAGGGGGACCAAAAAGACGGCTAATCAGAAAAGGTCATAGAATTAGAACAACAAAAAACAGGGTGGTAACGATGACTAATACTTTGTGCCTTTTGTTACCTCATTTGAGAATACAAAAAGGCAAATTCCTCGACGGCGAAATAAGAAAGCATAACATTAGATAGTATATGAATGAGAAAATGAAAAAGAGATGAGAAAATAAAAAAACAAAGGTGAAGAAATATCAATTAGGAGCACATATGCTGATAGAAAATTTCACAGTGACCCAAGGCTACAATAGTTAAGTAAAATCAACAGTAGGCGCTCTAATAATAGTAAAAAGATTAAAAATAGTTTTTCCTTCTAAACAAAAATAACAGGATAGAAGGGAGGGCGTTAGGGGGGGGGGGGAGGTTGGGAAAAGGAAAGATGAGGCTTTGCTCACTTGAGATTTACAAAGAAGGAATCCGTGACAATCTCAGCTAAGGAAATGAGAGTACCATTAATTACTAATTATTTTTCCCCCAAATAGGGAAGAGAATTAGAGAGGTTGTTTTTCCTGTGACAGTTCCCTTTTAAAACGAAAACTAAATGACCCAGAAAAAATTGTAAGCATGTTTCGTTTGGGCTAATTCCTTGTAGCTGAAAACAGCGTTCAGTTGACCACAGAAAAAGCCTGAAACATCAGACTTGAAATTTTATTTAAAAATGGTTGACCTTTTTCGATTTGTTTCTGACAGAGCACCCAATGACTGGTTACAAAAACTGAAAGCAACAACTTGAAAGTTTGGTCGAATGGTGTGATTATGTGATGTCAAAGTCAATATTTGGCGGGTCTTTTTTAAACAATTTGTTGCAGCAACGGTAGCAAAGGCAGTGTCACTATATTATAATAAAATATCAATATAATGATATAATTTGCTGAGAAGAAAAACTTTTCTAGAACGTGCTGAAAACCTTTCCTTACATTAGGTTCCCGGGTTGATCCCATAATTCAAAAAGTTACAAAAATACAACTTCATATTATGGCGTCTATCAAAAGCTCAAAAGCTGTAGTCATAAAAAATTCATTGAATGAAAGTTTTATAAAAACATTTTTTTTTCAAGTAATACGAAAAAGTGCAAAAACAAAACACAAAAAAACCTATTTTCAATATTAGAGTAGAAAAAAACCGAAGAAGTCAAAAAATTCAACTCTATATTTTGTTCTAGATTTGTTCATACTATTTTGGTACTGTATCGCAATCATGATGAAACACCACTCTTCAGTTAAATTTTGGTCAGATTTCTTTTTTCTTCTTAACAAAAAAATTCGATTTTTTTGTTCCATGACCATTCTTTTCTTGTGCCCTTACAGCGACATTCTCACATGTGTTGTATATTAAAAGCTTCTTTCTTCGTTTTTGTGATGTACTATAATTCCTAGCGTATCCCGGATTTTGGTATTGATTTTAGCTAAATCATGTATTGGAAAAGGAGCCTCCATTTTTGCTTAATCTACCAGAAAAACATTCAAACTATTCTCCTTCTCTTCTAGGAAAAAAATTGCAATTGCGAAAAAGTTGTTTATTTAAATACAAGT
Organism: Convolutriloba macropyga; assembly: GCF_964194025.1. NCBI lineage: Eukaryota > Metazoa > Xenacoelomorpha > Acoela > Convolutidae > Convolutriloba > Convolutriloba macropyga. Next base: position 47,047,631 of record NC_134481.1, on the reverse strand, counting down.
CAAAATTTTTAGATCATAGAGATTCTTCTACCAATCAAAATCACATGACAAAAAAATATTGCTTGTGGAAAATAGATTGTTCTTCTCGTTTTAAGGTCATTCTACCTTTACAACTTCAAAGGTTTCAAGCTTATAGAAAGCCAAAATGTTTGATATTGGAAAATTTTTTCGCTTTAAAATTTGAGAGTCACAAAAGAAAAACAGTGCCGCTGTATATTCATCAATTGTTACTTTCAACCTCTCCCAATGAATTAAAACGCTAAATTGACAATGCTTGCGTTTAAAACCCCTTTAAAAATAGACAAAAAATTTGACACTCTCAAATATTAATTTGCGGGTAAGATGTAAAGCTCAACTTGTAAATTTTTGAATAAATTGTCGTAATACGCCAGTAGGCTTAAGATATGCGATGCTCAGAATTCGGCCAAGCAGAAAGTTATAATATGTATGGCAATCAAAAAGGGAATACAATGTAAGCTTCAATTAAAAACAAAAAAAATTATTAAATATTTTGTCGTTATTGGTTGGTCAAACTAAATTTTGTTTTCAATTGTTGACATCAGGCAAAAAAGTGCATCCGTTAACAGCAGAAGACAGCTTGTTACTGAAAGCAAAGCTTGTTGAAAACGCTTGTTAAAAACGTAAAGTATTTTATGAACAATAATTAGAACAACTAGATAAATTTCAACTAGATTTCCGATGAGAGGCAGAAAGATTTTAAAACAACACTCGTTTCAGTTCAAATGACCACTGGACAAATAATCGAAAACAAGCACGAGTTACAGCTTTCAAAACATCAAAATACATAAATTAATGGCGAGGATACCATTGCGTAAAAAGATCTTTAAAACAAATTCAAATGATTCATAACTGATCAATTCAGATTTTACCCGTTTTTCCACAGAAATCAAGGAGAACGGAATAAGTGAAAATAATTGTGGAAAAACTTTTGAATTGACCTCGGTTTCTAAAAGATCAAAATGAAAGCAATTTATTCATGAGAAAAACAAATCGCAGCGAAAAAAAAACAAAAAAATCAGATCGTCAGACAACAGTAGCTTGAAAAATAACTGAAGAACAACATACTGAAGAACAGCATGATAGGAAAATGCTGGAAACTTAGTACTACAGTAATTAAAACAGTAATTAGAATAGCACAGATGACGCTCATGTTTGCTGCTACAAATTACATTGTAATTATTATACTTAAATTAAAAAAAAATATGGAATCCACGCCAATGCCATACAGGCAATTTTTAATTATTTTAAGCTATAATTAGATTTTTCATTATGAGTTTAAATTTGTACGCGTGTTGAGAAGTGAACATACCAAACAGTTATCCCACAATTACTGATTATGTCAAAGAACATAAGATTAAATTGAATAAATTTGCAAGATAAACTGAAGTAATAAAATTATGCTGAAATTTTACTAATAGTGGGAGGCGCAATTTTGTGCGCAGACTTAAGAGGATAATTTCAGAGAGTACAGAGCAGGTCCAATATCAATTAAGGAAGATATAGTTAAAATTTCACCAGGTATTTTTAATACCATATTTTCCACCTTAATCCAATGATGAATCACCGTAATATCAACATACAAATATACTAACTAATATAGTAAGGTAGTAATAGTACATTTACAACAGCGTTACAAAATGACAAAAAGGTTTGCAATGTAAATATACAAAAGGGGGAACAAAATAGTGTCTAAAAATTGATTAAAAGCGGAAGACTTGTAAAATATATCCATTACAAATGTATTGTACTTTAATGTACTTGTGATAAAAAAGAAGATGGGAGAAATATTAAAGCGGGGGACAAATATAAAGGGGGAGTAAGGGGGGACCCCGCTGCTTAAATAACTTAGCGGCTATTACATGTTAGTATGGTGCAACAATATAGCCCATTAATCGATAGGACGAAGACAAAAGAATCAAACATTTTTGCAAAAACAAGAGATATAAGTCAATTGTATTTTAACCTAATTTTTTCTTTGTATTTGACATGATCAAAACAACTACTTTCTATAGTTAGAACTTTAGCTCAGCTTGTTCTCATGGCTCAAAATCAGCTATGAGTATTCAAAAATTTGAGAACAAAATTCTTTGAGAAAAATTAAGATTTTTGATGATAATTTCTTGATTACAAAAATTACTTAGGTCTTGAAATTTAAGAGCGATTTTGAGATCACGGAAAATTTTAAGATCCCACCTGATTTGAATCGGATAACGCTTCATTAATTTTTTCTAAAAATATTAAATAAGACTAGTCGCATAAAATGTTTACCGAAACTTTTTAAAGTTATTGAATTTTCAAACACAATTGATTAAAATTTTCAGATAAAAATAACACTTGAACAGTGGAAATTCGGGTTATTCAGCTCTAAAATTAGTTTTTGATGACATTCGGCTAATACAAACACTGAGCACAGCAGTAGAGGTTACGTGACCACATATTGAGAGTGTATGAACTCATCTATCTATTCAGTGGTAGGAAAAAGAACGGACAAAAACAAGGAAGGCGGAGCAAGAAAACACTTCAATAGCATACATGGACGATCTGGATACAGTCGGTCATGAAGGAGTCATATTACAAACGTACGAGTTATTACTCATGACTGAAAGCTTATAGAATTTGTGGACACAAAATTATCCAACCCCCGTTCATAGTTGTTGAGTTTTACCGATTCTACTTTAACCATTTAAGTGTGTTCGCCAGTCCCGCATCCTATAAGGCTACAAAACTACTAAAATTGAAAAAGCGCACAGTAGTTTGTTTACAATTTTTTGAAAGCAAAACATTAAGTGAAAAGTCAAGAGAACGAAATCTCCTTTTTCTTATATAAAACAGACAAGAAATTTATGCGGCTCATCGACAGAAAATGTACTATTTAGACGGTTGTCAGGACAATTCACCCAATGCCAAAATACCCAATGCCATTATACCCAATGCCATTAACCCAATGTACTTTGATATTTTCGTTCAATAATCCGACAACACATTAGCAGTCGCTAATACCCGCCTGTATGTTTTATTGTAATTCCGATACAAATTACACCTACCAAAACTTCAGAATTTATCGCAAACGTAAGTATGGCAAAGATTAATTTCAAAGTCATCAAAATTCTAGGTCACATCAAAAATATGTCTGGGAGTTAGGAAATTTGTACAAAGACTTTGGCTGAGAAAAACAATCACGCCTATTTCCTATAGGATAGCACGAGGTGACAGTTTATTAAAGAAATATTCCTTTCAAATACTGAAATCTGAAAATTGTCAGAAAAAAACAACAATGATTGCCTAATCCATTGTAGGCAATAATTTAATAGCAAATTTTTGTAACAAAGCCAGTAGTGATTTTATAATCAATATTAGATAAAAAACAAGACTTGGGAGTTCCAATCACGGAAACTTTTGTTCAAAAAATCCTAAAACAATGCATTAGTTTTTGTCGACCATTAATTCGAACATCACAAGCCTTGTAAACTCAACTCAGATGAAAACAGGAATCGCAGAGCAAACTGAAAAGAATGTTAACGAACGCCGAGTCTCATAAAGTACCAAATCAAGTCCTCGAAAATTTAGGAAATATTTTTTAGCGAATTAAAGAGTCTCGAAATTGACGATATATAACTTTTGCTAATATTTAACACAAGCCAACAAACTTTTTGATAATTGCCAAGAATAAAAAGAATCAAAAATCAATAAATATCAAGCCACGCATAATGACCTTAAGATTTGACCATTTTACAACTCAAAGGAGACATCAGCCGCCTGTAGTGCAACTAAAACTTACATACATTCACGTACATCTAATCTAACGTACATTAAAGACAAAAAATTTGATTTCCGGACTACGGCTCAATTTTCTCTTGTCAAATAGTCCAGGCTAAGGCTGACTTGAAAAATTCTTTGAGAAGTAATTTCAGTTTTGTCCTTATCTAGACAAATTGCATATAGGTTATGAGTAATTGAAAAATTTCCTAGCAAAAATTTCTACTAGAAATTTCCCAATGGATTTATTATAATTTAGAACAAAATTGACTTTCAAAATCTCAATCGACAGGGTTTAAAACTAAACTAAATTCCTCCATAAATTGTTTTTGAGAAAGGAACTGAGTAGAGTAAAAATTGTGAATGAGCAATTCTCGCCTAAATAATATACCCTTGTTGAAATGATTGCACTGTCTTTTTTGTTTTGAAATTGATTGGACTAAAATGAAGCACAAGCGTGTTTCATAAATTTGAAGATTACACTGCCTAAAGTATATCCAAAGACAACCGAATGTGTTAATACCACTAGAACACTAGAACGTTAAAAAATATTTGAAACAGCATGAAATTAGGGGCTGAAGTTCATCATTCAACGGAGCGCATCAAACAAATGATTGATACTATTGCTCTTAAAAAATTATTTTTGAAAAAAAAAAATTCAAATTTTTAACAACTTATAGCTGGAGAAGTGATTTAATTCAATTACAAGTGAAATAAGTAGTTCGATTTTATTCTTAGAACACGCCAAGTAGGATAGTACCGGGTGACAATTTATGAAACCCCATGTTCTCAAAATTTGACAGTTTTGACAAGAAATTACCAGAAACAGCTTGCCAATTGTAGGCATGAAACTAACAAAATTTTGAATTAGGGCCAATTAATATATCTAAAGCGATAATATACGAAAAGCATGACATGGAATTCGGACAAAAAAATGTTAATAAATTAAAAACAACGCTAGTCCAAAATTTAGTTTCGAGAACTGCGGAAGAAAAAATTTGTCAAAGGGCGACCATTGCACTGCTTTCCACTCCCATATAACAGGTAGCACCCAAAAATAATCAATTTGATTCTAACTAATTTAAACTAATGTTGTGCGTGTTAATGATAAAATGTCTTCTTAAAAATCGACTCCCATTCAGTAATAAATTTGGTACCTGCAAATAATTGGGTTCGCTAAAAGGTATTAGAATATTAAAAAATAAAGGAAAAAAGCTACACTGAAATTAACTGCTAAATTCAATCAAATGAAACAATACTTTAATTCCAATTCCTGAGCGCTGCAAAACCAAACATAAAAAACGTATGAAATAACAAAAATAGTTCTCTTAAGGGACATTTAATTTTGACCGAATGGCCAAATTATTAATAACTACTAACTAATTAAGTGTTTTTATTTTGAGCAAGCTCAACTGTTTAAATCAGTATTTCGAATTAATGTTTCAAACCTGCCAAAAGGGACTTGAATAAATTATAGAGAACAATTCAATAATAGTGAAAAAATATCGTTAACATCAAAGTTAGAAATTAGAAGAATATGATCATACCATCCAGGAAATGAGAAGTCATTTTCACTCTTCATCCTGGGCACAATTAAATTCAAGGAAATAAAAATTAACTTAAAATAATTCAAGCTAATAAAGACAAAATAAAAATAGCTCGTCTTGCAAAACGAGGTCAGTTTAAACAATCGGAGGCACAATATCATAATTTAGTGCAGAGGAAAATTAGAATTTTGGGCTAAACGCTGGGAATAATTAGGCACATAATGGAATGCTAGGCTCAAAAAATGAAGAACAAATTGAAGTTCAGACTTTTGTTTACTTTTTATGAAACATTTCATTATGACGACAACAAAAAATGAATGCTAACTAGCTAAGCCGAAATCGGGTGAAAATAGATAGCTGTAAATTGTGGAATTTAAATAAAAGAAGTATTTTCCATAAAAATCACAAATAACTACCTAATAGAGCGTTCTATAAACAAAAGAAATACCTGAGAAGGATTTGAACTTATTCACGTGGGACTTTGTGATCGCAGGTTGACATTTATAAACGAGCAATTAGTGGCTATTAACTTTTTAAGAGGGAAAAATTCCCAGTTTAGCGCATCGTAGTGAACTAATTCTAGGACGCGTCAAAAATGGATGCGTAGAAAAAGCTCGTTGTGTCGACGTAATTAGTTTTTTTTCTGAACGAAGAATCAATATTCCTTTTCTTAAAACGTAAATATCGTGAACTGAAATAATTTTTCAGCACTTTTTAACAGAGCAATTTTAGTTTTTACTTCTTACTATACGTTTAAATCATAATTTATAGTTGTTACGAACTTTGTCAAATTTTGGGCTCTCTTATAACCAATATAACCAATAAGAACCCCCCCCCCCCCCCTCCATAGCCTCCCCCAAATTTTCGGTAAAAAGCAAGCTTTAAGTTGAAAAATATGTACTCAAAATTTCCAACTCAGTCAAAGTTCGATCAGCTTAAACACAAACCATGTGAGTTAGTTTCGCTATGGTTATACAGGTATCAAAATACAACAGTGTACAAAAAGGAAAGATTAAAGTACTTAACAGGGAGTTTAAAATATTGGAAAACAAATAAATTTACGACACGCTATAGATATAAGTAACAGTATCGAAAGCGTATAGTTTATGAAATTCAAGTTTACCTCAAATGGCCCACGAAAGGCTGTAAATTTAGGGGAAAACCTGTTTTTGGTTACCCAGAGTTATAAATCTTGGATCTGTAAAGGCTCCACAGACACGGACACAGATTGAAAGACCAACACACCATTAACGCCACATTGTAACAGCAGTTTTATAACTACTACTTCAAGGAGCCGCATATACAAATGAATCATCAATTTTGCTTAAAAAAATACAACCCACCCAATTTTGCTTAGACACCACTAACTTATTGAACGTATTTTTTTTGTCTTGAAAATTTTGCATTTATCATACTGCAAGAGATCTGCTTCCAATTAAAAAAATGGCGGTTTTCCTGGAAAAATTGATAACAGTAAATCGATATATCATTAGTACAGGTAAAAGTCATTTGTTAAAGCAAAAAAAGTGAACTGACAAGTTTTTGATTCTTTAAATTCACATATAGTGCTCTTAAATCTGCCAGTTTATTTAACAAAAAACACTTCTCAAAAACAAGGAATTTAGTTCTTCAACTATAAAAGTTTCTGAATTGATACGACTGAGAGACAAAAAAAGGAAACAAACTGATATACATTGGACCCAGATCAGAAGGAACTGAATTTTCGTTAGCGAAAGTCAAAGTTACAGCGTGACTCAGTGAAAAATTAAACAATTTACCGTCGAGTATCCCTCAAATGGACTTAAAATCTAGCAACAAATTTCCGAGAGCTAAAATTTGTGACAAAATTGTTGATACGGATTAGTAAGTCTCGCATTAAAACGGCACGCTGCAAAGTAAGTTACGCAGAAAAGTGTTTCTTAAAAAAATTCTCAGAGATTCGAGAAGATTGAATAACAAATTCGAACAAAATAATAAAAGATAGCAAAGTTATCGAGCACACACAAATGACAAAAAAGGGAACTCGGAGCTGTAACACACAAAATTTGCCATAAAATTTTTGAAAAATACTGTGAAGTTTGAACAAAATCATAAAACAAATCAACGCATGCCGTACGCAAAAAGGAAAAAATTGCTTTAAATAACACAACGTACCTCAGAGTCGGTTTCTCATTCTTTACCGAAAATTGAAAGCAAAAACTCATTCCTCATCTGCTTAGGATCTCTCTGACATGAACACCACTAACCATTTAGAAAAACATTCAGAGCACAAAGAGTATTTTTTAAAACAAAAGAGCATTGCGGGGAACCCCCAAAATTCACTTCTGTGTTTGCTCATGGTCTTCCACGATTCAAAAAATTCTTATGGTCTTGGATACGCTTTCAAATTTTCAGAGACAAAAAATTTTTTCCAAATTCTCTCAAAAAAGTTTTTCTTGTGATTGTGTGTTCTTAACTTTTTTTTCACGGAGATTTAAGGCTCTCCCGAAAAACAGACTATAAACTGTTCATGCTCTCTGTCTGATCTCTGTTTGATAAAGAAAAGTCTGTAGCCATATATAGGACACCATAAAACATTTCTTCCTCACTCAAGTTTAAAATGTATTTCCGATCAATGCGATCAGAAAGGCATCAATTGAGACAAAGCGGATTTTCAGACAAGGGGTGCAGAATATTATGCAGGAAATTTTGATATAACATTAATATTAATGTATTAATTTTATTGCAAGCTGGTCATACTTTTTAATTTTTTAAAAGTGAACAAGTTACAATAAACTTTTCTATTTTTGGTAGCATAGATTTTTTAATTGATATTTTTGATGGTTTGAGGTTCCTACATTGCATTTCAGCCTGGTTAGGTGATTTCTACTAAATCGATACTTCAATTGTTAAAAATTTTTTAAAAACTTTTTCCTGGAAGAAAAGATCCAATATTTTATTTACTCCCAAAAAATGATATATATTTAATGTTTATCGGATTCTTATCATGACGCTAATTAAATGGCATGTATATAGTGAACATACCTGGCTTTAGAAAATTCTCAACGCACAAAAAAGAGCATCAATTTTCTCACAATGGCTATCGAAAACAAAAATGGTTTATCCAGAAAGGGCATTGTAAACCAGTAGTGTTAGAGACTATAGGCACAAGTACCTCCTCCTACAAAGGAATGCTTGGAAAAATATGAAAGCAATGTTTTGACAAAAAACTTTTCCGGGATCAATTCAGAACTCATGTTTATAGAATTATTTTGTGGCGCTTCGCTGAGCTTGAATGTTCAATACGTTATACCTGTATAGCTTATACATTATATCTGTAAAGCTTAATTAAGATAACAAAAGTCACAAATGGTTGATTTTCATTACACCTTTTATCTTAATAAAACTGAAAATCTAAACAAAACCAGAAAGACCTTATTAGGGTAAGACCTGAATAGCCAACAAAAAACTGGAATTCTAAAAAAAACGACAACGCCTACAAAAACCCTGGATAAAAAGACCAAAATGACGCCATCGTGAATATGCCAAAATAGTACTGCAGTAATTTTTATTCCAAACCAACTTGAAGTTCTCATAATTGTCCATGGCTCTTAAAAATATGTCCTACCATAAAATTGACATTTTAAAAACTTTCAGCAATTTTTGCAGCTGTTCTGCTTACTGTTTAATTTCAACCCAATAAATAATAAATAAACTTAAGAGCAGCAAACTTGTGTTTTTTAATTCAGAAAACGTAAAAACCCAAACACAATTTAAAATGCGTACTTACCTGGTAAATAAAAGGTACTTGATACTAAAACAAGATAAGGAATTTTTGGGGAATATATTTTCGTATATATCGTGTATGACGTAAAATGCACTTATATTTGACAGGTATAAACATATCAACCTGTCATACGCTTCACTAAACTGACAAATTTATTTTTCACTGCCGAAAAAGTAATCTTAATTTGGTGCAAAGCTTATTTTCCCATTTCGAGCAAGGAAAAACTGTTCATGACTAATTTAATACAAAGCGATGAACAGAAATGATTGACAAAATTGTTCACAAACAGAAGGCGGAATTTTTCCAAGCCAACAAGAAAACATAATTTATTCAGCTGTTTGCTAAGCGAAGGTAGCAAATAAACGCCTTTTAGTAAATGATAGTAAAATTGATAGTATTGAAAAAACTTGTAGTAATTATTGTAACATATTCAAAAACAGAACCAAATTTTATACAACAAAAAAGGAGGCAAATGTCTTTTTAGCTGAAATTAAACAGCGCGAAAAATGTGGAACAATATGTTAAAAATAATAATAACACGCCTTACAGCAACAAAAAATAAAGCCTTAAAGTTGTTAATGAAAAGTATGGATACATCGATAGCTTAATTTCCACCAGTATTTTTTAGAAAGGAAAAGTAATTTAGGAAAAAAGAACTTTGAGGCGCCATTACATTAGACCAGTCGGCACCGGACCCACTTGGCTTGAATTGAAGTAAATTATAAAAATCCATCAATTTATACTCACCATACGCCATTTATCGTCCCACAAATACCGTAAATTTGAACCTGTATCTTTGCCTGAACGAACGCTATCAAAATCCATTTTAGTTGTTTTATAAATTGCTGTAAATTCATATTATTGTTCAAACTACTGGCTCAAAATTCTTTAAAGAGAGTTCTTGTAAAAGTTGTGAAGATTTTTTCGAAAAAGAAGACGTTTTAAGTGTTTTCGATTCAATAGCCTGACAATTTCTTTATATTATCGCGATGACCAACTTCAAAACGTGCGAAAGTGCTTGAGGCAAAATTACAAAATTTTTACGATTGTTTGATAGTAAACTAATTAGCAATATATTTAGATGAATAGATTTTGGCGTAAATTTTAGCTCTACAATTTTTGCCGTGACGCTTTGAAAACTAATTTTTATCCCCCTCATGAAAACGTTTCTAATCAGCTTTCTTATAACACTCAAATAATTTGAATGAAAATAGAAATCCTCAAAAAATCTCAAGTTAATGAGTTCCAAATCAAACGACGCTACCATTCTTTCAAATTTGTGGGTATTTTGAAGTGAAATAGCCAAATTCGCCCTCGTTTTTATCCCCGTGAATATTTTTAATCATAGGACAGCAGCGGATTAAATTTCTTTTATAGGCCATGATGACATCTAATCGGACAATAAACTTGAGCAAAAAAGACCGTGTACATTTGCACTAAAAATACACCTAGTCAAATTCAACCATAAAGTAATTCAACAAACAGGTTATAATCAAGCTTTTAGAAGCTCTATGAGCTTTAGAAAGGATTATGTGAAGCGTTTCATGACACTTTTTTCAAACAGTAGAAATGGCGCGAGTTCGGAGATTTTCAGTTTAAACATTCGTATCATCTGGCAGCAGAAACTTCAAAATCGAGCATTCTCGTTGATAAAAAAATTTTTATATTATATTTACAGAAATTTTGAGAGGCTAAGTTATAAATTTCAGTCTATAAATACTATAGATTTAGTTTTTATATAATCTATAAAGAAACTGGTGATAGTTAGATGCTAAATAGCGTAAAAAAAAGAATTGTACGTGATTTAAAATAGATTTAAAAGCAGCAGAAACGATATTTATTACCTTATCTGCTAAAAAAAAATAACTTGAGAAAATCGTAAAATCAAAAAAATGATATTGCACCACATCGAAATTTGTACTGTACGTTTTCGTAGGTATAACAGCCAGGTTATTAACAATCCATTTTTTGTATTATGGAATCAAGCTTAAAATTAGAAAACTTATATAAATTTGCTTTAAGGAGCGACAGGATTCAATTTCAGATAAGATACAAATTGAATCAAAATAAAACAATATAAAGTTTTGCGTTATCTTTCTCTCTCAACTTATGTTATTTAACAGTTAAAATCTCATCAAATTTAAGTTCGATAAAAACAACTCTGCTTTCAGTAATGAGTTTCTTATTTATTCAAAACAGCATCCAACCGACCACTGTATGCTGCAACACTCAGAAGAAATGTGTGAAATGTGAGAAAAACAGCCTGGATTTTTTCAGTTGTAGGAAAATGAAATACAATAATATTATATTAACGCTTAATCATGAAGTTCATGTTCCCAATTCAAAAAGAAAACATTACAATTGAAATATTTAATAGAAAACTCAGAATCGAATCGAATCGAATTTCAGAATCTCTAAGACAACCATATATAAACTATTCGACAGAAGCAGGAAACTCAAAAATCTTCAAACATAAAAAACTATAAGGAGCAGAAGAGAAACGACAACAGAAGATAAACTCTTTGGTTGTGCCAAGCTTTGCCAAGCATTGAAAATAAGAAAAACATGAACCGACTGTCGGAACAATTGCTCTAGAACGATAGACCGGAAGGAAAATTATTTGACCCCACCGGGATTCAAACCATTGATCTCCCAATCAATAACCAGATCCACAGCCCACTCGGCAATCAGGCCCTTCTTGTTGCTATGCTGCAATTGATGTTATATTAGCAAAGAGAGATCAATACTTTGGAGCAATAAAGATCACTCAAAAATGAAAAACGAAAGCGTGAAAAAGTCAATTGAGAAGTCAAAGGATGTTCTAGAACAAAAACACAAAAATGGTCAAGCAAAAAGTATGCATTAAAAAGAACCAACACGTTCACAATAATTGCTATGAACTACCTTCAAGAGCAATTAATAAAGTCGCACTACCATTCTAGAACAAGCACGTGCAATAAAAATTCTGGCTACGTGTGCTGAGTTTTGATATAGATCGGATAAATACACCTCATTTACTTCATAAAGATTTCTTCAAAAGAATGCTCTTAAGAGCCAAATACTCGTTATCAGTTTTGCTCTAAACGAATAAAATGACACAACAAGAATACTGAAATAAATTTCAAAGAAAAAAATGAGTTACTTGCTAATAGAAAAGTTACTCGACATATTAAAGACAAGCAAAGGGAAAAATAAAGAACTCTCAAAAAATATCCTAAATAATTTGCTCAATTTCTGCAAATGTACCTATTGCTTATTTCTTCGAGGGCAACTTTATGTTGCTAACTAGAATCTCTACAGCTCTATTAGCTCAAAAAATAATTATTGATTTCTTGAAAACAAAGTTTGTTATGAAAAACTGAGGCAAAATGTTTTTTGATTCAAGAACATGTAATTTGTCTTCTTCTAGAACAATGTTTTGAAAAAAAGTAACTCGAGAAGTTTTTGAAATAGTAGACAAAATTTGTGCAAAATACTAGACAGAACACTCAGCTCACAATATTACTTTTGTTAATTCCTACAAATCGTGTCGGAACTTTTTGAGTGGCGCCAACAATTATGAACGCTTATCTCGTTACTTCAAACATTAATTATAGTTTTGAAATTTGAACTGATAATGGTTAAACGATTAATACTGGATCCCTCTGGGCCAGGTAAGCCATCAAACTCATAAATTCTAGAATTAGGGGAGTTATACCCTTAGGCATCAAAATTTAGCTGAGAAGCATAAATCTATTTAACATTTGACCTCTTTTTTGGGTATAACCATATTGTATCAATATAAACTAATTTGGCAAATTAGCTGCTACAGGGTTAAAATAGATTTGAACTTACCAGATTAGCTGTCAAATAGCGTCAAAACAAAGTCCCGTTTCCAATAACAAGTGAGTGTAATGTAAAAAGACATTTGAAAGAGAGAAATAAAGAGTAAAGAAGGAAAGATAGAAAGAAAGAAAGAGAGAGGGAGAGAGGGATGGAATTTTGTGATTTCTCTTGTGTGACTGAGTGACTTATGTCGTGTGCGTGATTGTGTGTGTGGACGTGCAATAAGAGGCGACAATGGCAGCCATGATTGGTGATTGAATTAGTTATGAGCTATTCATCTCATGATTTGAACCACTGCTACTGCTGCTCCTAATCCCTCAAATTTAACCTCATAACCACCCCTTGTACCAACCTCATCCATTCATCCATCTTACCCCCCCCCCCCCCCACCTGACTCAACACACAAACACACATACATACATAGATACATACACATATGTATACATACATACCTACATACATACACACACACCTATACACACATACATATACACACCAAATATACACACACACTAGTTACACGTTTACATAATCTGAGGGCAAGCAGTCGCTATTTTAGCCCATTCCCTCCTCCACAGCGGGGGTACTAGGGGCACAAGATATGGAAGGGGGAACAGTACAGCAATTAGGCCATACCTATCATACAACATACAATCGGTGTGGTACAGATGGATAGATATCTACCTCGACATACCATCAAAATATCCTTAGTACCATAATTTACAACTGTACCCTAGTGATAAGAGCACTACTATTCTTTATGCCCGTATTTATACTCCAAGATATGCAATACCATCTTACCACTTCGCTAAAATTCCCAAAAAATCACTCCCACTCCCTCTATAACCACCAAAAACAGTCCCCTAGTAATCAAATAGCTGTACCCATAATAACCGTGGCATGAACTGGTCGGGATAGCCTTGTAGTGAGTTATAAACAGTATTAACTAGCTTGGTTAGTACCAAATTTTGCCCTGATAGTTCTAGCTACACCAGGGGGTAATGACATACAAAATACGGATTTTGCTAGCAGAGCAAATATGTAAAAAAGAGTATTATTTCACTCCATTATATCGTATTTTGATACGATTTGATACAAAAATGGCGATTTGATTAATGTGAAGAATGCCTCTAAAAGCGAAAGACAGAACTACACAAAAATGAACGGATGTCAAAAATAGAAAATAACAGACGAAACAAGATGGCCGGTATGAAAAATCCTGCTGCAGTTTATGAACAAGCTTGTTTTGATACACAAATTAAATGACAATTTTAGCATCAATCCTATGCGCGGCCTCGGAAACAAACCTACAAGGGTTCATTTACCACTGGAAGTTGAAAGATGAACAGAAATATAAGTTCGGTTGAGCGACTTAGATAACCTCAAAAATCAGAAAATCAAAAATAAAAGATTAATTATTGCAAGAATTTATTCTGAGTTAAAGCCAAAGTTTGACAGTTCATTTTATATATTAATCAGTTGAAAGGCTAATTAAACTAACAATCAACAAATTATTTTAGAAAAAAATGGATAACTCCTCACGTTTAGAGCTTGTTATTTATAAAAAAAATAAAACAACTTCACGGAATCGGAAAAAGAAAAATCAATAAGTAAAATAAAAAACTGATTCATAAACTTTTTGACTGATAGCTAAGAAGTATTATTTATTGGTATTTACGTATATTGACAGACAATTGTGCCTTAAAAAAGTCTTTATATAGTGCTTTTCTGTCACATTAAGCTATTTTTTCGGGGAAATGGCGATCAAAATGTTCATTAGTCTTTGTTTTCGTTATGGTATTGGCAACTCAACAATGTCTTCTCAGCTCCGTAAGGCAATTTGACACATCAGAACTTAGCACAAACATCCCACAAAAATATAACAGCAATTCTACATGCACAGTTGAACATTGAACAGCTTAAAAAACATGATAGTTTTTTTTGCTTACATTTATTTGTTATCGGTTTCCATTCTGATCAATCACATTTTTTCAAAAAAAACTTAAGTTACAGACCAACTGAAATTTTGATATGGCTTCTTTCGGCGTAATGTTTTTTTCGTTATATGAGTTAAATAAATAAACACCTTGTTTCTAATTACAAAATAACAACCAAACTCATAGTTGTAAAAAATAGCAAATTATCACTTCCTGTTTGTCATGGAAAAGTAGTTGAGCTGAAAAAACATTTTCTCTTGAACTTTAAAATAACATTATGAACAGCCATAATAGCAATATATCAACAAAAAACATAATTTATGGTACCATAACAAGGATGAAACGGACCATAATGCTAACTCGTCAACGTTAGAAGGGACCACAATGGAAAAAATGGGACCACAATGGACCCAAGTGGGGAGAATATAAACGAACATTTCACGCGTGCAAATTTGAAATGGACAGTTGAATTTAGAATTATTGAACTGCTGATCTGTTGAAATAATTACCATAGTTATGATAACCAAGTCAATTATAATTCAAATATAAAAAAATGGACCCAAATTATCAAACTTTGATGAATGGGATATTTTTCATGTCAACTTGCCAACGATAAAAGTGACGATTATGAAAACTTGACACCCTAAAGCTAGTTCATACAGGTCTTTGTCCCGACGTTTATGGACCATTAAATGTTTTTATCGATGTCTAGTTTGGTCAACCATGTAGTCTATTTTTCAAGAGATAAACGAAAAACTAACACAGAGAATAATTTGTTAATAATTTTTAAGACATTCCAAGTTTTCTGTTAACTCATCAGAAAAAGTATAAGTTATCAGAATAAGTATAAGTTTATAAGTAAACACTGACCGCTTTTAGCCACAAAAATTGTTCAGCAGAGAAATTTTTTTAAAAAAGCACACTTTTGAACCGGATATTGATTACCAGCAACAGTCAATTAGAACAACCATTGTTAAATGCACAGCTAAAAAACAAAGACACTGCCTTTTAATTCCTTTCTGACGCAAAATGCTGTTAGTGAAAATTGACTGTTCGCTAAGCAATACCACTAAATAACCTAGAAAACCACCATCGCTTTTCGCAACTAAGCAGCACTAAGAAATAATCAGCAATTTGCCTGCTTTAAGATTAATCCGCGCAGCAAAAGAGGTCGAATTATCGAAATGACGTATTTTATTGGTACTGTTTCATTCCATTAGCAGAGGACACGCTTTTTCACGGTATAGGGTGGGGGTAATTAGAGGGAATTTATTTCCTTTTAAGGAAAACGGATGGCTTTTATAGGTAACCTTTTTTAATTGACATTCTGTCAAACGTCAGTCAAAATGAATATAAATTCATAGATTGTTTGTTTTACTTATTGTCAAAGAATTCTTATTGTAAAAAATTGGCATTAAAAAATAGAAAGCAATCTGATTAAACGTCGCGGCAAGATATAAACTGCGCATTCGAATATAACGTTTATTTAATCATTTTGAAAGCGTTCTCAAAATTTCTAGAAAAAGTATATTGAATAATAAAAGGACTGAGCTGACCATCTACCATTGCTGAGAAAAGCGTTAACTTGAACTAAACAAAACAAACCGCAAAATACAACCAGGATCCTTAATTAAAAATTTGAAACAGCAAATTGTAAGTTAAAATTAAACAAGGAGTATCAGTATTGTGGGTTTGCACAATGTTACAACCCGTTAAATGTCAAATAATCTATAAAATTATAACACATTATATATCATTATCATAAAGGTGTAAGCACATTTAAGCACGAACATGGTCATGCTTCTGCAACACAAGTGGCCGAAGTTTCTCTGTTTTCCGAAGGAATAAATCAGACAGCTAACATGTCGCAGTTCTCATAAACTGTGCAATATTTTTTTCTGCAGGTCCATAAGAAAGTTAAAGCAATAAGTGAAGTAGAAAACCATCTTTCTTTCCTCAAGGTACAATCAAACAGAAAAAAAACACAAACAAACAGATGTTTTTCTTTAATTTGTTGAATTTGGCTATCAGATGACAAATTGCGCCATCCTGCCACTGCAAAAATTTTATCTCGACCAAATTGAATAAAAACTTGCAACATTAGACAGACTATACTCGTGCATTGATAAAAATTGTTTTAAGAACTAGCTTTCTTCAATTTCAAAATGAGGGAAGGGATATTAACCGAAAGCTCGATTAGGCAAAGCCAATTTAAGTAGCCATCAGGCGAAAATTTTCAAATAACTTTTAGTGGAAATAAGGCTGAAAACCACTTACAGACGGCAATTCAAGATCCGCTTGACGCTATAAAGTATTCTAGTGTCTTAACACGATAGTCGCTTGCAAAAACACAGAAATAGGGTTTTAAAATTGTTAAGTAGCAATATTTCAGTTTAGTTCTGTTCCAGTTATGCCAACATTTTTCTCGAAATTACCCAAGCCACATAGCTCTAATCTTCTGAGAAGAAATCATTTTTCAAATGAAATTCTTCACTCTTTACGGAGTGACTTTTAACAAAACACTCTTCTTGGCTATTACCGAGAGGTGTAAAAATGATGAAAGAGTGGCGACATGTAAATGATCATGATGATGATTTCCGCAAAAAGTTAGTTGAAAATTTTTGCCTAATGGCTACCAAAATTAGCTTCGCCTAATCGAGTTTCCGCCTATTATCCTACGCCTCTTTAAAATGACCAAGCTCTGATACGAAAACCAATCTTTGGCGGCCAAGCGAATGCATGAGAACCACATAATTGCACGAACACCAGAGAAAGAAAAGTTTACAAAAGAAAAAAGGAAAATCGCTCAACAATCCGTGTAACAACTTATCAAAAATAACGTTTTCAGTCATATTAAATAACCATTAAGTATATTTCATTTGATAAAAACGGTAATTGTGACATCAAGCAAAACCACCATGAACAATACTGATCAGAATTCTGGATGACCACAGTTTAGAACAAAAAACACGTAAACTTTTTCAGCTCTTAATGCTCGCTATGGTCATGAAAGCAACAATATTTTGCTTTAAGTAAAATTTTTTTGAGATGCTTCTATTGCCATCTCTTGTAAAAGGAGAACATACTCAGAATGTATTCTAAATAATAAGAGAAAAATTATTTAGAATACATTGTTTCTAAATAACTCAATTAATTTGTTTGATAATAAAAACTTGCGCACGAGAAACTTGAAACTAAAATTTAGCGCAATTTTTGGCTCATATTTGTTACTATAATTTGGACAGCCTTTGATGAACTAATAAAGCTTATTTATTTCAATAATTTCAATACGAACAGTTTAATATTGGCAATATCATGATTCCGATTAGATATCTACTCTTTGGCTTATTTGAAGTATTTATAATCGACAAAAGGTCATAGGTGAAAAATTTTGAAAGCTTTAAGCCTCATATGTTCTTCCAGAGACAATTCAGTTTTTCAAGAGCTTTTCATTGTTAGGACTTTTGTAATTGTAAATTAAGGATGACAAGGGTTTCAGATAACGTTAACTTGAATTGTATAAAACAGTTATAAAAAACTGGGGAATATTAATAACACATTTGAAACAGTAATTAGAAAAATTATTTTTGACAGTAAAAGCAAAAAAGATGACATAAGAAATAAGAGAATACCTTTCTTATAGATCTAAAATTAAGTGTTAGTTTGAAATGGCAAAAACTTTCAGCAACACACTGAGCATGGCTTAGGTTTACAAGGCAAATTTCAAAACAATTAGCTAAAAATTAGAACGAAAAAGAGATATGAGCTTACCATAGCATGAAACAGAGTTATCTTGAAGTGACTAAAACTGTTAGCGAAAAAAGTGAACATTGTTTGTGACACAATTTTGAAAGACTAACACAAAGTTAAGCCAAGGCTGATGGTACAATATTGATGAGAGAATGGTAACATCATTGCAAATGCAATACTATCAATCGATTTAACCTCACAATGTGTATAACTGTAACATTTTTACATTCAAGCTTTCGCTTTCGATTTTCCAAGCCATTTTTCAAAGTTAGAGAAAGTCGCAACTAATACTGAATTTTATTCAATTGGTGTTTGAACAGAAATCCTAAACCCAAAAAGTTTATGAAAAGCTTTAAATTAAAATTTTGTTCTTTAAAATTTAGGCTTCTAACCGAAAAAAAAGAAAAAAAAAACGAAACACGACGATTGACTACTGATTTCCACTAGTAAAATATCGAACAGTATGAATAAAAACTCAAAATGTGTCACTAATTTGAATTTCATTGTTCTCATTTTCCTTTTCAGAAGACCGGTTCTAGGTTAATTAAAAATTGTTTACGCTTTCTCAGTTGTGAGTTGTTCACTTTTCAGTGTCGCCCAGATGCCCAAAATTTTTGCGTGCTTTTCCCTGTTTAACATTTTTCCTTCGACCTTCGCATATAAATAAAAAGTTCCAATTAAACCAACGCTTGCCATTCAAATATGCTTCAGTAGGCGTAAAATAAGGAAACGTTAATTGCACCCTAAATAAATTAAAAGGCGTGGGATTATTTTTACTGTTTTCCATAATGAGGAAAATACTGGTTTTCGCTTAAAGATGATTATTTCAAATGGAAAACTAATTTAAGAACACCTCTGCAAATTAAATTTTATCAAGGCGTAAATTTTCATAGTTCGAAAACCTGGTTTTAAAAAACTATTCTCTTTCTCTTTCATTTAACTTTTATTCTACAAATTACTTTGTTCCAAATCGAACATTCAGCGCAAACAAAATCGCAATTTTTCAATAAAAATGGATACATACGACAAAGAACTCATTAATTTGCAATTTTTTTTTCATAAATTAATTACGAAAAGTATATCAGTGTAAAAACATGTTCATAAAATAGTCCGACAGAAGCAGAAGTTTGGTAACCAAATTTACATGATCAGCTATAGAATGAAATCTAAGAACGTGAGAATGGAACAAAATTCGATACAAATGTTTTTTACTACAATATGTTGAACTATCACTCTTCGGGCTAAGTGACGGATTGACTAAAAATAATTGTTCGGGGGGAGGAACTAAATACTCAAATGGGTTTTTTGTTCAGTCAATTTTAACAGCTAGATATATTCATCGTAAAGAGTAGTATCATTGAAAAGCTCGTCCATCGCAGAATTTAGAACTAAAAAGATTTCTTCAAATTTAGATTTTTTCAAGGAGTTATCGAGGCTTATTTTTTCCTGATTATATCACTTAATTCCGTTGTTTCTGTTCACATTTTATGTATTGTTACTAAAAATTTCCGTCAATTTTGCTAAAAAGGACTAAAAATTC
This sequence comes from Convolutriloba macropyga, assembly GCF_964194025.1. Classification (NCBI taxonomy): domain Eukaryota; kingdom Metazoa; phylum Xenacoelomorpha; order Acoela; family Convolutidae; genus Convolutriloba; species Convolutriloba macropyga. The sequence goes on along the minus strand of NC_134481.1, from coordinate 47,027,489 downwards.
TTTAAAAAATAATGTTTTTGGTTTGAGCTTTTATGATAAAAGAGTGTTGCTGAACCATCTGATCAAACATTTCGACAAAAATTTTGGCTTTTTGAAAAATTTAGCACTTTTTTCAGCAAAAATTGCACCAAATTTTCACAAAAAAACTGCTCTCGCAATCTGTGGAAACACCAAAGAGAATTATGTCTACTTCCGCTTCCTCGGAAGGTTTTCTAGGATTAAAATTTTAAGGTTTTTTTGCTAATTTAACACAATAGTTTACCACAATGCATCATTTATTTTTGAATTTTACTTGTCAAATTATTCACTTCTATAAAACTAGGACAAATTAGATTGGGCAAAATGGGGACAAAGAGGGGTAGCATTGTCATGGCTGGTTTTGGGCTAATCGAGGATTCCTACAATCCAAAAACTCGGAACGCTTTGGGCGTTGTCTCTTTTGAAAATATTTTTGAATTTAATGTTAATTACAGACCGGAATTATTTCAAATCAGGACTCAATTATTGACAATGTGAATCTAGTTTCCTAGAGCATGTTATCGTGGTTTAAATTTTTGTGAAAATTAGACCGATTTGCGTTATTTTTATTCACATTTTCCGGAATTTTCGCCTAAGACTTCGTCAATTGTGCTAAAATATGTAAAAATTGTTAACAATAGTATTGTTTAATTTATGTTTAAAGAAAATAAGTATTGCTGACTATTTTGATTGATTTTTTTGGCTAAATCTTTTGCTTAATATTTAAAAATTTGGGCTTTTTCATCATAAACTGCCCGAAATAAGATTCTTCAGTCCACTTTGATTAAACTTGTGGGATCAACACAACCGAAAAACTACCACAACCTTTGTAAACTACAAAAGGAGCTACTCCAACTCCTAATTCCTTGCATAAAAGTCTGGAATTAAAATTTTGTCCTTTTTTGATATTTTTCTCCATGATTATAAAAAAAGCAGCACATATTTTTGATCTTTTAACTATCAAATTATCTCGATCGACAAAATTTGAAACCATTGAGTGCTTTTAATGGAAAAACAGCAATAGCAGGTCTGGTTTTGATCCAATCTTGGACTGTTACAATCTAACAAAAAATCGGATTGTAATCAGTCTGTCTATTTTTATTAAAATCCGATCTTTTTTCTGTTGATTAAGGACAGGAGAGAACAATTCAAATCAAAGCTCACTGTTGGTAGGTCCAGGTGGCTTTCTAAGCAGTTTATTGTATCTAGTTTCATTACGCGAAAGATAATGGCCGTTTTGGTTTTTAAGAATGTTTGGTTCTTAAATAAACAATGGCGTATTGAACGTTTCCATTATTTTCCCTTAATTTGGTCAACTTGTAGCCTATTGTCAGCAAAGAAATAACGCTTTTTCCTCCTCTTCTTTCTACTGAAATCAAACTTTTCACGTTTTTTTCACGTTTTTGGCCAAATTTTCACGTTTTTCTTTCTCGTTTGGTCAGATTATCACAATATTGACAGTTCACATATAACATTATGTGCGTTAAAAAATTTACAAATGAACTTATAAAGGGTTTTAAAGGCATATATCACTTTAATGGCTTCGACGCCCCTTACTCGAAGAATTTAATTGAAATTTTCACATTTTCTTTAACTGTCGTTTTATTTTGTCTTTTTAGTCGTACAAAATTTCTTGGATAATAACAGGTTTTTTTCATGGACAAATCAAGGAGCCTCCATGCTCTGATTTGAGTAAATAGTTGATGGCTTTCACGGCTTTGAAAACAATTGTTTTCAAAATTAAAAAGTACCTAGCTTCGCATTATTGTTCTTTTTTCTCTATTTGTTTCCTAGTCTCGTTAATTGAAGGTCACTTATGAATTTAATCTTTTCAAGGAAAGGTGCAAATGTACATCATTTAATGTTTTCAAAGAATTCGTTATGAATTTACTGGCTTCGGCACGGCTTCTTGGCAAGAAAAGGTAATTTTTGATTTTTGTTTATATTTGACGTTTTCTTGTAGACATAGGACATATTCTGAATATTTCCAGGTAGCAAGCGCTTCCTTTGGCAAAACAAAAAAACCTATTTAATTATTTCTTTTTGTAGCTTCTGGCTTTTATGACTTTGAAAATAATTGTTTTCGAAAACTACAAAAGTATTATTTGGTTTTGCCCTTTCTCTTTTTTGTCTCTTTGTTACTTGGTCTCATACCACTAGATTTCATAAATCTTTTTGATTTTTAGGCATTGGCCAATTCACGTTTTTCTTTCTCGTTTTGTCAGATTATCACTATATTGAGAGTTCACATATGACATTATGAGCGTTAAAAATAAGTCAGAGATGAACTTATAAAAGGTTTCAAAGGCATATATGACTTTAATGGCTTCGACGCCCCTTTCTCGAAGAATATAATTGAAATTTTCACAACTTCTTTAACTGTCGTTTTATTTTGTTTTTTAGTCGTACGAAAATTCCTGGATAATGACACGTTTTTTCATGGACAAGTCAAGGAGCCTCTATACTCTGATTTGAGTAAATAGCTGATGGCTTTCACGACTTTGAAAACAATTGTTTTCAAAATTAAAAAAGTACGTAGCTTCACATTTTTGTTCTTTTTTCTCTATTCGTTTCCTAGTCTCATTAATTATAGCTCACATATGAAATTAATCTTTTCAAGGGAAGGTGCCAATGTACATTATCTAATGTTTTTAAAGAATTCGTTATGAACTTACTGGCTTCAGCACGGGTTCTTCGCAAAAAAAATATACTAATTTTTGATTTTTGTTTATATTTGACGTTTTCTTTAATACATAGGACGTTTTCTGAATATTTCCAGGTCTCAAGCGCTTCCTTTGGAAAAATAAACAAACCTATTTAATTATTTCTTTGTAGCTTATGGCTTTTATGACTTTGAAAATAATTGTTTTCGAAAATTACAAAAGTATTATTTGGTTTTGCCCTTTTTCTATTTTTTTTGTCTCTTTGTTACTTGTTCTCATACCACTAGATTTCATATCTTTTTGATTTTTAGGCATTGGCCAATTCACGTTTTTCTTTCTCGTTTTGTCAGATTATCACTATATTGAGAGTTCACATATGACATTGTGAGCGTTAAAAATAAGTCACAAATGAACTTATAAAAGGTTTTAAAGGCATATATGACTTTAATGGCTTCGACGCCCCTTTCTCGAAGAATATAATTGATATTTTCACATTTTCTTTAACTGCCGTTTTATTTTGTTTTTTTAGTTGTACGAAATTTCCTGGATAATGACAGGTTTTTTCATGGACAAGTCAAGGAGCCTCTATACTCTGATTTGAGTAAATAGCTGATGGCTTTCACGACTTTGAAAACAATTGTTTTCAAAATTTAAAAAGTACTTAGCTTGACATTTTTGTTCTTTTTTCTCTATTTGTTTCCTAGTCTCGTTAATTATAGCTCACATATGAAATTAATCTTTTCAAGGGAAGGTGCAAATGTACATCATCTAATGTTTTTAAAGAATTCGTTATGAATTTACTCGCTTCGGCACGGGTTCTTCGCAAAAAAATAAACTAATTTTGAGTTTTGTTTATATTTGACGTTTTCTTGTAGACATAGAACATTTTCTGAATTTTTCCAGGTCTCAAGCGCTCCCTTTGGCAAAATAAACAAACCTATTTAATTATTTCTTTGTAGCTTATGGCTTTTATGACTTTGAAAATAAATGTTTTCGAAAATTACAAAAGTATTATTTGATTTTGCCCTTTTTCTATTTTTTTGTCTTTGTTACTTGTTCTCATACCACTAGATTTCATATATCTTTTTGATTTTTAGGCATTGGCCAATTCACGTTTTTCTTTCTCGTTTTGCCAGATTATCACTATTTTGAGAGTTGACATATGACATTATGAGCGTTAAAAATAAGTCACAAATGAACTTATAAAAGGTTTTAAAGGCATATATGACTTTAATGGCTTCGACGCCCCTTTCTCGAAGAATATAATTGATATTTTCACATTTTCTTTAACTGTCGTTTTATTTTGTTTGTTTAGTCGTACGAAATTTCCTGGATAATGACAGGTTTTTCATAGACAAATCAAGGAGCCTCTATACTCTGATTTGAGTAAATAGCTGATGGCTTTCACGACTTTGAAAACAATTGTTTTCAAAATTTAAAAAGTACTTAGCTTCACATTTTTGCTCTTTTTTCTCTATTTGCTTCCTAGTCTCGTTAATTAAAGCTCACATATGAAATTAATCTTTTCAAGGGAAGGTGCAAATGTACATCATCTAATGTTTTTAAAGAATTCGTTATGAATTTACTGGCTTCGGCACAGGTTCTTCGCAAAAAAATAAACTAATTTTTGAGTTTTGTTTATATTTGACGTTTTCTTGTAGACATAGAACATTTTCTGAATATTTCCAGGTCTCAAGCGCTCCCTTTGGCAAAATAAACAAACCTATTTAATTATTTCTTTGTAGCTTATGGCTTTTATGACTTTGAAAATAATTGTTTTCGAAAATTACAAAAGTAATTGATTTTGCCCTTTTTCTATTTTTTTGTCTCTTTGTTACTTGTTCTCATACCACTAGATTTCATATATCTTTTTGATTTTTAGGCATTGGCCAATTCACGTTTCTCGTTCTCGTTTTGTCAGATTATCACTATATTGAGAGTCCACATATGACATTATGAGCGTTAAAAATAAGTCACAAATGAACTTATAAAAGGTTTTAAAGGCATATATAACTTTAATGGCTTCGACGCCCCTTTCTCGAAGAACATAATTGATATTTTCACATTTTCTTTAACTGTCGTTTTATTTTGTTTGTTTAGTCGTACGAAATTTCCTGGATAATGACATTTTTGTTCTTTTTTCTCCATTTGTTTCCTGGTCTCGTTAATTATAGGTCACATATGAAATTAATCTTTTCAAGGGAAGGTGCAAATGTACATCATCTAATGTTTTCAAAGAATTCATTATGAATTTACTGGCTTCGGCACGGGTTTTTCGCAAAAAAAATATACTAATTTCTGATTTTTGTTTATATTTGACGTTTTCTTTAATACATAGGACGTTTTCTGAATATTTCCAGGTCTCAAGCGCTTCCTTTGGAAAAATAAACAAACCTATTTAATTATTTCTTTGTAGCTTATGGCTTTTATGACTTTGAAAATAATTGTTTTCGAAAATTACAAAAGTATTATTTCGTTTTGCCCTTTTTCTATTTTTTTGTCTCTTTGTTACTTGTTCTCATACCACTAGATTTCATATATCTTTTTGATTTTTAGGCATTGGCCAATTCACGTTTTTCTTTCTCGTTTTGTCAGATTATCACTATATTGAGAGTTCACATATGACATTGTGAGCGTTAAAAATAAGTCACAAATGAACTTATAAAAGGTTTTAAAGGCATATATGACTTTAATGGCTTCGACGCCCCTTTCTCGAAGAATATAATTGATATTTTCACATTTTCTTTAACTGCCGTTTTATTTTGTTTTTTTTTTAGTCGTACGAAATTTCCTGGATAATCACATTGTTGTTCTTTTTTCTCCATTTGTTTCCTGGTCTCGTTAATTATAGGTCACATATGAAATTAATCTTTTCAAGGGAAGGTGCAAATGTACATCATCTAATGTTTTCAAAGAATTCATTATGAATTTACTGGCTTCGGCACGGGTTTTTCGCAAAAAAATAAACTAATTTTTGATTTTCGTTTATACTTGACGTTTTCTTGTAGACATAGGACATATTCTGAAAATTTCCAGGTCTCAAGCGCTTCCTTCGGAAAAATAAACAAACCTATTTAATTATTTCTTTGTAGCTTATGGCTTTTATGACTTTGAAAATAATTGTTTTCGAAAATTACAAAAGTATTATCTGGTTTTGCCCTTTTTCTCTTTTTTTGTCTCTTTGTTACCTGTTTTTGTCTCTTGTTACCTTTTTTGTCTCTTTGTCACTTTAATGGCCTTCAAGGCAGGCTCAAATGAAAATTTTTGAGGGGCAAAATATGGCTTTACGGCTTTCACAGCGTTTTCTTGCAAGTTTTAACTGAATTTCTGTTTGTCGTCTCTATTTGTTGTTCTTATTGTAACCGCAGAAAAAATTGATGACAGGTCTTAATATCCTCCTCTAGAGGCCTATGTGATCATAAACATGCTGGATGTTTTCAATTGCCATCTAATGGTTTTCATTACTTTGAAATTGATTGCTTTTAAAAATATAAGCCAATTTCTTAACTCGAAGCAACATGAGTATGTTTGAATATTTTAAGCGTCTGTCATTTTATGTGATCAGGTTCTCAGTAAAGAATTAATTCTATTATAAAAGTCATATCTACAAACGTGTCTATCTGAAAAAATTTCAGCTCTACAGCAAAAATCAGAGATCTGAATATTGAGCAATTGGTTTTCTTTTCTCTGAAAAATGAACATAAAATGCACCAATGTATGAAAAAATAAGATAAAAAACCAGAATGTAAAATATAAGTTAAAGTAAACAAGGAAACAAGTTTGTTGAAAAGGATAATGATATCATGGCGATTTTTTCTCCTCCTTACCGAATAAACCAAACTCCCCAGGTTTTGTATTAGAAAAACTTCGTATCAAAAATTAAGTCCAAAAACGACTAGAAAACGAAAATTAATTATACTTGAAGCTCAAATTCTTCAAAATTTCTTTTAAATAGGCGTTTTAAAAATTTTGGCGGACTAACTGTTGGATGCAAAAATGCCTCAAAAACGCTAAAAACCAAGAAAACAAAAAACTACTAACATTTCAGGATGTAAACTTCAGATTTATACCTGATTAAATAGTATGCTTATCTTTTCACACCATCACAAGCATTAAAAAATCTTAAAAAGGAAAATGTAAAAACTGTTTACAATAGATATCTCAAATATTTATCCTCGTATGATAACTTCAGATATGTATTCCCTCAAATTGTTCCTGCGGCTAGAAGTTTTAATTGGTCTGCAACTCAAAAAAAAAAATAGGCCAAAATTGACTTTAGAAAACAAGGTGTTTGAAAAAGGACTTCTCCAAAGGAGTTTGAAAAGATTCAATCTCTTTTTCAGATGCCTCTCAATATTGAAGTCCTGCGATGAGCAAGCAGAAATTTCACCTAAAAATACTTGCTGATAGAAGAATTTTCCGGAAGCCACAAAAGCAACAGTTTGATGATATTCAAAGCTGGCGCACTCTTTGCTCATTGTTTCTAGGGTTACAAATAATGAGGGCTGCTCAACTATCATTAAGAGGTAAATGTACCGGCTGAAATTTTTCATTTAATTTAAAGTTTAGCTGCATCAATCAGCTTCATTTGAACAAATTTTCTTCTATAAACCCAAAAAAATAAAAGAAGCAGTTTCTCGTTGATCAGAATCTAATACAGCGCCATGGCCCACACTTCAAATGCCTCCCATTTTTCCGTACCTTCAAGTTCTGAAAAAAAAATGCGTCAAAATTTGGATTTTCTTATATTTATGCGGTTAAATTTAAGCAGGATCGGGTTGATAACGGGAAAGATCAATATGGATAAAATGTAAACACGTAAAACGAAAGTCGAAGAAGAATTAACTAATTCTGAAATTCAACTTAGATTTTTGTCAACAGCAGAAAATAAAACCATTCTTTCTGTCCGAATGCATTTCATTTGTTTCTAAAATTCTGTCAAAACAGATTAAAACTGTCTTCGTAAAACAAGACAACTTTACGGACAAAAATTGTGTTGACGCCGGCATTAGTGCGATTTGTATGCCAATAAAAAGATTAAAGCCGGGAAGGAAAAGATTGTTTGTAAAAGGCTGGATGAGGTCGCACATCCACAAACAAACAAACAAACAGAAAAACAAACAATGCCGGGAATAAAAAATTACCTCACTTCACTTTTCGCTATAGTATTGATTAATCAAATTCAGGTAATGCTTTGTGTGTTTTCAGATTTATTGCTTTCTTTGCAGAAAGGATAAGAAAAAAATTAAATCAGACTAATTTTTCAGTCTGTCGCCGAAGCATCAAATTTATCAATGTCTGAGCAGAGATACTGGTCTTAAATTTAAATCTATTTTCATGAATTTATATATGAAGGTCGCATTCAAATAATGCGCCCGGTATAATAAATTAGTCTGGGTATTCGGTTCTTTAAAATTGATTCCAGCTCATAAATATGCATTCAGAAATTATAATAAAACTCTCTAAATAGACGAGTTTTTATTTAGCTAACATCAGAAGGAAAAATATATTCGAAAAAAAAACTACAAAAACAAGCAAGCTGCACAAATTGGTTAAAATACAAAAAGTCTATGGAAACGGCATCTCAAAGAAAAAACAAATCTGCTTTCTACCCCCTCCCCCCCCACCTCTCCCCGCCCGTGAACAAAATATGTTTTCACAACCATGTGCAAAGCCTGTATAAAACAAAACATTGGACTACCCATTACACCATTACAGTTAATAAAGAACATTATGAAAGTTAAAACATGTCACTTACATTCCGCCAGAGGGACAGCAAATAATTCCTAAAAAAAGTTGAGGCATTAGGTGACTTCGTAAAATAAATATTTGTCTCATATGACAACTTTGCAAATTTTCCGAAAACATTGAATACTATCATTTTTGACAGCATAATTTTTTTCAAACACAAAGAGTAAGTAAAGTTCATTTTTCTTCACAATTTATGAATAATACCTTTTTTAAAGACCACTTCACATTATAAAATTGTTAATTACTAAAAGTAAACTTTCAGGCTCTTTCCCACTGTAACACCTCCATAATAGTCTTCTAAAGACAATTGGGGGGGGGGGGGGGGGTAGGGGTATAGGTTCAAACCCGGATACGCTAGAGGGGCTATATTGGAAAAAAAACAACTTCGTCACGTGTTAACTTCCTATATAACTTTTCAAATTTTATTAACTTTGACGTTCTAAATTTGCTTGAAAAAATGCTAAGCTACAAATATATGTCAAACAATAGCATGCGATTAACATCTTGTCGGTTAAATGAAAAATGAAAGTTAATAAGTCAAACAAAGCGAGTTATATGTAAAAAGATATGAAGCGCCGCCCCTGTTTGTAAAACATACAATTTAATACTTCCCAGATGTAATGGATTAATTCCTATAGCTCATAGCCTGAGGGGAATTTACTAAAGAGTTAATGTTTTATTAAAGTTCAAACGTCCCCAGTGTGCTAATAGAAATAATAACAATATTTTTTTGCAATACGGTACATGGAATATCTGCGAACTCAATTTAGGATTCGCCTGAGAAAGCTTGGAAGATATACAAGGAAATACAGAATGAAGTCGATGTTTTTTAAATTGATGCTATATATAGACCGGAGTTCTATTTCAGTGTATTTAGTTCAAGTTCACCCAAACAAAATGCTGCAATAATGCAACTTTTTTTGCTTACGAAAATGAAAATTGAACTAATTTTGAAAAAAAAATTCTGATTAAATTGATTATCAGAATATTTTGGTAAACATTAAAATAATTAATACAGTAATTGATACCGGATAAATTGATTAAGTACAGACCAAGTATATTTCGATAACAATCAACTTTGAACCGAAACCAAATTTTCCGTTGATTATTAATTAAAAATTTTCCACTGATTTGTTGGATAAAAAATAAGGAAAAAAGCTTTAATTACTATCAATAAATTTTTAAGTAGTTCACTGATTGTTTATACCAAATTGCAAAAAAAATCGAAAACATCCTGGATCTAAGATTAGCACTTCCTTTTTTAAAAATGTTTTGAGCATATTTTTCAAGAAGTGAAATTTTCAAGGCAATGATGAAAAGCATCATTAAAGTTAAGGGAACTTGGAATCAATGATAGATTAAAAAGAAAAAAACTGGGCAAACAAAAAAAAATTATGTCGATAGGGAAAATAATGAAAACATTTCTACACCAATTTTCATTTTCATTATTTAGAGCACCCATTATAGTACGACTAAAGCAAAGTCAATTCGTTTGGTTTGCAGCACCCCAAAAACAATGTGCGCTGACTAGATATTAGATCTTATTGGTATCTACCCATCTAACGCAATTTGTTGAAAGTAATTTTGCATAAAAAGGCCAGAAAGCAAAAACCTGTCGTGGTAATGGTCGATAAGCTCAAAAACTTTGCAATTTAATTATCTTCATCTTGTCACTGTTTAGTTATTTATTTTAATATTCGGGGTTTTTAATTTTAAAAACAAAAACAATACAAATAGGGATGGAGATATTTATTCGGAAATCGTTCTATCAAACAGTGCGATTGAAACTAACTGACTCAAAGAAGATGAATGAGGACATAATAAAAAAAGACAAAAACAAAAAAGACGCGCAAAAAAATTGAGAAAACAAAACAGCGACAAAAATAGATAGCAGATAAAGATTACAAGACAACATTCTGAATATTGATTGAACGAACACTTTTAGAAGAACGTTGACAAACATTTGAATTCCTATTTATTAGGTTACTACAAAGCATAGCTTGCAGAGGTCTAATAAAATTTAATAAAATAAGAGCAACTAAAATATAGGATTTTATTAGGTAAATTTAAAATATGTTCAGGTCACTTCACTATACAATAATACACAAAGAATTTGTTTTGAAATATTGTAGCCAGAAATTAACTGTTGCAGAAATTTGACTCAACTGGTTTCGCAATCATCTGCAACAAATTGTTTACAGATTGACCGAAAACAATAATAAACAAGACTGCTTGTGCGAGACTAGCGTAGCACAGAATGCTCCAACATAAGTCTCGCGTTTGCCTGCCAAAATCTTGTCGTTGTTTTGAGACGAAAAGTGATTTTGCCTATCAGTTTTTTGAAGCTAAAATTAATGCATTTTCCGTAGCAGCCACGACATTTGTATGATGAAAAAATACGGAACTCTCGTTGTACATTTTTACAAGACATTTGCTGGTTAGCTGATGATTGCTATGTTTAGGGTGTAAACAGATGGCAGGAAATTGTTTGAACCCTATGTATGTTTCTTGAGGTTAAATTCTGTAACGACTGATTGCTATATTGCTGAAGATTTTAAACTAGTAATCAATCGTACGTTAACAAAACTTAACTTAAGGAAAAACACACAATCATTCAGTTGCGTAAAAAAATTGCTGCGATCAGTTTACAAACTGAACATAGCAAACAAATGAGCGACTGAACCTGATCTCAATGGAGAGCTTAAAACTGAATTCAAATATTGAAATCATACCTTAAAAACAGAATTTTAATTTTTCTACTTAAATTTTTATTTGAACTACGGATGAGGAACCATATTGAAACATGATCTACATAAAAAAGTTCCCTAAAAAATTTAACGTACAAGTTATAAAACTAGAGTCGAATAATTATCAGCTCTTAATCAGTTATTTTCAGAGATAAGTTATATATATTTTACAACTATCAGTTGTCCTATGCTCAATTTTGCATTTTGTACATTACAAAAAAAACAAAGTTTTCGGCCTTCTCAATTTTCTACTATCGCTAAAAGTCCACGTAAAAGTTTGAAGTTCTTTCTATATTTCTGTAATAAAAAAACTGAAAAACTGACCTCTTTGTAGACCAATTATTTCTAGCCGGTGAATTCGTGTTCATTCAATTTTATTATTCAATCGATTTTGGATGAATTATGAGATGTTGGTTTCAAGTTTAGCTCAAGTGCCCGCAGACATTGGCAAATTTCATTTTGAGAAAATATTTCTCTGACCATTTTCTTTCTTAAATAGAAAATAATATAATAATGTTTTTATGTTGTCTCCGATGGATAAAACAATTTAAAATATAGAAACCTTAATTTGCACACAAAATAGTATCTTCAGGGAGCCTATTAAAATAACGAAAGTCCCCTGAAACTATTTTTTTTCTTTCATTGGTTATATTGTTTATTTTTTAAACAACTCCCCTTTTTCAAGCTGCAATAAAAAATTGGTAATTTAAAAATTTTTAAATAAAAATCAAAACTAGCCTCTAAAATGATGTTTCTCTACAATGCGCAAACAAAAAGTGAAAATTTGACTGCAGAAAAAGGAAAAAGCCAGCCTCGCATATATTCCCCCATTTAAAAATGTTGGAACTATAAACAACAGAATGCGTATTTCCAAACAATTACTTTTTAAACAAAAATACAGCATTAGTTTGATTACAACAGTGAATTAGAAAAATGCCAAATACAAAACAACATACCTTTTCGAATTCCATACAATAAAGGACAGAGAAAAATAACAATTAAAGATCTGCCCTCACCTGTTATTTACATGGCTGTCAACATAAACAAAAATGACTCATTCTCTGCAGCTGAAGTTTTGCTAGCGGAAGCAGAACAAACACAACAATTATCCAGCAAGAAGAAACTTCCCAGTTCAACTAACTAACTAACTAAGTTATAACAAGAAGCGGTTGGGATAATTTTGGGATTAAACTTTCCAACTCTCGGACACCTTAATAGTGTTGATTTAATTTAGTATCCCAATTTTGGGAATTAATTTAATTCCGTCAATCGAATCAACGGGGACAGAGGTAAGTTTGAATAACCCTTTGGTATCAGTTAAATTCCAGCGTTAGAATGTTGTTTCTTCTTTATTTACTCGTGAAGAGTAACACCAAAGTGTTAATTGGCCAATATCGGCCCAGAGAGACTTGATAAAGGTAACTTAGACGAAACGTTCACGAAACCGAAAGATATATTCACTTTATAGACGAACATAAACAAGTTAACTTTTCACTAAAAAATGTTGATATAATTTTTTTTATCACAGCAAAATGAACAGGAAGTTTAGCTTATATCAGGTCACAGTTTTGTTTGACATTTGTTTGTTTTACAACCAAGCCTAATAAAATCATATTGAAAATATTTCGCAATAATTTCAATGGTTAATAACAAATAATTGCATTAATAATTAGCTGAAGTGACCTGAGCCACTTTAATCCTTTTATCCTTTGAACAAAACCGGTAATTTTTTGCAACTTCGGCTAGTAATAAATTATTATAACCAGTCAGTTATAACTTGCAATTGAGATTACCACCCTGGTTTTCTTTTCAACACACTTTCTCATTTCGCAAACTTTGATCCCAAAAAGTAGGGAGCAAAATCAGCTCCTCAAAATTCAGCCCAGAGCCCAGATTGTAACACAAAGTTCAGCTTAACAGCTAAATCACCCCCACTGTACTAACACAAAATGAGGCCATTTTAGTTAACTGGGAAAAGCCGGGGAAAATCCCTAGATTGAAGCGATTTGGTAATTCACACTCGAAGTATATTTTGCGAAATTGTTCAGCGGGTTTAAAGCGACAAACAAAAATATCCAAACTTTCAGCTGGACTTGGTTGAAATTTCAAATATGTTTATAATTTGACCGGCCAAGCGAACCACTTTTCCAAAAAGCTGTTTTCCAGTTTTGAACAGTTTGGGAAGCAGGATAATAAAAGTGGAAATTCTTATAAGACATTCAGTTTAAAATAACAGTCTAATTACATACATTAACATGACAGTTTAAGGGAAATTGTCTTACCAAGCGTGAGAGAAAGTCATAAAAAGAAGAGACTGTAGATTAGACGCGGAAAAGAAAACAAAAATTGTTTACATTTAAGGAAGAACTTTATTTTGGGATAAATCGCTTTCTTAGCTCGAGATTGTATCTATACCGTTATAGAGCCCATACGTGAAACGACGTTAGAAAATGTTCTCTAAAAACTTAATTTTGAAACTTATTCTACAAAAGCAAGTGGAATTTGTTAGAATAATGTGAAATATTGTTTGCTCTGAAAACTACTTTTGAAAATGAAACGCAGGTTTAAAACGCAATAAACCTGTCCCAAAGCTAAGAACAGTTTTAGTAGAACTGTTAACAGATTTACAGAAAGGGTAGAAGTTAATGAGGAAAGGATAAGAATAAACACTAGTTACTGTAACGGATAGCTTGAATTGTATTTGAAATGTCACTCTGAGCGGAAACTTGTAAACAATTCCCGTTTGTAACTCACAGGGCCTGCAACCTCATTAAAACAACATTTGCCCACACGGATTTTTCGCCATAAAAAGATAACAAAATCGACTCGAAAGCTGTTCACGTGAAATTTCACCGCTGCGAAAACATGTTTTACAAATGTAAACATGAAAAGGGTTTCTTGTCGAATTCGAACGCCAGAAGCCTAATTACCCAAATCACAGGAACATAAAATAGTTGGTACAGGGTTTCGCGACCACGTGTCATTCGAACTCTTAACTCCAAAAAATATTTGTTTTGTAACTCCGCGTGTTTCGGAGATTTAAGATTTCAAACACAAAGATTTCAAAATTTTCAAAACAATTATTTTTGTTAGTTTGAGGTGTTAAAACCCGAAAAAACTAAAAAGTTTCAAGCGTGAAACGCAATTGATTTGATTGAATTTAATCATCTTCTTTGCTGAAGAATTATCTTGATTCAGAGAATTTCGGTTTTTTTCCGAGAATTTCGGTTCATATCGGAATTGTTTGTTACTTTATCAAGAAGTTTTAGTAAATATTATTAGGAGGATTTCCATTAATTTATAACAAACTTCAAAATTTTTAGGAATAGTTTTGTTAATTTTTTTCATATCATTTTTTTTCAAATTCTCTCTTAATGATCCAACGAGAAAAACAATTTTTTTCTTGCAATTCGATTTCAGGAATTTTTAAATATTTGGTTCTGAATGTTTTGCATGACACAATCTTTAGGAAAGTGCAGCAAAAAATTGCTACACTGTGGCGTCCGAACTTTACAACAAAAAATTCAGATGGGTTAAAAAGATGTCAGCTTTAAGGATTAGCTTTTGGTTGAACAGCAAGGACAGATTTTTTTTTGAAATATCAAATCTATTACATGTTTTCAGTCGCTAAAAGTTTGTGGATTTCGCCAATTTATCTGAGCAGGATAGTATTAGGAAAAGCCGCAGAAAATAAAAAGTTGCAGAAACTAATGAAAGTCTTAGCCAAATAGATACTCTGAGGAACCCTTCTCTATCCCCACACCCCCTTCTCTAAACCGGACCTCACAAGTGACCTAACTGCACAGACAAAACTGAAATCTTCCCCCGCACCTCCTCCCCAGACTTCAGCCCCCGACCCGTTTGAGGAAGTTTTAATACTATAACTATAACCATATTTTATTATGATAACCATTACTGTAAATTATATTTTTCTATCTTACGATCTACTTCGAAGTTATTAATAAAAAAATTCCGAGAGCTAATGTTCGTAAGGGGGAACGCCATTTCGAAATTGCATCTAAATAACAGACTTTTGAAATTTTCTCGCAATATCTCTACTATGTATACTCTGTAATAACAATATTTACCATAAAGAGTCCGAAAACTGGCAACACTGCACAAATTACTGGCCAGATATATTGCACTCGGCGCTCCGTTCTGGTCAGCCGGAGGCAGAATTTGGCCATCCACAAGGCCGATGGCTAAAAATACTGGCCAGGATTAGGACAGTCAGTTCGCGCTCCGGATAGTCGGGAATTTAGATTTTAAACTAATTATATAATGATTCAGTAATGTTTGTTATTGATATTGTCCTTACAAGAGCTGAAATACTACGTGATGTAAGTCTGGGTAGTTCCAAGTGAATTGAGACAAAACAAGAATTTTGAAAAAGAGTTTTGAAAATGAATACGTTAATCCACATTACCACATTGCGGCTATATGGGGAGATGGAGCAGAAACTAAATTTTTTTCTGGACACCAGGAAACGGTTCTTATCAACTGCTTTTCATTGTTTTTAAAATTGAAGAAACAATTTAACTTACAGTTCATTGTGGAGACCAATTTGCCACTAACAAAAGTTCTACCAGAGTTCTTTTACACAGCATAGTTGCATTTAAAAATCCTACTAATCAAAACTGATTTTTAGCGAATATCAAAACACCAATCAAATTTGAGGCGCAGTCATATATATGGGTGATCTTTATCGCGTCCAATTATGCGCTCTATGTTATTCGAAACACGTGAAAAATTGGCTGAAATTTCATAAGAAATTTTCACGTAATTAAATGAAATTGCAAATCAAAATGTTAAAATTTTAATAATTACGGGAACAATTTAAAACAAAAGCTGGTAAACTCCCGTAGATTCAGACGTAAGTTTGAGCAAAATATTAAATAATTTCTAGCAACTTGTAAAAATAAAAAAAATGCATTAATAAATTTTATTAAAATATTTTTAAAAAATTATTATATACACTAGGCACGGCAAAATATAACCAGCATAAGTTAAAAATGGAAAAAATCAAAGACATTAATCTAAATCTTACCGTTAACTCAAGGAAAGCTGAAAATTTTAGTGATAAAAATTATTTTGAAATTAATTTTGAAAAAGGCAGCCAGCTATTGTTTAGAATAAATATCATGCATATCAGGAAATTCAAAATCCCACAAAACAGGGATAGCGTATGTTATTTTTTTCAAGTTTCGGAACTCGCTCTTCTTCACTTTCTAGAACATAGTCTATTGTGAACAAAACAGACGCACGTTGGGCTAAAAACCCAAACGCTTCGCTAAGGTTTTTTGAGCCTGAATAATTGTGGGACCAACTTCTACAATAATTAACACAATTATAAGTGTGTATCAGGTATAACATCATAATCTAACAAGGACAAGGAAACAGTTACTAGTTTTCAATTAAAAAAGATATAGTGCACGTACCTTAAGTAACAAGTCGTGAAAAAATTGAGGAATGTAATTAAAAGCAACTTACAGGTAATGGGGGATTTATTTAAGGTTTCTCCTTTTATTGCTTTTCAGCTTTGATTGCGAAAAGACGCAAACACAAGCAATAATCTTAGCACCGCTGCTTTCCTTTGCAATTACTTTAGCCTGCTGCTTCCACTAACATTGCAATAAACTGCAAGTAAACACAGACAGCTATATTAAAGTGTTACTTACCCAGGACCGCCTTTTTTCTCAGATTACCAGATTGAAGAGGTAAAAGTAATTTTAACTAATGGTGTGTATCTGCATAGTAAGTATAGCATAGTGTTTATGATAAAACAAAATTCTCCGCCATAATTTCTTCAGCCGAGATAACTTCGTTTATGTGCTCGGATTTTGGGCAAAATTACCCAGGACCAGGTAGATTTCTGATTAAAATACAAGACCCGAGTGATATTAGATTGGGGCAAATAGTTGGGCTAACAGACTTAAAAAAACCAAGTGGAGCAGAAAAGAGTATTTAGTTAAATGGGGGAAGGCGAGCGAAGGAAAAAGGAGAAATTAAAAGAGGCCTGAATAAAATGGGAGGGGAAATTGGTACTAAATTAGATGCCAATTTTAAAAACCAACCAACCAAACTAACCGACCTTTTCCTGCGTACATAACGGTACCTATCTACCTCAACAGAGCTCTATATGCCTTTTGACTATCTCATTGTATATACGTGCGTATGCTACTATCTATTTATACACGGGCAATTGTGATTATTACCAAAATTGGGTTTTGTTGGTGTTTGTTCCTTAGCAACAGGAAAAACGAGGAAGAATTTGGTGATTGTAAAGAAAAACCCAAAATGAGAGAAAGAGCAAAAACCCTTTTGACAAAAAATGACAGATAATGAGAACTAAAGACCTTTTTAAAAATGATTTCTTAATTTCGAAATGAATTGTTTGTTTTAGTTTAGATATTTATTCCTCTATTGAAATAATATACTTTTCAATTTTGGGAAAAAAAAACCTGAAAATTGAGAATCAATTGATGAAGTAATTAGACAGCAAATTGTGACACAAAATTGCAACGGAGCAGAATTGAAAACAAAAATTTTAAAACCATCGATTCAAAGGGCAATAAATGGCTTTTATTAAACCAAACTTAAAATTTTCAGGCTTTCAGTGATAACAATTAAATAACCGATTCAAAAAGTCCATTTATGGACGAATTATGAATTTCTATTTTTATCGAATATACTCACGGAACACCATAATTAACTCTTGGCTTTTGAACGAAAGAAGGCTAACAAATAATTACTTTCATTTGAATGGGAAAAAAAGCAAGCTAAAATGAGGCAAATTACAGCACGCAGGGAACAAGAAATTTACCTGGGAAAAAAGAAACAAACTATGCAGGTTGTTTATTTTTGGACTAACTAATTAAACAGACAAAATCGGATTAAAACTAACAATAGGGATAAAATACTACTTCCTTACTTTCAATATTCATTTCATTTTCCACAGTAAGCTACGGTGCGTTTTTTTGTAACGTATTCAACGCTATGGTCAAATTTCAGTAGCAATAACAATTAGTAAGGGGAAGTGAAATTCTGATCGACTGTTATTTATGGCTGGTTTTTTTCAGTATTTTTCAACAAAACACACAAACACTAGTACCACACGCATAGAATGCTAGGAATGGCAAAATGTTTTTTTTCACAATTCACCAGAAAAATATTTATCAGATCTTACAAGCCCCGTACAACACGTTTTGATAGTCAAAGCTTGAATGCTTATTTCAACGAGTAGACTGTTTTTGATTGGTTAGGATTAAAAGGAAACAAAAAGATGTACGTTTGAGCATAATGTATATGGCGGCTATATTGCATCATAAACCTATTTTTTACAATGGAAGGGTCGTTCTCTTCGGGAAAATTGGGAGACATAGCTAGAAAGCGGAAAATCGTAGGACAAGCAATAAAAAATGAAGAGAAAACATAAAAATTGCATGTCACAAACAGATGAGCAAGACATTTTTCCTATGTGACGTAAGCACACTTCAAGATTGACGATTTTATCTTCGATTGTCTGTTGAGACATTTCCGTTATTCAGGCAGCAAAAATTCAGCAAAAAATCCCTGAAACGAATAGCGATAAATATTAAATGTGCATATCTAGGTAGAATGTAGCATTTTCCTACTCATTACGAAGGACAAATTAAAGCTACTCAAACGAATTTAGTTGACCCTATGAATCCGTCTTTGGGGCAAAAAGAATCTTCCGAGTAATGGGATTCTCAATAAAAATGTTAAATCCTCCATGAATCAAAGTCAAAAAATATTCCAATCATCGCAAAAATGATGGAGATGAAAAGAATGACTATTGTGCTCCGCCCTCTAATCTTAAAGGCTGCAGGAAAAATGCAACCGTTATCAAATTTAGCAAAAAAGTAAAGATCAATTAAAGAAGTTCAATTTAGGGCAAAAATTTTGATGTTTAAAATGCAAAAACCGAGCCAACAATGTAACCGTAATTGTTTCTTAGAATAAAATCTGTTATGTTGCTTCAATGAATTTAGTTAGATTTTTGTATAGGATTTCTGCTAAAAATTAGGATAAAATGGGATGACGTCAAGTTACTAAGATGATTCTAAAATCCAATATAGAATAGCCTTTATAGGTTCAATCTATAAGTTGAGACAAAATTTCGCACAGCTGTGACATGACAGCGGTAATAGCTCCGACCTTCCTTACAGAAGTTATTTTTTAAAATTATATAATCAAAATATGGGAAATGGCCCAGACAATCGAGCAAAAATTTGAAAAAAGTCGATGTTGGTTCAATCTTGCCAAGGATCTTTTATATGGTCTTTGTTCCAACCTTCAATGAAATTGGGGCTGAGAACTTGATACTACCCCAACCCTTTCTTGCTAACTCAATTTTGGCCGATCGACATATTTTATGAGAATGTACTAGGAAAAAGTCTTCAAAAAACGATTGATGAAGAGACGTTTTAATTTTTCGATTTCTTGGGGGAATATTGACGCTTTAAGATTTCGAGATTTATGCTCTCCTTTTGCTCTTGCATTTCGCGTATGCAAATTTTTATTAAATAAGCGGTGAACATTCACTTCATATCACAATCAAAATGGATAAACAAAACACCAACATTTAGAAGAATGACCTGGAAAAACAAAAATTGCAAATCAGTTGATTTTAAAGCAAAATTATATAAAATGTCAAAAAACAACCATCTTTTCCTTATCCCAGTCCTCAAAACTCATTTATGCCCTGTTTTTTTTATTAAGAGTTTACATAGGCCGAGCAATTACATAGGTCAAGCATACTATCAACCAATTCCCTCGATTCTCTCTCGCTTATAGCAAACTAATTTGAATGCAACTTTTTTTGAATGTAAGTTTTTCTAAGCTGTATTTCCACGTGTCAGCAAAAAAAACTGTTTCATTGTTATTAGTCTCTATCGTTCTGTACTTTCAAGGTTCAAACAAGCAGCTGTATTTGACGTCAGTCAGTGTGCGCCCATATTTTGTCATCCTGGCCGACAAAAATTGCAGCTCTTTGATATCAAAGATAAAAACTAACTCAAATAGGGGAATTCGTTTTCAATTTTTCTCAAAAAAGGCTGGAAGTCATGAAAAATGATCGGCTGGGAGAATTGATAAATTGTAGGCAGAATCATGGAGTATAACAAATTAGCAGTTCATGCTCATCTTTTACGTATTGCTAATAAATAGACATATAATTAATCAAAATACCATAATTCTGATGTTGGCCACTTTAAATTTTTTAATCTTATTTTATTTTTTTCCTTCTCAATTTTCTGCTCTAAAATCATTTTAATAGGCTTCATTGTCTACATTGAACAAAATATTCAATTAAGATCAAAAGACTTCTGTCAAAATATCTACAAATCAGATGTGTTAACGGGGAATCTCAAAAACGTTAAGGATAATGAAAAGTCGCAAAACAACTTCTCTTGGAATTTCCAGCTAATATATAGCTAATGATCAGCACGCAGTATTAGGGGAAGGGTTGGTCGTTTTTAAATATACCTCAAGTTTTCAACATTCAGAATTTTTTTTGGCAATTGACGGGTCGAATTGTATGTCCAAACGCGCATCACCAATCCTCTATAATTGAGCAATAAAAAAGCACCTGGTATTGAATAATTTATATTTTGATAATCAATAACATATATTTCAATAACATGTATTTTTGGGTATTCAATAACATATTTTTTGGCATAACAGTAATCAAAATTCGGTTATCGTAAAGCGATCTGGAAAAAGCTTCAATTACCCATATAATAAGATAGCATATTGTATGTATTACCACTGATCTGATAGAAATTTAAAAAGGGTGATCAATAAATATTTCGCACCTTCCTCGAATGATTGCTAAAAAGCCATGAGATCGATTAAATAGATTCCAACTTTCCAAAAGAAATTTCCTTGCCAATCTAATTAATCTAATTTCAAAATAATAAACGTCTTAGGAATCTCTTAGTCTTAATCGTCTTTCTTTCCTACTACTGCATAATAATCATTCCGGTGTCTCAAACCATTTCTGCTAAAAGTTTTAAAACAAAAATCAAAATCTTGTTAATAATTGAAAATTTTCTGCATCTAGGATCATTCTTTGAGACATAAGTAATGAAATTTTAGAAATTATTGTTTTCCTGAGTTTCCAATTATGATACGGCTTTTACAAAACAAATTACAATCGACTTTACAATTTTAAAATGTCACTTTTTGGGATCAATCCTAGACAAGCCTCAATAATGACTTAGAAAAGTTTTGTAAAAATAACTACTTTGTTCGAGTTTTTCGAGCAATTAAAACAAAAAGGCGATGAAATTATAACAAAATTACAGTTTCTCTGATTTGCAGGAACGCCAAGTTTTTACGCTCCACTCTTTTATACTGAAGCTATGTCGCCTTCATTATTAAAAAAAATTTACCTATTTCTTTTTATCACAATGTACTGCAACGAAAATTTGATCATATCGTCACATAGTAATGCACATATAAATCTGCATGGTATCGTTCAATTCCTCGCCGAATAAAAGGGAAAAATTTTTGCTCGCCAGAAAAAGTTTTGCTTTGTAATAACTAACAAACTGGTAACTGTAAATGACGAATCGTTACGTGTCTATTCAGTTCCCAATAATGAAACGAAAAGGAACAGTCTAAACATTTAAAAATTCCAAATACATTTAAAAATTAATTTAACAAACATCACAATGCAGTTAAACAACCCTAAAATTATTATTGGCTATTAAAATTTTTAAAGAGTCATTGTTATCCTAAATATGATCTTTAGCGATATTGGCGCTTCAATAACTTCTGAAATTTATCTACGACTTCTTTATATCCATTGTTTTATGCACAGAATAGGGTTTTTAAGCACCGATCAAAGGCTGAGCAACCTAATAGACCTTCAAATTGAAAAAGATAAGTTGGTCACCTTTTTAGTCACCTCATTTCGAAATCTCCGCACTATTTATGAGGTCAATTTAATCCCTTCCCTGCCTAGCGGGCACGTAAAACACCTTTAGGTTCAATAACTGAAAAGATTGGGGATTTCTATTGCTTAGACTTCTATTGTTTCTAGTGTAAGAAGAAGTTTGAAGACAACTATGTAAAAAAATGAAAATTAGTTATGCTAGTGTAAAGATCCTTGAAATTATAAAATATAGTTTATATTTAACAGTAGAACTTTTAGTGAAAGAAACAAAATCTAAGAAAATTTTATCACTGCGAAGTAGACAGTTATTGAAATGACATTATGAAACCGAAAGCAGCGGAAAGTTATAGTAGTTTTCCTCTTGATGCTCTACTATTCAAAATTCTGTTGAAGTCATTACAACACAATTAATAGTTTTTGATCTAATATTAAGCAATAGCTTCCAAATGCATAAGCACGTCGCAAATCTCTGCAGTCAAAAGAATCTTAAATTTGTTAAATTTTATTTTTTGAGTTGAGCAATAATCATTTTACGGTTGCTTTAATTGCATTTTGATGTTTTTTGTTAAATCAAAGAATTTTAAAATAAAGTTGGACGTTTTAAATTTTTAGACTGTTCTTTTTCATTTCATTTATTGCGAACTGAATGGACACATAATGCTTCTAGTCATTTTCAGTTAAAAGTTTGTTACAGTTATTACAAAGCAAAATTTTTTCTGGAAAAAATACAAAAATTTGGAAATTTTATCCATATTTGTCAAGCTTCTTTTCTCTTTTATCCAAAGTAAGAGAAAAATGGTGACCTAATACGACTTGCCGTTTATTCGGCGAGGAATTGATCGATACCCGGAAGATTTTCATTTCATATGCATTACTATGTGATGATATAATTAAATTTTCGTAGCAGTACATAGTGATAAAAAATAGGTAATTTTTTTTCGACTTTTATAGATTATTAAGGAGGCTTCCTGTAACTTATTTCAGCTACTTTTCACATCATTGTTATGTTGCGCTACCATTTTCACCAGCTGCTTTGGATTGATCTTAATAAAGCTCATAGTTTTAGTGATTATTCGCATTGCCAAGTTTGTTTGTTGTTGTTAACTTTTTAAATCAGAAAAATAACTCGGTGCTTTTGCGGTTTTTTCTGACTTCATTTACTGTGGACGCTCAAAATATTTATGAGAGAAGGAATTGAGTGGTCATCATTTATGAGACTTCAGAATTGTTTTTTTAAAATGAAACTTAGAAAAAAAGGTTGACTTTTTTGAATTAGCAAGATTATTGAGAGCTGATGTTTTCTTGCAGCACTCTGCAACAATAAATTTAGAAAGCAATTTCTCATTATATTTTGAAAAGCAGTTATTCGCTTTTAGCTGAGATTTGCAGACTAATAGCTTCAGTATACAAGAGTGGAGCTTTAAAACAGGGCTTTAGAGCAAATCAGAGAAAGTAATTTTTGTTTCATTTTCATCGGTTTTCTGTATAAAAATTGCCCGCAAAACTCATGATCAAATTTGCTATATTTTAACATATTTTTTTCATTGAGTCTTGTTTAAGATTACTCCAAAATCCTGTAATCTTTGAAATTGTAAAATCGAGTGCAATTTTTTTTGTAAAATCCGTAGCATGAATACAAAACCAGAAAAATATTAATTCCTGCTAAAATTTCATCAGTTTTTTGTCTCAAAGACTGATTCTAGATGCTGCAAATTTTCAAGTATTAACTAGATTTTGACTTTTGTTGTAAAAGCTCGGGCATAAAAGAATTGTGAGATACCAGAATATGATTATTATGCAACTGTCGGAAACAAAGTTGTTTAAGACTCAGAGATTCCTAAAACATTTGATATCTTGAAACGCTCATTAGATTGGCTATCTAATCAATCTCATGTTTTTTTAGCTATCGTTTGAGAAAGAAGGTGAGAATTTTTTATTGATCACTCTTTTTAAATTTCTGTCAGAGTTGCGGTAATAGATTCAATATGCAATCTTTTTATACGGTAAGTGAACCCTTTTTTCGGGCCACTTTACCATAACCGAATTGTGATTACTGCTATTATACCTAAAGTTATCTTTTTTGTTTTACTGAATATCAGGTGCTTTCCTTATTATTGGCTTATAGAGGATTTGGGATGTGCGTTTGGACATACTATTCCGACCCGTCATTTGTCAAAAAAATTTCTGAGTGTTGTAAACTTAAGGTATAATAATGCAGATATTTAATTGCACATAATCATCCTTCTCTTGCTACTGCGTGCTGATCATTAGGTAGATATTTGATTCAAGTTGCAAGAGGAACTGTTGCGACCTTTGCTATCCACAAGGTTTTTGGGACCCCCCGTAAACACTTAATCTGAATAATAGATATTTTAACAGAAGTCTTTTGATCGTAAATCAATATTTGGTTCCATGTAGAGAATGAAGCCATACAAGAATTTTAGAGCAGAAAGTTGAGAAAGAAAAAAAAATTAAAAGTTAAAGTGGCGTTACAACAGAATTGCTTGTGCATTACTACGTGACGATATGATCAAATTTTCGTTGCAGTACATTGTGATAAAATAATTGTGAGAAAATTCGCAATTGATAACAAGATTTTAATTTTTGTTTTAAAACTTCTAGCAGAAATAATTTGTGAGACACCGGAATGATTATTATGCAGTAGTAGGAAAGAAAGACGATTAAGACTAAGAGATTCCTAAGACGTTTATTATTTTGAAATTAGATTAATTAGATTGGCAAGGAAATTTCTTTTGGAAAGTTGGAATCTATTTAATCGATCTCATGGCTTTTTAGCTATCATTTGAGGAAGGTGCGAAATATTTATTGATCACCCTTTTTAAATTTCTATCAGATCAGTGGTAATACATACAATATGCTATCTTATTATATGGGTAATTGAAGCTTTTTCCAGATCGCTTTACGATAACCGAATTTTGATTACTGTTATTATGCCAAAAAATATGTTATTGAATACCCAAAAATACATGTTATTGAAATATATGTTATTGATTATCAAAATATAAATTATTCAATACCAGGTGCTTTTTTATTGCTCAATTATAGAGGATTGGTGATGCGCGTTTGGACATACAATTCGACCCGTCAATTGCCAAAAAAATCTGAATGATGAAAACTTGAGGTATATTTAAAAACGACCAAAAATTTCAGATCTTTATTTGCATATACTCACCCTTCTAATACTGCGTGCTGATCATTAGCTATATATTGGCTGGAAATTCCAAGAGAAGTTATTTTGCGACTTTTCATTAACCTTAACGTTTTTGGGATTCACCGTTAACACATCATCTGATTTGTAGATATTTTGACAGAAGTCTTTTGATCGTAATTGAATTCTTTGTTCAATGTAGACAATGAAGTCTAACAAAATGATTTTAGAGCAGAAAGTTGAGAAGGAAAAAAATAAAATAAGATTAAAAAATTTAAAGTGGCCAACATCAGAATTATGGTATTTTGATTAATTATATGTCTATTTATTAGCAATACGTAAAAGATGAGCATGAACTGCTAATTTGTTATACTCCATGATTCTGCCTACAATTTATCAATTCTGCCAGCCGATCATTTTTCATGACTTCCAGCCTTTTTTGAAAGAAGTTGAAAACGAATTCCCCTATTTGAGGTAGTTTTTATCTTTCATATCAAAGAGCTGCAATTTTTGTAGGCGAGGATGACAAAATATGTGCACAAACAGACTGACGTCAATTACAGCTGCTTATTTGAACCTTGAGAGTACAGAACAATAGAGACTAATGACAATTTTTTTGCTGACACTTTTTTTCTGACACATTTTTCTGCAGACACGTGGAGATACAGCTTAGAAAAACTTACATTCAAAAACGTAAAAATTTAGTTTGCTATAAGAGAATTGAGTGAATCGGTTGACTAGTATGCCTGACCTACGTCAGTTTAGAAAAAGCCGTACATACCCAACAAAATTTATTTTGAATTTATGGATATAAAAATTGGAAGATAAGTTTTTATCGAAAAAAAATTAAGGCTAAATCAAATGATTTCCCAAAAAGAAGTCAAAATTTCCCCAACATTTTCCAAAAGGAAGTCAATCTCAGTTGGCTTTTCATTTGCTTCGTTTGACTATCAGTGGTGTACTGCCGCTTACTGATATCAGCTGCTTACAATTGTGACTGAGAGAGATATTCAAGACGAGCAAACAATTTCAAGGGCTAAAAGTCAACTCAGCGACTTGAGCTGATCCATTGAAAGCATTCGAAGGCCTGCAACATTCTGTTTTTGCAAACAGTGGTAATTGTTTTTAAATCAATCAGCAACATTTAAAGTTTACTGAAAAACAGAACAGAATGATTAGGAAAAGTAAACTCCGGCTCAAGGCAAACGTTGAAACAATTAGTTCCTCTTAAAACTGTGTTTAAACACGTACATTCATTTTGTTAACTATTTCTTTTGCTGTTTAGAGTTTTTAGTTCATGTAACTCTTCAAAAAAAATGTTGATTTAGCAATTTCTGCTAGACACTAGTCTAGCAAACTACGGAAATTTTTCTACGCCAGCTTTAAAACATGTAAAAAAATGCTTACAGAAGGTTTTTTACAGCAGCTTTACTTTTAGTCTGAAATTTAACAAAGCAAATAACTCGAAGTATGTTTCACTCCAGTACTTTTCTCCACTGCATTCCCTTAAAACTTCTGGAGTAATTGGAGAAATAACCGGTCCAACTTCTCCAATTTATGAGAGATTAAATTAGCTTGCTGTTTTTCCCAAAACGATCTTTTAGCTGTATACCTTTCAGACAAACATAGACAAACTACATTGTATTTAAGTTAATGCTTGACTATTTTTGCGAAATCTAGCAGAAGTCTAATCCTAACTGACGTCAGACCATGAATTGAATAAATAAAATTGAGTAATGAATTGTTGCTTCTTCCCTCATTCTGTATAATCATCCATAAGTAAGATTTTCACACTCAAATTGATGGTACGCCTGAATTAAATGGGGCACCTCTAACTATATTCAGACTATCAAATAAAAAAATAAAAGCGAAAAATCGCCACAATTTACTCACGCGAGCTTACAATATCATCAAGGAATAAACTGACCTTTGCTCATGACCATGAATTTATGTAATATGGTAAAAAAAATTATAAATTTGGGTTGCCAAAGATTAATTAGCTTACCTTGGCTATCGAGTAAATTTTAATTTAAACACTCACTTACCTTGAAACAGACCCAGTTGCTGCAACCTAATGTATTTCCTTCAATTCATTCTATTCCAGCTATCAACATTGCTAACTGGACTGGAACCTCTGGATTGGGGAAGAAGTGCGTTTGTTTGTCAGTGTGTTTGTAAACAATGGAATTAATCATCAACAACTCCCCCATTAAAGGAGCACCAGATGAGGAGTGAGATGAAAGGAACCGCTTTAAACGCAAGGACTCTTCAAACACACGCACATGCCCAAAGGCAAAACCACTACAAATTTTATATTGAAATAAAATCGCAGCTAATTTGTTTAGAATAAGATAAGATTGCACTACATCCCTTTATATGCAGTTCATAAACAATCTTCTTGTTAAAACTGCTTTTACGGGCAAAATAAAATGGCTTTCCATAGTTTTGAATACAATATGAGACCTTAATTGATTCTTCTAGCTTGAATTTCCGACCCAATTATCATTGTTGTAAAAGTTCATATTCCGTGAATAATAAATAGTTCTGCTTGAAAAAACAGTAAAGCATTTGGCTGAGAAAAAGGCAATAAAATCAAAAGAGCAAAAGAAAATTCAACTGCTTTCTAATTTTTTACCTCAAAGAACGCGACACTGTATTTCCTTATTTTTGGACAAGTAATTGGTGCTGCAACTTTTCAAAGTGCAAGAAAATGAATCACAGCTATTATTTATGCGGTTAATACCTTCGCTGAGTAACACCCATTTGCACATAAAAACAAAGCGCGAACAGCAGTTATTCTTAAAAAAATGGCGAGTTTTATCTAATGAGAGCTGGTCACTTGGGATAGTAATTCGGCGGAAACAGAGCCATCAGGAGAGCATGAGTAATGAAATTTACGCCAAAGTGCTTTTTAATGGCTTTTGGAGATTAGCGATAAGCAAAACAAAAAAGGCTGTTTCTAATCTCCCGAGGATCGCCTCTTTTTCTTTTTCTCATTTTCATCACATAGCAAAGTTCTGATTTTACAGCGCCATATTTCATCACCCATCGATTTCATTAACCTTTTTCAACAAAATTTCCAGGTGCGAAAAGGTCTTTCTGAACTTTTGTAAAATTGAACAAAGAATTCATTCCAACAGTTAAATTCAACTATTTATAACGGCAAAAAGAAAACAAAATTCAATCACAGTTGCATTATTTTTAGAACTCAAATATTAACCAGTTTAGCAGTTCATACAAACGTTATAGCAGCCCAACTTTGACTAAGTCGTAATGATGTCGACATGCGATCCTCTGAAAACTCAGACCATAATCTGAACTCTGTGGAAGTTATAAATTTGAAAGTATCATAACTCTGAAAGCAATTACAAATTACTATCAACTCAATACCAGGATCTAAATTTGATTGATATCTATTTCCTATAGAGGTTGACAAATTGAAATTAAAATAACATCAGAAACTTTTATTTTAAACTAGATATTTGATTTCTCAAATCTTAAGGTATAAAAAAATGTGGGCCTTTCTTATTATAGCCCCCAGCTTACTGGCCAGGTAACGTATAGCCCCTTCAAACATGGTAGACATAATGGGGGTTATAATGATAGACACGTTTCGTTTCCCCTTGTATGATTCCCCTTGTAAGGATGAAACTTTGTACCCCAATTTCTTTTCGCAACTTGTTTCTTGGTTTTCGCATCTGCCAATAATCATGACCAAATAAATAGCTGGTCCTTTATTTGCAAAAAGTACACAAAGGTCAATTTAGTTCTAGGCACGAGAAACCACGCCTTGGCAATACATAGGCACATTAACAATCTTTTGTATTACGATTAATTACAAAATTAAGAGCAATCACACAGGAGGTCAGTGCTAAGTGTACACAAACAAGAAGTTCGTTCGAGTTCTCAACATGGATGAACTTCTATTTTCAGCAGTTGATTGCTTTTGCAAATCAAAAATAAACTCTTGTCAGTTGTTGACGCTCTGGGCCTCAGAGGGGCAAGAACGAGCAGCAAATTCAAATCCTTCAAAAACGTATTGGCAAACGCTTACAATCTTTATCATTAATATATGCCCCAAACACACGAAATGATTGTCCCATATAATAGCATAATTCTGGTGTCAGATTAATGCAACTTTCATGAAAAAAGAGCCAGAAAACCCCTTAGATCAGATTCCCGCGAACTGGCAAATTTAATTTTTTCCGTTCCTGCACCTCCCCCTGTGTTATGCATCCCTCCGTCAAGAGCACGTGTCATTACACAGTAAATCATTATGTTAAAATTTGGTACCTGCGTCTGGGGGTGCAAATAATATTCCCCCAAAGCCGTGGGTGTGGCACAAACGGAAAAGATCCTCAAATTTTTTTAACGAAGAATCAAGTATACGTTAGAACAAAATCGTAGTCCGGGAAGTTGTTGTAGCTGTGGTTTCGCAGCACACAGCTGAAGGGCGCATTCGGCCCCCTTCCTTCGATCTAAACTAGTGTCCAATTGTTTCTGCACAGGCTGGAATCACAGAATAATAAACCTTGGGTCTTTTTTCGTGGGGTCTTCCTCATTATAACCCCCCCCCCCCCCCAGCTTAGTGGTCAGATAACATATAGCCCCCCCCCCCCCCAATCATGTTATTTATACCATAATGGGGGGGCTATATTTTCATGGGGGGGGGGGCTATAAGGGGAAAGACTCGTGTCATGACACGAGTGCACTTGAGCCCGAGGGCTTGGACACAAGGCCGAGGGGACTAAGATTTGGTTCTAAAGTAATTAGAGAACCAAAAAGTAGTAGAAGAGGATTTAGGGTCTCGCCCTTGGGTTTAACCCTTTCATTTATCATCCAGTTTTAAGGGGGTTACATCTTCCACAATTGCACAAGACTCTCCAGCTGCAGCAGTCAAGTTCCTTGTAGCGTCTGTGCAAAAAGGTCATGTACATTTGCGACAGAAGCTTCTTGCTCAGTGGTTTGTCAGTCGTTTTTCTCACTATGTTGTATAGTCTCGTTGCTCGGGTCCAGAAATTTCCGTCGCATTTTCTCAGTCTGTGTTTCGGAACTTCGAATTCTTTGCTTTGTCTCGTTTCTGTTGATTTAAAGTTGGGTATCGTCGCACAATTGATGTTGTATTTTCCATCTATGACAGATAGAAGAAACAGGACATCATGTAGTTCCATGTACATGGAGATGGGGAGTGTATTGCGTCGGGTCCGTCGTGTTCTGTAGTCGTCCCTTGAACTGCATATCCATTTAGTGGCTGTTTTTTGTACTCTCTCGAGAAGTTTGGAGGGGTACCACACCTGAGATGCACACATGAGTACTGGTACAACATAACCAATAAAAGCATATAGCTTGGTTGGCAGGTTTGCGAAGGGTGAATTCTTACTGAATAGAAGGATCTCCAGCCCTTGCTAACTCGTTTTCGGCAGTTTTTACCCAGTATATATTTGAAGACATGATAACCCCAAAGTATTTTTGATTTTTCACGATTTCGAGACTTTGTTTTTCTTCAGTGGTTCGGGTTTCACCCCTGATTGACAGGATTTTGCTCTTGTTAAGGTTAAGGACCACATCGTTTTCTTTGCTCCGTTGTTGAATGGACTTGGTTGCTTGATCAGCGTCTTGCAGACTTGATGTTATAACTTTGAAGTCATCGGCGTATCCAGATGCCGGTGCTCTTTGTACGCAGTTGGGTAAGGTGTTGATGTACACGATGAACATTAAAAGCCACAGGATTGAGCCCTGTGGTACTCCAATGGTGACCCTGGACGTCTCAGACTTCTGTTGTCCAAAATTAACCCTTTGTTGTCGGTCTGTCAGGTCGCTTGCAAGCAGTTTTAGCAATTTCACACCAATTCCCATGTCTCCCAGCTTGGATATGAGTTTTTGGAAGGTAACCTTATCGAAAGTTTTGAGGATGTAGTTATATAGGGCGAGGATTTCTTCGCATTCTTTGTTGTCCATGCGGTTGAAAATCTCATCTAGAAAGACTACTTGTTGTAGGACTACTAATGGTGCGTGTCGAAAGCCGTATTGTGCGTCTCTGAGTTGGTGTTTGGTCATCGGGTACATCCTGGCGAAGAGAATCTTCTCAAATACCGTGGAAACGTTTTTGAGTAAGCTGATTGGACGGTATTGTGATATGTCAGCGCGATCGTTTTCTTTGTATAATGGTGTGATCTCGGAGATCTTCCAACTAGTGGGAAAGTTTCCATTGTTTAGGTTGGTCTGGGAGACTAGTTTAAAGACTTTCGCTAACGCTGGCGTGTTCTTTAAAATTATGTTACCAATGTCATCTGGTCAACATGCTTTGCTTATCTGGAGGCCACGTAGGGTTTCTTCGATTTCGTTTCCGGAGATGGTAGAGTAATTGAGCTTTAATTTTGGATATGTTTGTTCCTGCTGTATTTGCCCTCTGTCGATGAACACATCGGAGAAGAAGCCGTTGAACAAATTTCATTTCTCGTTGTCGGTATGTGCTAATGTCTCCTGGGATTTTCCTTTGCAGTGATGGTGATGTGCATTTCGTCAGGGAATTGTTTTGTCGTGTGGAGAGATTTGAGGTTTTTTTGCAAGTCGGACACACGTTTTCCTTTGAAGAATTTTTCTTCGTATGCAGTTTGGTCACTTAACATCCGGTCTTTGATGTGTTTTTCTTTCCTCTTAGTTTTCAAGAGGAGAGATAGATTCGGTTTTCGTTCATATTTCCTTTTCATGGTGATCAAAGTTTTGATTTGATGGGAGGTGGTTACCCAGGGTGGAAGTTGGGCTCAGTGATAGGTAACACGGGGGATGTGGGTTTCGATAATCTTTTGGAGCCAATTGTACCATTGCTTCACTAGTTCATCAATGTTGCTATACCAGTATGGCTTGAATGAATGATCAACAATGTAAGTGTTCATTTTCTGCCAGTCTGTTTTTTGATACGCAATTTGGATTTTCGGCGGCGGTGGCTTGTTGGAGATGTCTGTCAAAATGGTGATTTGGAATGGTCGGTGGTCAGAGCATCGCTTTCCGTTAACAGATTACCCTGCTTCGAGTTTGGTATTTATTTGGACGATTTTGATGCTTTCAGGTGACTGCGTGTGCAATAAGTCTAAAGATGGTTTGCCTCCATGTGGTAGTGTTTGTTGTAAGTTCATTTCGTCCAGATTGCGGACCACATTTTACTCGAACTTGTCCTCGGACGTCATGCTCTCCCAATCAGCTGTATCAAGGTTTAGATCACCAGTGATGACAATCGTGGATTCCTGTTCTGCTGCTGTTCTTTTTAGTTCGCTTAGAAAGGTTTCAAGATCATACTTGCTAGCTCTGTAGTGACTGTTTTGAGGTGGGTTTTATATGCAGCAGAGTATTGTTGGTTTTGATTTTGTAGGTTGTTCAACTACGGCGAGTGCAATGTCTTCTTCTTTCGGCTCTGAGAAGATGTTTACTCTTTTTTGTGGCAGGTATTTGATTGCAGTGAGTACTCCTCCATGTTTTGTTTTGTGGTTGCACGATGGTCTGTCCTTCCTATGGATTTCGTATCCGCGGAGGAAGAGGGCTTCATCTGGTATGTCATCGGTCAGTCAGGTTTCGGCGAGGCAAACGATGTCTTATCCCAATTGGGCAATTTAGTTTGCGAAGGCCAGTCGTCTGTTTAAGTCGAGGAGGTTTTTAACGTGGAAGATTAGCATTTTGTTTTTTGGCTGGGTGTTTTCTAGTAAATCGAACTCGAGTGACGAATCTTTCTGTTTCGACTCTTCTTTGTTGTCTATAAAGACCCATTTGTTATCAATTCAATGTTGTAGCTTCAGGTGTTGGATGCGTAGTTCTTTGGGGTTGACCCCGGAGTCCAGTAGGCTCCTGCGGAGTTGGAGAATTTCGTTTTCAGTCCGTTTCTCTTCGGGGTTGAGTTCCCGGGAGATGTAGACTCTTTTTCCGTAGATTGCAATCATGTGTGCAGACAGGAGATCTTTCCGTCGTTGGTGTTCGTTGCTGACCTTCACTAGGATTGATCAGCTTTTGTTTTGTACATATGTTTCAATACGTTTGACATCATCAATTCGACAGTTTTCGATTGCTAGGAAGATAAATTTTTGCTTCATTTGTTCTACGTCTTCGTCATATTGTTCTCTTCCGGTTCCCGCCTTGGATTCAGTGATGCCGTGGAAGCGGATGCCGTCGTAGTTTTCTTTGACTCCGTTGTACATTTTGGGTATCGACTGGTTTTGCGGTTTTACCCAAGCAGGGATATGGGCTTTTGTTAGCTCTGGTGGTGGTTTCGCTTTAACTTCAGTTTTAATTTGGGCCAGTTCTCGTTTGACTTCTTCTACACACCGGGTGATTGCTTCAACATCTGCCCTTTCTGTGGTACTTGCGATTTGGTCGAGCACGCGATCGCGCTTATTGTTTATTGCACACAAGGAAAACATTCTGGCTAATTTCTTGGATGCCATAAATAGCCTTTTCTCTCATTCCAGTGCAGCTGGGTGTGAGATGCATCGCAAAAGACACAGTGGAAGACAGCTTCGCGGTCGCTGATGGGTCTTTTGCAGGTTTTGCAGTGGCTTTCACTACGGACACGGGTCATTTTGACTATCTATTGCGATTCTGATACTCCGGGGAGCCTCCAGATTCACGAATTGATAGCTTTGGTGGTGGGATTAAAATTCTACAACTATCAATTTCGGATGCAATTGCGATACTCCGAGGAGCCTAAAGATTCACGAAACGAGAAAGATAGATGTAGAAAGAGGGGAGAAAGAAAAGGGTACCAATGTGTTGAATTTCATTTGAATAAGAAGTTAGAGCATAGTTTTGCAGATTATGAGAACCAATTTTCTTCTTCACCAGAGATTTTTCCTTATAAAAGTACAAGAGTTGAAATAAAAACGTCTCTCTCTCTCTCTCTCTCTCTCTCTCTCTCTCTATTCTCTCTCCGATAGCGATGCAGCCGATTTATTAATGGCGCTTTCATTCAACTGTCAATAATTAGATTTCGTAGCTTGAAAAATTTAACGTATATTTTATCTATTTTTTTGTACGTACTTCCTATAGAAGACTAAATTTAACACAAAATAGACTTCCACGTCTTTAAGTCAAGTTCAACCTTGCAAACTAAGCTCTCTGCCTCGATGTTTGAGTGACCAATGAAGTCATACCCTGTTTTCTCTAATCAAATTAGCGACTCAGAGACAAAAACAACTATCAAGCTAAGGGTGTGAACGACTGAGCTGCTCATGGACAGCAGTTACCTGGGTAGTGCTGGAACGTAGTGCTGGGAGGCCCCCAGACCAGCCAATATTCACCCAGTGTTGGGGAGGGACAATTCTTTATTTACCTTTTTTATTTTGAAAGTACTGGAGTTCTGAAACTAGCTAATTTAATCTGGAGCCATGAGAGGGGTTCACTCAATTTTCACTCAATAATTATATTATTTTTCGGATCTAGGAAATCCTCTCTTTGTTCATTCCCTCTAGAGTAATTGATAGATTACTGTATTTTGAAATCGCAAAACTCGACATATTTTTGTAGTTCGCTAATGGATAATTATTATTTCATCTAAATAACGCTTGAGCAATTTCAAAAACTGCGGCTCCTGTTTTCGGATTTTTTTGTTATATCACACTCAATGAAAAACAACTCTTACATTTTGACATAATTTGCGTAAGTTCTTTTTTGTTTTTAGCATTAAGCATGTTTTGCAAGATTCGCATTCTAATTTTTACCTCTGAAAGTTACACGCCGGTTGCAGTCGCTACAATATACATTTGAATTAAATTATGGTTTTTGCTTCTCCCTCTGGCGTCTGCGCGCACATTCATATAATTTTTTTTATCAGATATGCCAATTTTACAATTAGCAACGAACCCTTGGCCTTTCCATCCTATTGATTCTACCGAGTTAAAACACATTTAAAGTGAAAATGATTAACGGCAATTTTAAAAAAATTAAACTCTGATCAAGGAGTTACAGAACTTCTCAGTAGAATACACAGCTGAGAGCAACAAATGCAGCGTTTCATAAAGGTAGATGAGTACATATTTTCTTTGCACGTCGAGAGACAATTCATTGTTCTTTTTTTGTTGAAGAAATAGACTCTAATGCTTTTCTAGCAATTTTGTTGTGATTCTCAATATTCTAGCGACATTCTCAACATTCTTCCTAAAGAATTAGTTTTTAATTTTTACTGAAAAAATGTTTTTAAACTAAGCGTGTTATATTTTCAAACCAAAAATTTTTTAATCATGAAAAAAAACAGTAAAAGCCCCCCAAAAATAGTATTCTCGACAACATAAACTGATATAAAAACTGTATGAGCGGAAAATCTTAGCAATTTGTAATCTAGAAAATACGGTTGATATCAACCGGATGATTTTTTCTCTGCTATTCCTGTTGAAAACCAGCGGCAGGAATGAAAGTGAAACATTCCGGAACAAGCTCCATCACACACTAAACGGAAATATTTGACAAGAAAAATTTAAGGTAGTTCAAATGTAAAGTTATATGGATGAGTTTTGACTTCAAACAGACGTTCGAAAACACATTTTGCAATCTGAGAACTACCACCTACCTTTATAAGTTTTGGTCAATATTCATCAAAATATGTTAAAGGCAATTTGCGTGAAACAAATGGATAGCAAAGCTTTAAAAAAATAAATGCTGAAGAAAAAATCTCGGTTGGATCCCACCATTACAGTTGGTGCTTGTCGATGAGAAAAAAACCGACTTCTCCGAAGAAAATTCAAAAAATAAGAATTCAAATTGAAACCGTATTAAAATAACCTGACGAAATTCTCTCGAAAACAAGTTGTTGACATTGGTTGCAATTGAATTAAAAACACGATGGCCAGCAGTACGGAGAGTTTTAGTAATAAGAAAGAAATAATTGTAGAAAACTGTAAAATATATGTCCAATTGTGTTTTTCCGTTATTGCTCGATTCTGTTCAAACTGATAATTCAAAGATAATTGAGTTTTGCCTTGTCCCATAGCGAAGTACTTTTTAATCTTTCAAGCCAATTGATAGAAATGAGTTAAGCTCTCGCTATGTAAAAATGGAAAAAGATACATCGCGATTATCCTCCATTAAATCCTAAATTATTGTTAAAATGAAATTTAAAAGTTTATTCGTCTGCTAGAGCATTTATTATTCAATCTATGTTGAATCTATGTTAATCTTATTGATACGAGAAAGCGCTAATAAATACCCACAAAAACTCAGAGGACAACAAAAACTCCGCGGTAAAATAGCACTTTATAAAAACGTTCATGCTAAACAATCAAGACAGTTCAACCAAAAATAGTTACCCACCCCACAGATAACCCCAGAGATAATTTTGTTTATTTTCTTTTTTCGAACACGAATTATGTAAGCTTGATTTTAGCTTTTACCAATCAGCAGATTTTAAGAAACCGTTTTGTGGTTTTGCCGTACCGTTGCCGTAATTGTTTTTAAAAAGCGCAAAATCCAGATCAAAATATCTTTAAAACAAATAGTTCAAGAGAACATAAAGCTCTGTTCCAAAAAAAGTTTAGCAGAGAAACAAAACCTGTGAACTCAAATTGAGGCCCAAATCTACAACCTGACAAAATTCTCTCCATCGAAAGGAAACCGGTTGACATTGGTTGTTCTTAACTAAAGTACTAAAACCTACAAAGGACAGCAGTTTTTTAGGGAAGGGTTTAAATGAGGGGAGGAAGCAGGTTATGAGCAGAAAAATGACCCCCTACCCGAACTTCCCAGTGCTTCGGTGAACCGTATACTTCTAGATAACTAGAACCTATCAACGCCCTAAGAGAGCTATACATCATTTGTTTAAAACATCAAAAAAATACAATTTTCTGATATTTTCAGTCACCATGTTTATTATTAACAAACTCAATTTAGGTTGTATAGAAGTACTCTAGAGAAATTATAAATGAACCTAAATTCAGTAGTAAATTTTTTGTTACAAAATAGATATCTAATTGTATTTTTTTCATGCTGATTATTGTCCTAACCAATACTTCAGCGATGTCATCAAGTTTGGCTGTGTCTCATCACAAAATACTTCTTAATCTTGAAAAATCCCTGGGATACAACAGAACTTCATAAAATGCTCTTGCTAAACAGCTGTCTTCTTTCGATTTATATCGGATGGTTCGTTTTGAAATGGAGGAATGATAATAAACATCAACAATTGAACAAGATAATCAATCAACGAATTTTTAAAGCTAAATTAATAATTGCAGACCATTTTTTATTGTAAAAATTCAACATGTATTTGCTTCAGAAGCACCTAATCGATTTTCTGTAAAATGTGAATATTGAGTGAAAGAGTAAAATATAGCTAAGAATAACCCAGAATTATAGTACAAAAATTTAAGCAGGCTTAGTTTTTTGCAATGGACAATTGAGCATAAAATTACCATCATTACTTCACACCATAACTTATTTTTACAATCATCATTCTGACTTGCCGAGCAATTTTTTTTTTATTAAAAAGGAGAACTTAATGCTAATATAAGCAATTGTAATAAGGCGATTTGAAAATTTTAATTTTTTCAGGACAATTCTCCTTCGCTAAGTAAGAATTTTAATACCATCTTTTGGGTGTGAACCGCCTTGCATCAAATTGCCCACCTCCCCACATTTTTTTAAAAAACAACTTATCTTACTTTCCCCAAGATCCATCACGACATTCTCCATTTCATCGAGTTTAATAGGCACAACTTGATACTCATGTCCAAAGAAGAATTCACAAACATAAGCTTGATCTTTATTAACAACTTGTGAACACACTCAAGGGGTCAAAGAGTTCTCTCAAATTACTAAGCAATATTGCAACTCTCTCAAAACTTGCATCTATGTCGGAAAAGTAAATCTATGTTTGTTGGTCTTATATGAAGTGACAATGTTCTTTGGCCTGAATACCCTTTAATTCTTGGTATTTCACTAAGGATTCCATTTGAAACAAACCCTGTTGAGTACTTGCGTGGTTTTCCCAGACAAAGTCATCAAAGCAGCATAGAGATGTTTTTTTCTTAACAAAAAGACTTCGAATAAGGTTCTTTGTACAGATTCTTTGGAGTTAATTATTGCAAATTATCTACTCGGACACTATCTAGGCATCTGCAAAACAAACCCCAAGCACTAAAGTTAAAGTCATCATAAAAGTTATAACTATACAGCACAGAACTCAAATGTTTCTGAAATTAACCTTCCTGATTGTATTTTCTAAGATTTATCAATCCAGATTGTTAGTAACTCCGGTAAATCAGATATTTTCGCAAATTGGAAATCTGAAATAAAAAAATTCCGATGTCCACCATGAAACAAACAAGTTGTTTTTAAAATATTGCTTGTCACTCAACTATCAGTGTAGTTTATTTTCCTCAGAAAAAGATTGTTTTGATCATCACAAATAAAAAACTATTTCAACGAAATGAAGGTCAAATCGAACTAGACGCAGATGTTTAATAATCAACGTTCTGTTACTACGAAATCGCAGTTTGATCCAGCTGACACGCATTAAGTTATTGGCTAGTACTACCAGTGCCTCGAGCAATCTCGTTTTGGATCTTATTTACAGCTCGCAACGTTTCATCGGAAAAGGTGTTGCGTTATTTGAAAATTTTTTCGTGTTGCGTTGTTGAAAAAGCTTTTTTAAATAATGCGTTTAGCATTAGCCAAGGCGCTTTTAAGAAAACGTTTATGACTAAGCTGTGATATACGATTTAAATTAATGACTGAAATAAAAAGTGGTCATATTCTATATCAAAAACAACGAAATGTTGAAAAAAATTTTTTCCTTATACAAAACTGAAACGAGAAACTTCATCAGAATTTTTCGAAGAAAAATAAAATTGTGAACACAAATCGAAATTATATTCGATAACGGACGAAATGTTCTACAAAGGCAAGATGTTGACTTTGATTGTAGTTAACTTAGGTTAACGAAGGCAAGAAGTACGTTCAGAGAGTGCAACAAATTATGGATAGAAAACTCCCTGCACAATACAAAACACTGCTCAACAAGTTGCTTTGGTTAGCAGTTTACTTAGAGCTTACTAAATTCGGCTGTGGCTTAAACGATATCCACAAAGCAACTCTTCAAGTTCACCAAAATATGCCGTTTCAGCAGAAAAAATCAAACCATTCAAGCAGGTAAAAAAAATTCCGGAACAAAAACGGCCCAGAAAAAAATTTTCATTAAAACCAAAGGAGTCAAATAAAAATTATTGTATTCAATTACTGCAAAAAGTTTTGAAATTAACTAAAAAGTATAGGAATCTGTAAATTATTTGACCATTTAAGGTAAAATAAAAGAGTCTTGAAGACTTCGCGGTTGTTAACGAGTTTTTGACTTTTTGAGAAATGTCCTACCCTTAAATTGTGTTGTTAAGAATTATAAAAACTTTTAAAGAGATAATAAGCTCACGATGCGCAAAAATAAGACGAGAAAATACTGAGGAAAAACTCAAATTTTAGCAATTTATTGCTTTTTCGCATCTTCAGATACCATGTTTTGGTATTGACATTCATGTAGCAAATTAAACAAATCCATATCTCGAGACAATATCATCTTAACAATCTCTCTTTCAAAACGTAACTCTTAAAAACTAACAGCAATCTTTCAATACTGATAATGAGCTTTTGAAAAGATGTTGATCTTCTCAAATAGAATCCATACAAAGGATAAGATTTGACATTGATATGAGAACAGGTTCAGGTTGTTGCTTTTCGAATGCAAATTTTTTTTTTAAAAAAATAAATATTGCAGAAGTCTTGCTAGTTTGATAGCTTCTTTAAACAGATATACTGAAAAAATTTTATTTCTTTCATTTTGAAACCAATTATTGCGTCAAATAAGTTTCATTCCAAAAATTTACCTTTGAACAGACAACTTTCAATTGAGCCTATTAAAATCGTAGCAGCAGCTGAAAAGACAGCAGCAACATCTTTCAATTTTTCCATAAAATTAATAGTGTTGAGCTAATTTTAAAAATCTCAGAAAGATTTTATTAAAAAAAATGCTATCGAACGAAGTTGTGATTTAGTATTAACCACAAATAGGAATCTAAGCAAAGATAAAAAAGAAATACGCAGTTGCTTACTCAATCCTCTGAACGTGGCATAGAACTGATGTTTCGAAATTCTGAGTAACATATTGAAGCACTTGTCAAGCTCTTAGAAGCTAATACTAAGGAATATGATTTGAAAAATTGCACATGCTTGATGAAAAAGTTCTACATAAATTAATTTCCAATTT
Source organism: Convolutriloba macropyga (assembly GCF_964194025.1). NCBI lineage: Eukaryota > Metazoa > Xenacoelomorpha > Acoela > Convolutidae > Convolutriloba > Convolutriloba macropyga. Next base: position 46,986,991 of record NC_134481.1, on the reverse strand, counting down.
TTTTACTCGGAATTACTTTTTGACCGTCATTTAAAATTTTTGAAGTCTGACCAGATAATTGTTTATGCAGAAACGACAACGATGAAAAAACTATTCTACTGAAACTAATGCCAACTTTGTGATACATATTTTGTCCCGTTCCTTCCAGAATCGATGACATTTCTTTTGTACAAACTAGAGAACGCAGTAAGTGCAAAAAATAGATGTTCAAGCAAAAAATTAATTATAGATCAGACAAAAAGAGAAAAATATGGGTATATTTACGCTCGTTTACAAGCAATTATTTTACGCTCGGAACAAAAATATGCAGATCCAGCTCGAAACTACAAACTACTCTGAAACCAATCTTGCCACCTTGTAACATTATCATCATCTGGTGTCACAGAACTCTCTATTGTGTCCTAGGGTGACGAAAAGGACAAGAAAAACAATGGGTTTCCATTCGTTCGGTGCATTTCCTTAAACGTCTTTTCATCTCATTTGATTACCGAAAAATGAGTCCTCAAAATATTTGCAAGAGAGAAATAAAACCTACGCAACCTTTTTATGATTACCACGGAAAGATATGAGCCACTGAAAGAAAATCATTCAATCACTTTAAAATTTATACCGATATTTTTTCTTTTCATTTTTGATACAAAAAATGCAACAGATTAAACGAAAAATGGAATGTAACCGTTCACAGTAATTCGGGAAAAAACCCCTTGGCCAATATTTTACATAAAATAACTGACAAAAATTACAGCTGCAATCAAGTTCAAAAGCTCAACTGTACGATCACACGTGTAGGACACAATTTACCACTATGTTTTGATTTTCAAAACTGCCTACGCCAGCAAGAAAAAGTTTTAAAAGCATACACCACTTAAAATTTTAAACATCAATTATCAATTTTCCATCATTTATCTTTTTTGCTTTTTATTTATAGAAGAGCACATTTTTAAAACAGTGGTAAGAAATCTATACAGAGCAATGCCAGTCCAAATCCATAATCGAATAGCGTAGGACGAAACATTCTGCAACAAAAGGAAAGATGTTGACTTTGAATGTAGTTAACTTAGGTTAACGAAGGCAAGAAGTACGTTCAGAGAGTGCAACAAATTATGGATAGAAAACTCCCTTAACGCTCACAAACCTCTGCTTCCTAAGTTGCTTTGGTTAGCAGTATACTTAGAGCTCACTAGATTCGGATGTGGCTGGAACGATATCCACACAGCAACTCAAAGTCCTCAAATTCACCAAAATATGTTTCAGAAGATAAAAAATGAAACCACTCAAGCAGGTAGGGCGAAGTTCCGCAACAAAAACGGCCCAGAAACAAATTTTTTCATTAAAACCACAGGAGTCAAATAGGAATAATTGTATTTTATTACTGCAAAAACTTTGAAATTAAATAGAAAGTATCGGAAAATGTGAAACATTTGACCATTTAAAATAAAATTAAAAATATTGATTTCATTATTGCAATGCGTGTTCTGCAAAAGTTGCTTTTTAAACATATCTTCCTTAATAACTGCATTGATAAAGCGAACTTGAGCAAATTTTGATAACTCTGTTTGTCCTAAAACTATGCCAAAAAGAAACGTAAATAAACAGCAAGATCTGTGGAGCAACCGTAAGAAAATCATTTAATTAAGAGAAAACGGAGCAGTTAGGCTAAAAAGAAAAAATTGCAGATCTGAAATTAAAAAAAGGCCGTAGAAAAGAAAAGTAACGAGACGAGCAACAATAAAAAGAAAGAAACATTTTATACCTGTAATAATAATGGCGCAGGAAATATTTGAATAGGCACAAGATAAAAACGTTGTAACTTTATTGGCTGAATGACATATGGTCTGATTAGTTCTAACTAAAAGCAAATCCAACTTTATGCCAAATTTGCTCAAGTGCTAATTGCAGGAACAGTAATTTTTTGAAAAGCTTCAATATGTAGCTAAACTAATTTTTTGAGAAAAAAAATCTCTATAACCAAGTAAGCGTTTCTGAAACTGAGTCAATATCGATAGGGATAAAATTGTACTGCAAAGGATAACATTTCGCTTGATTCATGGTCCAGTGGTATTTAAATCGCAAAATACGTTCAAATAGTAAAGAAAGTAATGAGTGCAATGATTAGGCTTGTCAAACTTTGAGGCAATGCGTTATATAATATATAAGGAAGGCACTGTTTGCCAGAATCTAAACAATTCTTCGCTTTCTTTGCTCCATAAGCTCGGAAACATATGAAAGAAAAAGCACTTCAGAAACAGAACAATAAATTACAATTCGAGCTGAAATAACTAATTTAAAGTTAGGTGATTTAAAAATTCAAATCGAAACTGCGAACATAACCGACAAAGTCAGAAGAATTGCTATCAAACGACTGCTTAGAGCTCTAACCTATTTCAGACTGCTTCAGTCGGGTGGGGAAAATACGTTCACTAGGGATGGGCTTCAAATGACGATGTTATAACTATATAAATGTAATTATATATATATATATATATATATATATATATATATATATATATATATACATATATATATATAATAAATATATTTATATATTAATATAATTTTTTCAAGTCAATGGTCAAACGAAAAATTTGCATACAAACAAATTGGTGGGTAAAAATCCGTTAACGACTCAAAACTTTGTGCAAATAAGGCTCCGTACAAATTCTACTTATTTCACAATATAAATAAAATAAAAACATAGCAATAATTATTGGAAAAAGCAACTTTTATGTAGGAATGTGGTAATGTGCGTGTATGTGTGTGAGTGTGTGCGCGTGTGTTGTGGGGTGGGGCGTAGGTAGTTTCGGGGATAGGTATAAAGTGGGAGAGTTAGGTATATGTAGAGATTAGTTTGGGGGTATTTCGAGGGGTAAGTTGCTGGAGGAGGATGGTACGGGTAACGTAGTTGAGGGGGGGGGGGGGTAGACAGGGGGTAGATAGCTGCCCAGGGAGTAGGCAGGTATAGGGGTTGTTAGGTGTAGTTAGTCGGGGGTGAGGTGGGGGAGGGGGAGGCGGTTGGTCAGTAGTTTAGATAGGCTGGAAGGACTTATTTGGTCTAAAATACTCTCTCTCTTTTTCACTTTTAAAATTACCAGCAGTTCCTTATACTGTACGATACAAATGAAACAACTGTGAAAATCCAATGCTCAGACACAGAAGTGAGCTTTTCAAATGTTCAGGAATGTGTTCGAAAAATGTTAGATAAATATTAAAGAATTTCAAAATTCGAAGTTTTAAGAAACTTGCTTCAACTAAACAAAATCTGCGTAATGCCAATACTCTTCAAGGCGTTAAAAGACCAAAACATTTACAATAATTGCTATAAACTTCGTTCGAGAGAAATTTTAAAAAAAATCCGTCGGCCTGATAGAAAAATAATCGTCCATGTAATATTCTTCACATTTTTTTAAGTTGTTTTCATTTTTTTTAGTTGTTTTGAGCTTTTTCTTTCTTCATTAATTTTGGAAGTTCCCTGGAACTGGATTTGTAAGATAATCATTGGTTCAGGTTCTACAGTCCGATTGGCATCGGCTGTGTTTTGCAAAGAAAGCGTTCTGTTCTAATGTATAACCATTTTTATGGGGGGGGGGGAGATAATGAACAAACATACGAGAGGAGAAGAGACCGCAAAAAACTTAGTACACTTTCCGTTGAAATACTCTAACAAAAAATTCAAAGTTTTTTACCCCTTTTTTTTAATGCTGCTGCATATTACAGCAGATATTTTGAACCCATTGTTTGGGAAAATTCTAGTTTGAACAATGCATGAAAAGGTCAGAAATAAAAATAGTTTTGACAATTGCCGGCATCAAATTTATTTCTAGAAATTAAAAATTTAAAAAAATCTATTCAAGGATGGATTCCGTTTTCAAGAGGTTCTCGTTGATACTCCATTCGTACCTCTCCGCAAAAGATATCAATCAGCCGAAATTGAAATTAAAAATATAAAACCATTCTACTATAAACTTCCTATATATAAATTTGGAGGTTGGAACTACTATAGGAATGAAATGAAATTATAACGATTACACAATTATAACGAGAAAAATTACAGCTGAACATTTCACTTCTTTTTTTTATATATTATAAACAATATATTATAAACAATTGTCTATTATGATGTGAGTAAAGCAAATTAATTGAATTATTGACATTTTAGAAATTTATCTGAAAAAAATTGAAGAAGTCAGACAATTTTAACATTAACACGACGATTTTAGAATAACTCGACCTCACAGTTTTGACGAGATGGTAGACAAACAATAATAAAACATTTTTAAGTGCAACTTTTTTGCATTTTTATTAACTTAAAACTAACCTCCGGTTCGTCTCCGTGCTCTGTACAGCCAACACCGGAACACACGAATCCGGCTGCAAAATGGTTTCCAGGACAACCCGCACCACTACCACCCACAGCTCCAGGCATTCCTTCCGGGGTGTCTGCACCGACCAGAGGCAGTGTGAAATCTTTCGGGTCAACACCTGGCATATTTTCCCCAAATACGCCTCGCTTTTTCAAACTTAGGTAGTCACAGACGTACGAATTAAACCCGTAAACAGCTTCGTTCGGGTCCAGCAAAGTCGTACTCGACTCTTTAAAAGTCGTTAAAGAGTACTGTAAGTTATAACTAGTTTTAGTGTAGTTATAATCAACAAAGTTAGGGATATAATTGTGGTCATCTAAGTCGTGGTAAGTTGGGGGGTCGTTGCTGGATCTGCTCTGAAAAAGGGCATCAAATGGTTCGGATCGGCGTCTTCGACGACGAGGTCTGTTGGATCTCGGATCTAGTGTCGTGTCGTCGTCAGTTTGTTCGTTCTCGGCGGTGAGAAAACTCTGAAGACAGTAAAAAAGTTTCTTATTTTGAGTTTTTCTTTCGCTGCTCATGATTAATAATGTCCGTTAATTCCAATGTTTCTAGTAAATAAGTTGAATAGAGGTCTCGCAATTTTAGCAAAAGTACAAAGATATGTTATAGTAAAAAGCTATAATCTGTTATTAAACTTCCATAAATATTTTGAGCGACAAATAATTCTGTGAACCCAGAATTGATCGCAGGGTTCCTAAAACCTTTAAGGATTGCTCTTATTTTTTTGAAAAATATTTGGTTAAATTTGACCTTGAAATCAACACAAATCAAAAGCTGTGAAACGAAAGTAGATAACAGCAAACGTTATGATATCGCTCAAAATTTACAGACATTTTCCAAATCGATAGTTAGGAAAATTAAATGCCGTTTCAAATCGAACTGAAAAGTAAGCACGCCTTTTAATCAACGGACTATGGATAATCTTAAGGAAAAAAAAATTGATGTTCTAATAATGGTTTGAAAGAAATCATCTCAACTTTAGTAAACAACTATTAGCTTGCTGAAATTTATGAATAATTTTCTAGCTAACAATGAAAAAGAATTTGACCACAAAAGATAAATTGTTAATTTGGGTCACAGTATGAATTTAAATTCGAACAGCTGGTTAAACTTTTTGAAGCTAAATTTGCATTATCGATCTGAAAATTTGAGAGCAAAATTTTGATTAACTCGATTTGATTAAGTCCCATTAAAGCATCAACAATGTTAATTTATTTATAAACGTGTAATAACTTAGATAAAAATGATAATTTATGAATTTTCCGAATATACTATACTATAGATGCGAATTGTGTAAAATCAGGACAAATACTATTTTTAAGATAGTAGACGGTTATAAATCTTGGCTAACAATATGTAATAAGTTGTATTTGGAATAGAGTACTTTTCAGAAGTCAAGCGCTAGTTATAAGTAAGTTATGATTAATAAAGGGTTTTAATTTCTTGCTCGTTAGGTTTATGAGAAGAAAGCGCGGACCGAAACTTGGAGGAAACCCGGGTGAAGTTTTTGTAAACAAAGCATGAGCTTTTCAGGTGCTCGGGTAAACGTAATTTAATTGGGGGGCATACAAGCGTACCACCGAATGGGGGGGGGGGGGAGGGAGGGCTGAGATTTGGGGGTATAGGTACAACTGCATATAAGTATTATTTGTTAGGATATTTACAGTTGAGGTGACAAATATTTAACAATGTATATTTACTGATCAGGAGGGGCAAACACTTTAGCAGTTAGATAAGAACTTTGTCAAGTTATGGTTTTGCTGTGGGCTTGAGAAGCTTAACTTTACTCAGCTAAAATTAAGGTACACCCCGAAAGAGATTTCAACAAGGCAATTCTAGTACTGAAGGCCCCATTATCGTTTAGTTAATCGTTAGTTTAATTATGTATCCCTGTTAGCTTATAATTTGCTCCAGTTCCGTTCGATTATGAATATTTGACCGATTTCACGCGAAGTCGAATGGTGGTCCAGGAAATATTAAGCCCAAAGCAAGTAACCTTCATTGTTTCAAAATGGTTCACGCCGAAAATAACAACCCTAAGGTCGTTTATTAAACCAATTCCATTTCTAGGCGTTCCTTTGCGGTTTTCGCCCTTTGATATTAAACGAAGTATAAATTCATAATTATTATTTTTAACAATTCACTAAGCATAGCAAATTTAGCAACCAGTAAAATTTGTTTGCTTGTTTAAACTTTATAGAAATCTTTCTGGAAAACTCAGAACTCGAAGTTTTTATCTCTCAAAATTCATTTTTACGATTTTTCCTGAAAAAAAATCATCTTTAGTTAGAAAGAACTGATTAAAAATTTCGGTTCAGTTTTTTTAAAATAAGTTAAATTTAGTGGACGTTTTGCATATTTTTGCAATACAAAAAATTTGCCTGAAGTGCAGAAGCAAAAAAAATTCTCCCGTACATGTATTCAATTTATTTTGGGCTTTCATATTGGAGCTGTCAAAAGAAATTTTAAAATCTAATCGGCCAAAAATGACGTAGGCTTTCAAACTTAAACATCTTTTAACCATATTCAATCGCAAACTAAGAACCGAAAAGCAAAGAGCGTTATGGCAGTGATTGTCCACGAAACTTTCAGATTAACTTTCAAACGCAAATTTAAGTACAAAATTGCATGTCCGTACGATCGAACTCAAAACTAAATCTGTAAATCCTGGTTGAGCTTCGCAAGTCTTGAAGTAGAGCAGCTTAAACATGTAAACATGACTTAATTCCAAGGTTATTAAATAGGTTGACGACGTTTGTTAAAAATGGTCTCAAATAGATTCGCCTTAATCGCTAGCAGACATTCGTTGTGTATTTGACTGACTTCGGCAAGAAAGTTTTGACGGTTTCTGAGGTCCACATTGTAGTTTTAGAAGTTTAAATAAAGACAATGTTACTGCGATAGAAGGTCATGAAAACTTGTTGTCGGTGTCGATCTCTGATCTTTCGCAATGATGCCACAAGACTGCAATTTTCTTTGTTGAGATGTTATAGAACAAGGAGGCTCGGTAATGTACGTTTGTACATAAAATTCCGACCCCGCTTCTTCACATTTTTAACTTAATTGTCCACCCAATGTGGAAAACTTTTAAAACTCAAGTATTGCTCAGCAAACCGCTCAACGAATAAAGTAAAGCAAATGAATGTATTAGATGGCCAATGAAACCTGCCATTATTAAGTTACATGAGAAAATACATCCTTAAATGTCAAATAACAACAAACATTATTTTCATCCAAATCTCAATGTCTATTTTTAAAAGAAAGCACAATAACAAAATCAAAATAGCATTAGATCAAAATTAAACAAAAACAAATTAATCTATGCTTCAAAAAAGTTATATTACAACACCAAAAAAACCTCCCCATTAGTGTGATATTGTTGCAAGAAAACAAAACAGAACCTCAATTATGGGCCAACAACCAGAAATCTCAAATTATTCATGAAAACGCGTATCAAAACCAACAAAGCATTAGTTGAACAAAATACTTATTAACATGGTATTTATGTCTTTTAAAAAAACTAGCTATATTGAGAAAAAGGAAGAAACATACCCGGCAGATTGCCGGAAAATAGCGGCCGTTGATTCCAATATGAATGATTGGGATTTAAAGAATAGAAGATATTGAAAAAAAAAGATTTTTGTACAAAAACATTTTTTAAGTCCGATTTATTTTGATGGCATTTCGTCGTTGAACATGCTTCTGTTTCTTCTGAGAGAGGCTGCAGGGGCTACTATCAATACCAATAAGCATTAGAGACGGTAACTAAGACTTATAGGAACGACGTTCAAATAGCGGGCATCTAAAATTGGGCTTTTATGGGTTTATCCCGTTTCTATTTCTGACCTCAATTTTTTATACTGACTCTGTTCATTTTGAATTGTTTTGCTGAGCAACTGATGTTGAAAATCACTTTTAGAAGAATGAGAGAAGAGAGAAACTAGCCTAGAGAAGTCAAAAAAATTCACGCAAAATGTTGAAAAAGCGGCAAAATGAGGTTAAGCGAAACATTTTTTTATTCGTCGACGACGTAAAAAAACATAGCAGGACAAGTCCTGACGTACAATTCAAAAAATTTTCATTGACTAGACAGAAAAAACTAGACCTAGAATGGACTTTGAGTGAATTGAGAAAACCATTTTTAAAAAATCAGATCAAAAAATAAGAAAAAAAAATCAATGTCAAAATGCCGCAGGTGAACAAAAAAACCACTAGCGAGAAATGAAAATTTAAATCAAACAAAAAACTAGGCCTAGAATGACTTGTTAATGGATTGGGAAAACCATTTAGAAAAAAATCCGATCAAAAAAACAGAAAAAAACAGTAAAAATCAGAGTGAAATTGCCGCATGTGAAGGAAAACCACTACCGAGAAACCGAATTTTCGTTCAAACACCACTTTCGCACTCTACTTTAAAATTAGGGCGAAAAAAATCATGCCGCAAAACCACTCGCTTTTTCGCCCCATTTCCTGTTTCGGCGTGACCAAAAGCACTACCCCAATTTGAATTCAAAAATATTGAAAATGTGTGAACAGATCTTAAAAAAAAGACAGCGCCCCAATACAATTCAAATTTTTTGGAATAGTAAAAAAAATTAGGAGCGCTATAATAGCCGGCTGAGAAGATGAGGGCGGCTATTAAAAATTACAAAGCTCAAAAATTCATTGGTGTTTTTTAAACCAGGTATTTTCGAGAATCATAAAATCATAACTTTTCAACTAAAAAAAAACGGTCATTCTGCACCTCCTCTTTAGGAAACCACTTGAGCTCGTTATTAGTGACACTATGTCATAAGGCTACATAACAAATACGGACAGATCTCAAAATCTCACAATCACTTTTACGAAAAATCAGTTTTGAAAGGGCTAAAACTATGAGACACAATAACCATACAGAAAAACGTTTAGCCATTTTGGAAGGTTCAATTGCAGGTTGAGAAGACCTTTCTGTAATGAGACTAATTACATACAGAAAACATCAAGAACAAAAAAGAGTGCTTTAAAAATCTATTTGTTTTTGAAGAAATTTTATTTGAGAGTCATTAAAATATTTAACTAAAAAGTCAAGAGAAAAAATTGGCTCATTCCCACGTCTAATTGAAGGCATTGCGACCTTTCTTTATCCAGAACATGTTGGACAACTACAAAAGGACGAGGAAACTGGTAAAAATTAAAAATTTCACCAGATTTTTGCAAAAAACGGTATTGCGAATGTCAAAAATTCACCAAAAAACTTTTAAAAAAGTTCCACTTTGCATCCTTTAAATGCCAATTAGATCGCTTGTTTATGTGATAATTTGTCAAGTAAACAAAAAAACCTCAAAATTGTGCAAACAAACGTTTTTTTAAGAATGGTAGTACTTAAGCCATAAAACAATTTCATAAAAATAAAACCACATGAAACAAAAGATTGAGATGTCTTTACTGAGTGAGATTTAGCTACAAGCAGTCGGAAGTAGGAAAAAAGATGAAAGGGTCAGAATTTCACTAATATTTTTTAAAACCAAAATAATACAATGTCATAAGAGCCATTTGATGTCAACTGAAGACATGGTTTATTTTTATATTTACCAAATAAAGAAATCGATTTGATTCATTTGACTAGTGAGACTAAGTGATAAGGCTGCACAAAAATGAATGCCAGCGAAAATTCATATCAAGGTTACAAAAAATCTTGCAAAAACAATGAGAACATTGAGCTCAACCTGAAAACCTGGTGTATATTATGTTCATTGGAACTAATTTTCATGTAAATTGGAGCTGTATTTGATGAAACTTGATTTGAAATTCTTCTCACCGGAAATCAGCTGTAAGAAAAACAAAAATTACGAAAAAGATTTGAAAAAATATTAGCGCCTCAATGAAATGCCATTAGCTTTTGATTGTCTGAGACCAAGAAGAGAAAAAACTAGCCCTCTTATAGATTCACGTCAAAATAAAACACTTAACCGTTCAATATAAAAGCGAATTAGATAATTTGGCAAAGACAAGATTTCAAAATATCAAAAATTAATTTAGCGAAAATTGGGCTACATCCTAAATCACGAATTCACTCATAGGAAATGGAATTAAAATTAGACCGCTTTTTGGAGTTAAAAATTTGATGTCATCTCTTTTTAGGTCTCTATTTTGGCAAAATTAAACAAAGGAGGCTGAAAAAAAATCGAATTTGGAGCCATTTTTGAGGAGACAAGTCCAAAATTGAAAAAATTTATCAAAAATTTTAGCGAAAAAACTCGGCTGAAACCATTCCGCCACCCTACATTTTCTCTCAAGATAAATCCGCTAAAACTGTTGTTGATAATTTAACAGCTTTTAGCAGAACTGACAAAAATTTGCTTAAAAAATTGCGGAAAATATAAAAACGACGGAAATCGAGTTTTCAATCCCAAAATTTTACACTTAAAAATACTTGTAAAAAACAAAATTAAAAAACTTTTTTAAAATAAAGACGGGCTTTTTTTTATGCCAACCTTAACTCTGCAGGATGATTATATCGATCTGCCAAAATTGACTGAACAAAAAACCCATTTGAGCATGTAGTTATCTCCCCCCATAAAGTGGGATCGGAAAAAAATATCACTTTTGAACCAAAGTTACCACTGAAAAATTTTGCGTGGTTTCAAAGGAACTATCGACTTGAGCTGGACCTAATAGGTTAAACTTGGATAGTTTCAAAACCGAACAACCCAAAATTATGTCCCAGGACGAATTAACATCTGATCAGACGGAATCGTGCTTTTTATGTCTTTTCTCAAAAAAAAAATTTTTACATCTTATAAACAAAATGTTTAGAATGTTGCGTACAATTAAGGCTTAATAGTGCAAAAAACGTATTGAGGACATCTCAAAAAATTTTTTTATCACAGTTTCTATAATGGCCTTCAAGATTTCTTTTAAGAGTAGAGTTTTAAGATTTCTTTTAAAAGAACGATTGGTAATGCGAGTTCGCACATACTGTTAGAACCCGGTATTTGTCAAGCAACAAATAGTGCTAGAAAACCTAAATTCGGTTCAGATGCTCATGTTGATTCAAACAAATTTTACGTCAATTGAACTAGTGAGCTAACAAATTTGGTTCTCTATTTTTAGCTGACTCTTTCTTTTGAGAACTTAAATACCGCTTTTGAAAATAAAGAAATCAAATTGGCAGTTGTGATAGATTACATATCTTGAAATTTCAGCATTCTCTAAATTCAGAAGGAAAAAACCAAATTTTTCTAGTCAAAAATTATTGGCCAATGCACAATTATAGGCTAATGAATATATAAATATTCTAAAGAAAAAGTAATTTCTTTCGTCGTATCTTCTGAAGTAATGTAGCTCCAACGCATCTTTTAATTTTTGAGTACAGTGCAAGTTCCAATCTGTTTTTCTACAATTGTTTTCAGAGGAAAAAAGTATGGTTAAACAAAATCAGCCCCCGACAAACTGAAAAAGCAGCGGTTTTGGAGAACTAACTGTGCATGTTGTCTTAAAGACGGAGTTGGATTAAAAAGTATATTTCAATTAGAAACAACTCCAGAAAATGAAGAAGTTTTCTCTTAAAACTTTTTTACAGACACCATGTCTATGTCTGATTTAATTTTTTTGTTTTTCGGACTGAGAACACCTCTCTATCTTTGTTACACGTTACTTTTAGCCACTTTAACAAATAACAGTAATTCATTTATGATTAATTTAGGCTGCCAAAAACTGACGCCTACTGCAGTGCTATTTATCTTGAGAAGCAAAAAAATTCCTTCACCTAGGCCTAACTCATAGCCTTGAGTTCCAACTGGTAGCGCAAAATTAAAATAAACTTTCAAAAATTCAATCCAATTTTTTGCCGTGTCACCAATATATTCAAATCTGATTGATGGTGTCTTTCACCGGGAAGCAACCTCGCTTCGTCTTCTACACTGATCTCTCATAAAACATTAACTGGCGTCCTTTACTTCGATTGTGACGTAACTCTTGAAGAAAAAATGCAACTCAAAAAAATGTGATAGGAGCAAATTCCACTAAGTTTCTCCATTAGGTTTTTTTCTTACTTTTTCAATAAATTCATTTAATTTTAGATGAAGATTTAGAACTGAAAACACAAACTTGACTTATTTTAAAGCAATTTAACGTCACCTAGCGATAACAGCGCTTTCTATCAAATTAGACAAACGCACTAATTTTCAAACCGGCCTATAAAAGAAGTCTGAAAGCTGCCTATGACTAAAAGAAGTATTTCTATACCAAAATATAACAGTAAAGTATTCTTTTCAGTGCCGCAACAGCAACATTGTAATAGTTTGAAATGTTTCAAAAGATTTTAGACAATTTTCTTTTGTGAAATCAAAAATTATACATTATTTCCATTAGACATTTAAAAAGTGTTTAAGTTGAACCCAAATTTTATCAGCACAACATAAAAAATAATTTACAGCATGTACCTCAACTATTAAGCATGAAAACTTTTACAACATTTAGAAACAAAATGTGCAAAATTTCTGTAAACTAATTTTTGGTATCAACTGGATGTTTTTTTGATCCATGAAAATAAACCTATATTATAAAATTATTCATTTTAATTATCTCAAGTTATAAACATGAAAAGTGGAGGAAGCTTAAATATTTTTCAGATTTTTAAACCACAAAAAATTTAAAAACTCAATCAACAATCGATTCAATTTTTCACGGGCTTTTTATTTAACTTTTTTTAAATCTCTCCTCAAAAGATGTTGATGGACCACGATTAAGTTTAAAAGATGTCGGGATCGTACAAAGTTCTGAACTCGCAAGTATATTGAGAGGGTTCAATTTATAGTCAACAAATTATGCCAACATCTTATTTTGATGTATGTGATAATGTTGCTACTTCTCACACTGTTAATCTGTGACGTTACAAAATTTACATTATCATTTACAAATAAGTTTAATAGTATAATATTTACCCGCCCGGTTCAAAAAATCTTCATTTTTTCTGAGTAGAGCTTGTCTAAACAAAGTGGTTGACAGAAAACTATGTTTCTTAATTTATGGCTTGTTAAATTTTGTAATAAATTTATTCCTAATTTTTTAAGATAATTTCGAACTAGCACACCAAAGATTCCCTACTTTGTACAAACATAGCTACGAAACTAACAAAAAAGTAATGGCCTGGCTCGTTTTTTGTGCAAATGAAACCTGAAAGACCAACAATTTTCATACTTTTAATTTTGACACTTTTTCATAGAGAGTTGCATAAAGATCATAAAGTTAAAAGATCATAGTAGCAAAACATAGTTTCCTTTGAAAAAAAATAATAAATTCATTACCGAAAATTTGATGAATTCTATTAATATTCATCCTTGCAGCGACAGTTGCAGAAAGCAGACAACAAACAACATGTGCGTCTTAATCAAGAGGGCATTCAGTTGTAAGCATAAACAGCACATATCGCTAAAGTTATAATGCAACTCTAAAATGAAAAAAATTAGTGTCTATTAATACTGAAATTTTAGAGAGACTAACCAGATATTTTCTTTCCAATTCAGATTCAACAGTAAAGTGCTTTTAGATGCACAATAATTGTTGTCCACGACACAGGAGCAGGTGGTATTAATTCAACACAAACTTCAATTTTGTTCAGACAGAAATCTAATCATAATTATTTTGTGTGAATCATTGTTGGCTCCAACGATTTTATAAGAGCAAAAATTAAGTTCCATTCACATATTTAGAGGGATTTAGAAAAAATGAACAATAAGTTTGGTAAAAAGGGAAAAAATACCTGGATACAAAAAGCGATATAAATATAAGTGAAAACTTTTCCCGTGGATCAAGAAGCGGCTGATTTTAAAAAATGAAAAAATGAGAGTTTTAGAAGCGGCTGATTTTAAAAAATGAAAAAATGAGAGTTTTAGAGTAATCGAAAAACACATGAACTTTTATTAACTTGAAAGAAATTCGTGATTTGTTTTTAACTCTATTTTTTAAAAAGAAAAGGTCACGGCCATAAAAACAGCTGTTGTTGCAATACCATCGGAGTCGTATCTGTGCGTGGAGCCTGCTTCATCACTTCATCTGCTTTTGGTTTTGCGCCTTCGGAATTTGAAAGTTTGATGATTCGAATAGTTGTGGGTTATCTAGCTTGCTTTTTTTAGAAGTAATGAAAGCAACTAAGGCGCCCGTTCGGCAAAATAAAACCAAAATTTTTGGAGAAAAATTGATAACTTTGAATGGTTTATGTAGTTGATTGTTACTCTGCTTTTTGTTGAAAAAAACTATTTCAACAACATAAGCCATTCAAAATCATTTGGAGTTTTGGAGCATTGTCTAAAAAATTACGTCACTGGTTAAAAAGCATTATATATCTTCATCTTTGTTTCCGATTTTTCTTGGAGAAATAGTGAAATAAGCAAACAGCTTATATATTCGCTAGTATGGTTAAAATTTAACTAATCTTTGTCATATTCGAGAAAGTTATGATTGAAGGTTATTTTAAATGAAAAAAAACTGAAAGTAAGCCAATTTTCATTTTAAAACCTAAATAATCGAAAACAATTATTCAAAGTTTTGCCGAAATGTGAGACAAAAAAATATAGATTTTATATATGATATTATGATATCTTTGTGATATTATTCAGTCATATATATATATATATATATATATATATATATATATATATATAAAATATGATAGATCCCGTTTTCTGGTTTGTTACAAAACTTATCTGATCAGAGTTGTGTAAAAGGAAATAACTCGGACACAAAAATCAAATAGAGAAATATTGGTTGTAAATGATAGCCATGGTGCTCTATTTCAAATTTTTTGAAGATTTTCCCGCCTTTAAAAAGTCTGAGAAAATCGATTCAAATTAAGTACCGCAAAAATTGATCAAGAAACACAAAATAACCTGAAACAAAACCTTTTTTCGCCACAAACAAGAAATTGTTATCAAAAATTGTTTGCTAGGATATTTGATTGAAAATTATCAATTTGCACGCAACGCAAATTGTGATAGCGAAAGGGTTTTTCAATAGCCTCATAGCCTCTAGTTTCTTTATTCATAAGAGTTCGTTGGCATTTTGTACCCGATGCATTTTTAAAAGTTATCAATATCAAAGAAAGGAACATACACTTTTTCAAAAGCAAGTTGTAAGAGATCCAGATCGAAATTCATGACGATGGAGCGGTTGAAAATCAATTAACAAACACTCTGCTTATCGAATTTATCGAAATTATCAAAAATGGAGCGCGGAAAACATAACAATGATATTATCTGTACTTCAAAAGAAGTTCTTGATGGTGATAGGTAGCATTGAACGAATAGAGACATCTGTAGAACTGTTTTTTTACAAAACAGTTTTCATTATGAATTTTCTCTATAATGCTATTCAAATTTTTGTGCCAAAAACTGCATACTGCTTTTGAAGTTTAACGTCCGCTCTCAGATGTAAATTAGAGTAATTATTGGAGTCATTCTCATACTTATCAAAAACTTCGGAAAAAATTCGCCAATATGATGTCGGACTGCCTCTATGACTTGTATCACTAAAATTCTCATACTTGTTAATTGTTCAAGTTCTCGGGGCAATTATTTGAAGAAATATAACTAAAGCAAAAATTTTTACCTGCAAACTGTGTCCATGAGTACTGCCAAGTTGATCTAGAAACTCCAACTACATATAAACTTATACAAAAATTCAGCGGGCAGACGAACGACAACAACTTTTGCTCAATAACATGGCACAATTTTAGCCTTCGTGTATGGGTAATACAAACAATTTAACTTCCGGATAATATTCGAAAACCTGCAAAAATTTTAATAACATTAGAAAAAATTGTCAGGAAGAACTAACAATTAAATTTTCAAAAAGTACTCGAATCCTCGATCTTTCGTTTGCCATTCAGATGCAATTGTATTAAGATAAGAAGACTAGTGTAATCAAATTCTTCGCCTTTTTGCGAGCTCAAAAATTCTACGAGTTGAAAATCAGTTCCTATTTTCTGGCAAACATAATCTTAGCTTACCAACTAAAACCGTTGACTTCTGCTGTTAATTTTAATAGCAAACTTTTTTTCTCGACAAGGCAACCGTCCTATTCCAATACAAAGTAAAGTTTCAATTAATTCAAAATCCAGTAAGTTGAATTCGGGCATTTATAAAAAGAATTCAGCCTTTTCTCTTCTGTCTAAAAAATTTGCAAGAATTTTTTTAATATAACTCGGGTTCTACGTTAAACAATATTACGTAGTCAAGAGAGTAGTGATTATTAACTTATGATGTAATTTATCAACTTTATAGCCCAAAAACCTATTCTGTGTTTTCTGATTCAAAAATCAAAGATAAATGATATAAGAAATTGAAAAAAGTACTCAAATTGATTTAAAAAAATCAGTATACAGTCCATTTTTCGGAGGAAAAAACATAGTCAACGATGAATGTTTTGAGTTTCTGTCAAAGTTACAAAATAATTTATTTTTTTGCAGTTAATTGTGCCAGAAACAATCAACTGCGGGAGAAATTATCAAAAATTAAAAAAATAGACACCATCCTCCTATCAAGCTACGGATTATTCTATCCTATTTTCTCCACACTCAAAATATTAATCAGTCCAATGAACAAAGCAAGTCTAACAAAGAAAAAAAATTAAATTCAATTTTTGAAGAAAATAACCTTTTGCTAATTAAGTTTAAAAAACGACAAAAATGGCTGTTTCTCATTGTTTCTTGGCTGCAGCCAATGCTATGCAAGTTTGAATCTCAAACTAAACATTTAGCAAAAGATGTTTCCTATGATTCGTTGTTACGCCTCAAGAGATGTCATGATTACCTTTTAACCGTAAGATTACCAGTGAAACAGGATATAAAAGTCATTACTGCACATGAACATAAGTGATCAGACAAATTTGCTCAGCAGAACTCAAAGGCATGTTCATAATTTTTCTTAGCCAGAAAGAACACAAATCGTAAGAAAAAGTTCCACTGAGAGCCAAAACATTTCCGAAGCAAAATTTTGTTTTGACACTACCATTTTTTCCAGAGTAACTTTTCTAATACGCAGTTACAAATTAATATAAGAGGTCTTAAATTAAAATAAAAGGCCTTTTGATTCTAAATTTGTACTGTTTTAGGGTGAACGGCTTTTTGAATGCCGCTAGCCTTTCTTGCGGATAATTAAAACATTGTTATTTTTCTATTTTTTTGCTTTCCGTTCTTCACGAGTTTCAACTCTGATCCGATGTGTCCCATTTTGAACAGTTATTCACACATTGAAGTGAAACGTACATTAGGTCTCCCGAGAACAATTGCAGGGAGGTTGCAACCTGCGGAAAATTTGAGGAAAAATGTTTAAAATATTTCGAAACACTTTTTAAATTCTTTTTTTCTTCCCTCTATGTTTAATATACATGTATCATTGATTTGCATGGTCTATGAGGGACGTTGATCAGACAAACAGTGCCACTTATTAATCTGTTGGAAAAAAATGCAGAAAATTTTTGTAAAAAATGTTCACAGATTTTGTCTTTGTGATTTTCTACAGTTCCCCGGTCATCTTCTTAAACTTTTCTGCTGTTGAACATATCATGTGTTAAATCGCTAACTGATCAAACACAGAAACATGCGTTGAGGTGACATAATTTGTTCTGTAATGTCAACTTTATGAGGTTAAAAATTTTCTGATTCAACTCTTGGATCTTCTGTTTAAGACCCCCACTCAAATATTAGTGGGGTTCTGCATTTCCTAGGCACATGTGCTATTTGTTAACCGATGACGTGCTCAGATAACTACAAATTTGTATCTGGCGAGTGATAAATGTCACTGAAGTCCAATAAAAGAAGAGATCAACATTTATTAAAGACTCTATCGGCATGAATCAGTGGAAGAAAATGGGATAATATTCATCAATTTTACATTAGTATATTACAAATTATATCGATTTTTTGAGAATTTTTTAAACTTGGGCAGAAAAAATGTTGGAGGAATGTTGAGTATATATTACAATGAAATCTGATCTCGCCTGAATGGATCTAATCAGAAGTAGACTTTTTTGAAGGCTACAAAAATATCCGTACCATTCCTTAAAACGTATGACGTAATTTGTGAAATAGCAAAATAAATTGACAGCTTCATATTGTCCTAGCTTCTCAGCATTTCAAGTGAAGACACACAAAAATTACTGTGAAAATCCCATAAAAATTAAGGGTGTTTTCTACACGGAAAATCAAATTTATTACACGAAAAATCGGGTTATCCACACAATTTTTCGTGTGAATCACACAAAAAAGCATGAGATTGAGCCCGATAGAATGGTGTAAAATTGCCGATTTATCATGTAACTGGGCATTTTCTCAGATGTCATTTTTTAAACCGAAAATTGTGCTGTAATGAAAAAAATTTAGAGTATACGTCTTTAAATTTTCAAAATTAGCCCATACGGTTAAAAGATGGTAAAATTCAAATAGTACTCACATTGTGTCAAACTTTGAGCGCAGCAAAATTTGGATCTCTTCTGGTTCCTTTCAGCAAAATTTCAATTTTTGAACAACTTTCTGTTCGGGAACTTTTATCGAAAGATTAATATATAGAATGTGTCTATTTCAGAGCACATATTTGATAAAGATGTGAGTTAATGAAACTGAAATAATAATGCGTTTTTTAGTAGAAAAATCTTAAAAACAAATTTTGTGGCGCTGACTCTTGCTTGTAATATTGTCTTGATGACGCCTGTCTGCAAATCGTTCTTATAGTTGTTTGTAATGTAGCCAACAATTCTGAAAACTATTTGTTTCAAGCACGTCAATTATAGATTTGCATATTCCAGCCATAAACAAAACCAAACTTCAAAAGTTTCAATATAAAAACAAGTCATTTTTAGCTGAGAAATTTTAATCAATAGATTTATTATTTTTCGTTTCAACAACTGTTTGTATACGAGAAAAAAGTTAAAAACCGATATTGTTTGATGTTCGATTGATTTTTTACGTACAGAGGCGGCATTTCTCTCTTTTATAAAAAACGTTAGCACCGAATTTTTACTTTTCAAAAAAAGAACATTACTAAATTTGCTTTACATCAAAACCATACAAAAACAATTTATAACAAGGAGGCTCGGTAATGTGCGATCGCATATAAGCCTCTACCAAATGAGGAACAGATAGAAAACTCCCCAAAAAATCAAGTCGATTTAAAAAAAAATTGGTGTATGAATGAAAAAAGAGCCTCCAAAGCAAATAACTCAGTGGAGTAAAAAATGATGCATTAGATTCATGAGATATGCCAATATTAAGAGAGCGAGTCAAGACGAACAGCAAAATAAAACAACAACAACAAACATTAATTACATCAAAAAATATATGTCCGACAGTCAAAAAAGCGTCAGATGAAGCTGAAAATAAACAAAATAACCTGTAATTCATCAGAAAAGATATGGGACCAGTTCATAATAAGGCTTGGTAACAATTAGACAATAAAGAAGCAGAACAGTAAGGTTATAAATCGCTTGATTTTTTTAAACAATTCATTTCAAAGTAATGAAAACCATTCGAAATCAATAGAAATACCCCCATAGGTTTATGATTACCAATACGTGTATAGAAGGGCATCAAGACCTATAATTATTATGTTTTTTATGCGGTTACAAAAAAACAACAAATAGACAACAAACAAAAAAACAATTGAAACTTGATAGGAAACGCTGTCGAAGCGGTAAAGCCATTATTGGCCTTCGAATTATGTTCAGTTGCGCCTTCCTCGAGGACTGATTATGTAGTATGCAACCTCTCATTGATGAGATTAGGTAACAAGTAGACAAAAAAGAAAAAAAATGGTTAAGTAATACTTTTGTTTTTTTTCGAAAAATAATTATTTCCAATGTCATAAAAGTCATTAATTACAAAATGAAATAATTTAAAACGGTCGTTTTTTGTCCCAGGGAAGCCTTTGAGACATGCAATTATCCAAAACTTGTCTTATGTCTCCAAAAAGAACGTCAAAAGTGACAAAAATTAAAATATAATTAATTTTTCTTGTAAAAAACCCGTGTCGAAGTCAGTACTGTCATTACGTTTTTTTAAGAAACATTAGATCTTGTGACATCAATCTTTTTTGAAAACCTTCTATGACATCAATAGTGTCGTATTTGACCTGTAGTTAACGATACTAGATAACAAATAGACAATAAAAGGAGCAAAAATGCGAAGTTAAAGATTGTCCTTTTTTTAAAAAAAATTTTTTGTTCTCAAAGTCATGAAAGCCATCAGCTATCTACTAGCATCAAAATATCGGCTCATCTATTCATCTAAAGACAAGTTATTCAGCTATTCAGTTGAAAAAAAAATTTTAAAAATTCTTAAAAATTCTTCGAGAAATTAATGTCGAAAACGTTAAAACCATAATCTATATCCTTAAGGGTTATAGTATGCCCAAATTGTCTTTTTTGAACGGCAATAATGTGATATTTGAACTGACAATAATGTAATGTGCAAAACTAGAAAACATGAAAAATGGGCAAATGCCTAAAAATAAATAAAAAGTGAAATCTAGTAGTATCAGAGCCAGAAAACCATAACTTAAAAAAATTAATCAGTAGAGATAAAAAACATACTTTTTTAAATGACACTAAGCTTTAATTGACCAAATTAAGAAAAAATTAGAGGCAAAGTTCAATGAGTCATCGCTTATACAAAACTCAATTTTTTTTAAAAATCAAAACGACCATAAGCTTTTCAAGTAAAAAACTAGATGCATTTATTTGGAGTTGTTTAGGAAGCCACTTCGACCTATCATTACTGACCTTTGATTTTAAATGCTCTGTTCTTCAATTAATTTAAAAAAGTGCATTTTTTTAAAAAAAAATATCGACTGATTACAATCCGAAGTATTTTTGGATTGTAACAGGCCAAGATTTGTCCAAAACTAGCTGTGCTAATGTTGTTCGTCCATTAAGAACACTCAATTGTTCAAGTTTTATATATATATCGATAATTTGATAGTTAAAAATCAAAAATAAAAGCTGCATTTTTAATAATCAACGAGTAAAGTTAGCAAAAAACGGCAAAGCTCTATTTATAGAGCACTATCAACGTAAACCAAAGTAGGAATAGCCACTTTTGAATCGACAAAGGTTGTGTGAGTGGTGTTTGCGTGTGGACTTCAGGCAATATTAATCAAAGTGGACAAAAAAATCTGATTTCGTGCTGTTTGTGATGAAAAAACCCTGATTTTTGAATTATTTAGCCAGAATTTTCTACAAAAAAATTAAATAAAAATAGTCATCAATATTTTTTGTTTTAACTCAACTAAAAAATTGAAAACACTATTCTTAATTTTTTTTAAATTTCAGCTAAATTGACAAAATTTCATTGAAAATTTCCGGAAAATGTGAACAAAAACAACGGAATTCACTCTACTTTAATCCTCGATAACTCCCTGTAAAAAATAAAATCAAAAAGATCTTTTTAATTCCATATTCTACGCTGGACGAGCGTTCTAATGATACCAGTCTCAACTCTGTACGATGAATATATCGAGCGGCGAAAATTCACGGAACAAAAAAAACCCCAGTTGAGTATATAGTTCCTCCCCCCTCAAGAGGGTCGGAACAAAAACTCTGCATTCAAGTCACTGATAGGGGCTTTGATCATTTTCAATTCTCAATCAAACGTAATTGTTTAAGTTTTCAGTATCGAAAGTATACCAGAAAGGCTTTCAGATACTAAAAACTTTGAAACCCTAAGAATTTGCTGTTTCTTTGGTCTTCCCGAAAATCTGTCAAAAAATGTGGTTAAAAGACATTTTTCTGAAGCGGAAGTAACCCCGACCAAAAATAAAATACTGATCAGACGTTTTATTAAAATTACACCAACCTTCTGCAAATCAATAATAACAAATTGAATTTTTCAATGTTCCAGAACTTGTAAATTTCCTATTTTTTATAATGGTTTCAAAAAAATAAAGCGCTTCTGATGGAAAAATATCAATTTTGATTTAAGCTCGACATTTTTGAAAACTGGAACACTAACCTTGATTCTGCGGCGATCTATAAAGTCATAAAGTCTATAAAGTTGCTTCGATTTTTGATAAGACGGAATTCTCGTTTAGTGATAAATATATGTCTTGATTTTCAATTCAGTAATAATTTGGTTAAGCGACATCGGGTAGTACTAAAATGGGAGTGTGAACAAAAATAATTTGGCAATGTGCAAACAAGGACGCAATTTTAGACAGGTATATAAATGGGGGGCAGGACATAAAATAGGTGGGTTAAAATTATTGAGGGGGCGGATGGCTTTGTATTGTATATAGGATGTTACTGCGCGGCGAAGGGCTAAAGTGTTACTGGGTTAAGTATGGGAGCAAGGGTGTGTTACAGGAAGAAGAGAGGTAACAGTGAGGGGGGGGGGGGGGGGGGAATTGGGGGCTGGGGGTTGCAATTTGGGCTATTAAGCATGAAATAAGATTGGATTCCCGAGGGATAATGTCGAGGCGTTAGATTGTAGACGTTTCCAGATAAAATTAATGCATACT
>NC_134481.1:46919142-46959142 GCF_964194025.1 Convolutriloba macropyga | reverse complement strand
GAAATTATAGTTTTCAATGTCTTATAATTTTAATAGCTTCAACAGTGTGGTTTCGATAATTTGATTATGAAATTTCGAGCTAAGTCCGTTGTTGTTTTTTTTGTCGTTTTATGGTTAAGTCTAAGTAATAACAAGCAAATTGACTCCCTAAGCAGTTGCAAAAAATTCTGGTTATGCATTAAGTTTATTTGCTTATGGTTTGTTTGAATTTTTCAAAATACTTGTTTTGAAAAAAAAACTTTGCTTTTGAGCATTGTCACTTTTACTTTCCTTCTGTCAATTTTTGTGGCTTGATATCTGTAACTATACAACACATCTGCTTTGTAGTGAACCAGGGACCAATCTTTATGATCGTTTTTTCCAGCCAATGGTTTCTTGGCTTCGGTACTACGCAGCATTTTCATAAAAGTGTGACTTTTGTATATTTACCGCCCTTTTCTGAGCTTCTTTTCCACAATATCACATCGATGGGATGACCGAATTGGCGTCAAATAAACCTGTAATTGAAAAAAAATAAATGTTTTCCGTGAACAGCTTATGGTATTGCCGGATGCGATAACGCTTTCATGTTAAATATGATTTATTTTTTTTTGTTTTTGCCGTTCTTTTTGTAGAATTCTGACATATTTTAGATAATGACAAGTCTCAATTGCTTCCTATTAGGTACTTACTAGTAGGTTTTATCTGATTCCACTCTTATTTGTTATTTGTTGTTTTTTTTTAAATGTAGTCGAATTTTGGTCGTAATTAACGTTCGCTATTATTTTATTATTATGTTTGTCATGTCCAGTGCTCTCATAAATGGTACATCTCATTGGCCCTCTAATGCAGCGATAACTTTTCCACTTAGTTGTTTGTTAAACGATACATAATTTTTTTTGAAAGTTTTCTATGTCTTCCTCATTTGGTAGTTGAGCGGGGTCGGAATATTATGTGCAAACGCCCATTACCGAGCCTCCTTGTCTGATTTATACACTGGAATTATTTGATTTTTTTTTAAAATTGTAATTTGCGGCCGTTGGATTTTCTGCAGCTTTATTTTTGATAACCGAACAAGAGTAAATTGGCTGTTTGCTGCACCTATTTTTGGTTGCTCCTAGAGCTATAAAAACATAGATAAAAATGTCTACAATTCGACTGAAAATATTCATGAAAGTTTATATCACATTTTAACTGGAGTAATATCACGTTATATGTTGTTATCAACTTATATTTTGGCCGCTTTTGAATCAGCTAACACTGAAATATTTTTTGAATTATTGTGGCGAATGCACTGTTGATGTTCTGTGAATATACCCCCACCTTTACAAAGAAAGAGACACTAGATCAAAACATACATACAAATTCAAAGACTTCAAATTCGCGGCATAACAATCTTTCAAATTGCGTAACGTTCGCTAGCGCTGATTTTTAATTTTACACAAACTTTGGTCAAATTTATAAAACATAAAGTTGAAATTTCAAACCAATTGAAAACTTTATCGCGCTGAAGAGGTACGTTTCACAAACAGCTAATATGTCAAAAAACCTCTGTCAACCAATGAAGTAACAAAATTGTAACCGGAAGAAATAAAACAACGTGAAATGAAATGCAGCTAATAAAACAAAACCATCTGCTCAGCTTAGTAAAAAATTTACTGCTAAGGAAAGATTAACGGGGTATTAAATATTGAATGAAACAGCTTACGGCGTGCTTAGCGTCTTACAGACATCTATTTGAAGAGAGGATTAAAATGGACAGTTTTTAAAAGAGAGTCAATTTCAAACAAGCAGATTATTGATTGAGTCATAATTCTAAGTGACGTGTGTGTTTGAATGATGTTTCATGTTTTTAGAAATAGTTGATTAAAAGAAGCTAAACAAAACTTCTAAAAATTTGGAATAATTTCTCCTTAATGGGATTTTTCAAATGAGTTTTTTTTCAAAGCTGTAAAAGAACTAAAGTGGTCTGAAGCTGACCACACTCTTTTAACAGCTCTAATTTCTTTATTATATCATTTTTGACAACTGATAACAATACTACTTTTTCGAGTTTTTCTAATTGTAAACATTTATTGTTCAAATCCTCTAAATTTATTTGAGGGCTAGGAACTTCATACCAGTCCAAGATTTTGGCATATCCATATCTTTTTCAGAGAGATAAAAAATTCATATCAATATAAATTCTTGAAAGATTGGATGCTGAGATGCTTTGAAACTTTTAATTTCTTGAAATATTATTAAGGCTTAAATATTTTAATATATGAAATTTAATTGTTCAAAAAATTTTA
Source organism: Convolutriloba macropyga (assembly GCF_964194025.1). Lineage (NCBI taxonomy): Eukaryota > Metazoa > Xenacoelomorpha > Acoela > Convolutidae > Convolutriloba > Convolutriloba macropyga. Next base: position 46,956,872 of record NC_134481.1, on the reverse strand, counting down.
ATTATTTATTACATTTTTGTAATGAAAATGATATCATGCAAAAATCAGTATCTCAGTGCCTTTTAATGAGAAAATTAAATTGTATATAAAAACCAGGCAATTGGTGGATGATTTCTTTTAAGCAAAACATAAACATTAAGAATACAAAAAATCGTTGTCTGAACAGGATCCGAAATGTTTCAAATAAACCTTTCTTTGTAATTCAATTATTTAATCAATTTATTACGTCAGATAACTCTTTTTGTTGGTTCTAGTGCACTGGTGGTTGAAAAATAATTAAAGTCTTTCATTTTGTTTAAAAAATTGTTTGACATGATAACTGAAAAATTTTACTTCACAACCATTCTTTATATTTTATTTTGACATATGTGCTATGATTTTTGAACATAGTTTCTCCTATGGTACTTATTGCACCTTAATAGTTTAATACTAGGACTCGAAAACCTTTTTAAAAAGGGCGTTTGTTCGTTAATATTCGTTTCAAATTTGAGAACCAGGAGTTAAATTTGTACCGAAATCAGTTTCCAAAAGAAATTTTTTAAAAGAGATTTTTAAACGCCGTGAACGCATTTTAACAAATTTACTCGTATTTTTTTCATTTGGAAACAATTATCAATTTTCTTTTTAAATTTACATTTTCTCTTTTGATTTCTAATGCGTTTCAAAAGAGCAAAGCCTATATAGTTTCAAATTTGCGTTGTCCTGGAACTCGATTTTACATAAGAAAAATAGCCCCAAATTTAAATTATAAAAATGACTTTCTCAATTTATTTTGATTCCAGAGATACATTGTTTCTCATTAATAACTAGAACATTGAAAAAATAAACTGGTGAAATAATTGATTACAACTGCCAATTTGAGCTGACAAGCTGAACAATTTTTTCTTCAAAAACAAAAAATGCAATCACTCAGTGGAAAAGTCGAGGATTTCAATGTTAAAATTTGTTCAGCATTTGTCGATCTAGAACGCATATTACTGATTCTGTTTAAGGATTTTGTTTCTGTTTTGATGTTGTCTGTTTTTTGCTAAGAAGGTCCGATCAGTTTTTTGGGCATTAGGAACAATGTAATGAGTGTTTGACAAAATGGCATTGCCAAAAATCTCGTATTTTACTGGCTGTCGAATCATTTCCCGTAAAATCCAGAAAATACAATTTTGAAAGAATTTCCAGTGAAAAAATATGACAATCAGAGAATCCAAATTATGGTGTTTTGAACTTCGTTTTGAGTTAGTGAAATAAGGTAAAGACACTCATTGCTTTTGCTTTCATTAGTCTTCTTTCGAGCTGAAAAATTTAATCCAAAATTTTGTGAATTTTTAGCTAGTTTTTTCAAAAAGTCAGGCCTTTTCCACTCCACCAAAAATGCTTTTCTATACACATTTTTTTAGTTCAGCCGGAAGTGCAGAAATAAAAAAATGTTGACACAATCTTTTAAAACAATAGTTTGGCAAATTTTACTTTCCTTAAATAGTACAGTGTTGTGAGAATAATTATTGGCCGGTATATATCCAATTTAATTCGATAATTTTCAATTTCATCATTTATTTTTCACATAATTATTTTTATTCATCAAAATATGTATTTTGCTAACACTTGCAATAATTACCTGATCTTAGAGTATGACTACAATATAAAAGCTAGTTTTTGTCCTACGTTGGTTCGAATTGTATAGGTCGCTGTTAATTTGCTTTGATTATAATTTTTTTTTGCTTTTGTGATATTTGCCAATTTTTTTCCAAATCAACTTGTTGATTATCACAAAACAATCAATTTTTTGTGCATTGTTTTTTTCCGTCGGATTGTGTATTTTTGTGTTGTTTGGAACAAATACCGATCCTAATCGATGACACAATTAATAAGGCTGTTATTGCTCCTTTAGTGGTTTCGAATTGAATTTTTTTCTTTCAAATTTATTACCGGAAAACTATTAGGAGGAAAATTTTTCATTTTATTTCCCCATTTACGACACATTTTTGTTACGTGCAAATGAAGACCAATGAAAAGAAAACATAAATTCAGTTAGAAGCTGCAAGTTTTTTACGACGTCTACACTTTGTTTGCCCATTTTTTCATTTTTGGTTTTTTTAAAATTTTTTGATATTTTCTATTCTTAAGACTTAGTATCCATTTTGACATGTCCAAATGGCATCCAATAGATCTAAAAGTTAATCTATTTGGTTCTATTAGCCGAACGCTTGTTGTTTTCATGACATTGGAAAATATTGCAAAATTGTTGTTTTCATGACATTGAAAAATATTTGCAAAATTGTGGATTTTTGAGATTTTGACATTTTTTTATCTTCTTTTTGTAAATCGTTAGCTCAGATATCGAGTAACAAGGTCCCATATTTTTCTAGAGAACTAAAATTCAATTGTCAAAGCTTTTTGGTTGTTCAGAAACGGTTTTTGGCTTTGAGACTATAAGTTTTCACATTTTTTTATTTGTACATTTGTCCACTTTTTGTTTCCGTACATTTGTCTGGTCACATTTTTACGTTAATGGCAGAGCACATACTACAAATATAGCGTGAAAAAAGGCGCAATAGACCATATATATTGCTTTTAGTGAACCGGTGATTGTTTAAACTGCTTCGACACTAATATACCTCAAAATATATTAGACTTCTGCCTATATTTAACAAACCTTTTGTAATCATATGATATATTCCGGATAATTAATGGTCAGAGTCTGTCTTTGGACGTTAAGATGAACCTATTGATGGGCTTAAGTCCATAGCTAATGGTTTTCGTGGCTTATTATTCTCTTTTTTTTTGCAAATATCATTGTTTATTTTCAAAGTCATCCGTTTATTTAATTCAATTTTTCTTATTTTTTGGGTAACATCATTGCAACATTTTTCAAACTTCAGATTTTAAATCAAAAATGGCTCTACGTTTGCTGTTTTTACACTTCTTTATATAAAATTTCCAAATTTAGAGACCTAAAAACTGCCGACACAAAATTTCTAAACTACAGGAGAAAATTAATTAAATTTCCATTTTCTATGAGAGAACACTTGAAATAAAACATTGCCCCCTTTTCGCTGACGTTTATTGAAAATGCCTAATTTATTTTTAATATATTGAAAGTTTTCATTTGCCAAATTATCTTTTCCACAAAAATTTGGGAAAAATAGGCCTTTTAGTTGCACTCGCAGCGATATCAGGGCTAGCTTTGTTCTCTTTGTGAACTCTTACAATAAATATTGGTCCGATTGTGTTGGGGTGTGGCTTTTTTTCAAAATTTTTTCGTAATCTTTTTATCTAAATTAACATTTTATTCATTAAGTTGTCAAGATGAGCTCATTCATTTTATTGCTTTGCATTTTGTCTTCGTAAACTTAAATTGAGGTTTGCATGAACTTGTTTTTTTGGTGTCTCAAGCTGATTTAGTATCACTAACCTAAAAATTCGGTTGATTTACTCAATTGGTACAAGTAAAACTAAACCAGTTTTTCATTTCACCTCTAATGGTTCTCATGATTTTGTGTATATATATATATATATATATATATATATATTTAGAAAGTGAAAATGAAATTTTGAGCCTTGCATGGCTTTATTTTTGACTAATGGTTTCTTGGTTTTGGTAATACTTTCCGAAAAACAACGTTGTGATTTTTACACGTTTGCGAAATTTGGAGGTTCTTTTATTGTTTAGTTGACAAGTTATCAAATTATTGACAGGTCAAATTGTCATTCACAGATTGCGCAATGGAACAAGTTTAAAGTTTCTGTTGATTTTTTTCGGTTTTAACGGCTGCGACATCGTTCTCTCAAGGCCGTCCTCTAGATGTATAAATGAACCATTTTAATGATTTCAGTTTATGGCTTAAGGTTTTAATGTCTTCCAAACAAAATAATTTCAAAAAACAAAGAAATTTTTGAAGCCAGAAATTTATGTTCGATTTTTTTTACAGAGTCTCATTAAGACCAGGTCCCATGAATTTTTTGTGCAACACAGCTTATTTTGTGTTTTTAGGTTCCATCTGATACCATTTCGATTTTGTTATGGTGTTTTCTTTTAAATATAGACATCAGCTTTTGGGTGCAATTAAAGTTTGATGTTATTTGAAATTAAAATTCGCATAGGCTCGTTTTCGCGTTATAGACAGTTCTCATCAGCCATCTAATGTGGCTTTAATTAATTTATTTATTGGTTTGCTGAGCAATATTTGAATTTCTGAAAGTTTTCTATCTCTTCCTCATTGGGTAGACAATTAAGTCTAAAATGAGGATGAGCGGGGTTGGAACTTTATGTGCGAACGGACATTACCGAGTCTCCTTGTTATGTTTCTCTCCTCATATGTTTCCGGTCATTCCCATATAAGAAATGGTAATTTAAACGCGTTGCAAAACTACCAGTGGAAAACACCAACCGATTCAAGTCCTCATTTGAATCAAAATTTGACAGTATCATTTCTCATTTTACATATTAACCAAGCCATAGACATGCAATTAACTGGTCATTTAAAGTTCTGAAGTTTGAGTCTATTTTGGTAGTCTACAAAGCCAAGCGTTCGTTGGTCTTCATTAAAATTCACGATTTCCCCAGAAAACGCGACCACAGAGAAAAACTAATTTTTGGTGCTTATTGAATAAAGCTTATTTTTGATGAACAATTTGCGTCCAATCAGATAGTGGAAAAAAGCTGGCTAATTGTAATATGTACCACCACAGGAAATTTCTATAGAATTTTTTCATAGCATATAACATTTTGAACAAACATTCAAAACTTGCTATTTGAAAAAATTATAGTATTAGTAAAAGTGAGTTCAATAGTTGTTCAAAGCCAGCTAATTAGAAAAACGTGCTTATGAAAGTGAAGCTAAATGACGAAAATGTGAAAAAATGAAAAAATATCAAAGTGAACAAAAATCAATAGAAAATTGTCTCAAGTTTTTTTTAACCAATTTGCAAGGCAACAATACATGTGGGCTGTGTTATTTTGACATCTTATTTGTTGTAAGCAAGTTGGAAAATATTTAGCGAGGTAAGATTTTTTCACTTGCTTTCATTTGAAGAGAATTTTATTTCAAATTAACGTATAACGTATCCAAAATTGAAAATCAGAAATAAGATATATTTTTTCCCGATGAAATCAAAACAAAACATCAAAAAGACAAGTTCGGGAAAATATTAAGATGAGTTTGACTACTTGTCAGCCAAAACAGAACATCAAGAAAACAAAAAAAACAAAAAAATTATGCAGTTGAATTTGTTATTTGTATCCTAACAGATGTTTGATCTAATATTACTGAATTTTTTTTTGATCACTGACATCTATTCTGCTAAATCACTGACATGCCCACAAAGCTACTGGGTAAAAAGTCTACAAACTAGAGCAAAACGGTGCGAAGTTCAAAAATACGTTTCTATTTTTGAAAGAATTAATTTCAAATTGATTATTATTATCATTAGATATTAACTGAAGTCACAAAAATGTTCATTTAAATCTCCATAGGAAGCAATTGGGACCTGTTATTATCCAGTGTCGAACTTTTACCAGTAGCATTGAAGACAGGTCATATATTTCATTTAACAAAGTATAGGTTAATGTGGTTTGTTCAGGTTTTATCTTATTCGATTTTGTTTTTTTAATGAAATTTTTTAAAATATAGACATCAAGTTTTGGTCGTAATAATTAATGTTTTTATTTGATCTTACACGACTAAAAAAAGGAAAATTACGGGCAAAATTTGAAAATTTCAATAAAGCTTTGCGCGAAGTAGCAGTGAAACCGTGAAAACCATAAACTTGTCATTAAGAGCATTAAAAAAGTTACATTGCGCAATATTTCAAGGCCAGTAAAACCTACCACTAATGTTATAATTTAAAAAGAAAGCTAACATCCTTTCAAATGTACTCTAAAAAAATTTGCACTCATGTAACTAAAACCCTTATCAAGACTAAAGGTTAGCTTACAGAAAACGGGTTTTGACCAGCTTACAGAGACTAAGCTACAAATCGACCGAAAAACAATTTTGAAATTGGCGAAGCAAAAAAAACAAAATGTTTTTGAAAACAAATATTTTCAGAAGCCATAACAGACAAATAAGTTCGAAAAAAAGATGAATTATTTTACAAAACTTCAGCAAGCCTATTTCGCCTGTGATTAATGGGATTAAGTCATGAGACTACAAAATAACAACAACTACAGGCAGAAGTCAAAACTTCACAAACAATATCACGACACCAAAGTGTTCAAGGCACTATAGATACAAGATGTTATCCGCAAGAACTGTAAATCATCACTTACTCCTCATCTGAACATCAACGGGCCTTTCTTTTATAAAAAAGGCGACGCAGAAATGACAAAAAGAAAGCCAAAAATTGAAAAGAATAAGATTCTCGAAAATTTTTTATGAAACTTAATGGTCGGAGCCATTAGTCAAAACATATAACTAACAACAAAAAAACTGTTTTAATCAAAGAAAGTAGTTGCGACTTCTTATTGGTGAGATTGAAGTACATGATCAAGTGCAAAAATTGAGAGAAACATTCGAAAAATCATTTAAAAAATTTAATTCAAAAGTCATTGAAGCAAATAGCTATAAACTGGATTCTTAAATGTGTTGAGTTAGGAGTCCTGGAGAAAGAATGGAGACCTATCGCTATCAGATTTATGTCGTGCAACAACGAAAACAAGAAAAAACATTGGCAAAAATTGAAATTTATCAACTAAATTTTGCGATTGAACTGTGTAAAGCATAAACTATTCAGCAAAAACAATTAACATAATCAGATACAACTCTTCCAAAGATTTCAAATTTACCAAATATGCTTAATTTCAATTGGACCTGTCAAAACGGAGAAAATTCGACAAGGAAACAAAAAGAGCCTATGAAAGGTGCAATTAAGCTCAAAAATCAACAAACATTTGAAAACTCGTAATATCAAAAGCAAGAAACCATTGGTTAAATATAAAACAGTTAAAGACATTTATTCATAACTAAAAGCAAACTGATTTCCTCTTGTTTCTTCTGGTACTAAACCAGAAATTGAGAGGAAGAAGATAAAACATTGGCAAAATTCAAATCTCACCGACATTCTCTAAAAACAAATACATTCAAAATCATAAGAGACATTAGGCAGCAAATGAAGACTTTGTGTAAGTTCTATTGCACCTCGTTAGAACGCCATTTGGATCCTAGATTGGGGAGACTAAGTCATTCGACTACAAAATTTATAACAATTGAGAAAGGAGTCCTAAAATATGTACGTGGTTTGAAATGTTTGTCAGTAATTTACATAAAAAACAATAAATACGGATATATTTTGAAAAAGCCGCGCCGCAATAAAATCTAGTTTTTTTCAAAATAAAGATCCCTAGTGATACCAAGATCACCCTGATATTGATTACGGTCTAAAAAGACACTCAATTGTTCAAATGGTTAAAAAATATATCAATTTTTTTTAGTATATCAGAAATATCTATTGCTCTTTGCATAATTATCGAGTTCAAATTTGATGCAAAGTGGCAAAAGTTTAAATTCAGAAGACTCCTAAAGCCCAACTAGCTCGTTTAGAAAGAATAAAACTGCAGTTTCTATGTGTCTACGTCCAGCAAAATTAAGGAAAATGGGCTCAAAATCCATATTTGGTCCCATTTTTGAAGAAAAAGTCTGAACTTGCCAAAAAAAATTCTAGCCAAAAAAATGAGATCGGGTATTTCAGCAGTCCTCCTCTATCTTTAAAGATAAAATCAACAACACTACTGTTAACAATTTAAAGTATTTTAGCAAAATTGACGAGAATTTGGTCGAAAAACGGAAAACGTGAATAAGAACATTGGAATATCGTCTACTTTTCACAAAAGTTTAAAACTCGATAACTCCCTGTAAAAAAACGAAAGTGAAAAAAACCTTTTTAGTTTCATATTCTAAGCCGGACTGGCTTTCCAATGATACCAGTCGCAAATCTCTACAATGCTTATATTGATTGGCCAAAACTGACTGAACAAAAAACCATTTGAGTATAGTATATAGGTCCTCCCCCCATCAAAATGGGTCGGAACATTAACCGCTAAAAGTTGACAGTGAGTTCTAATAAAAATGATAGTTTCACATTGTGAAAACATCAACAGTGCTGAATCAAGTTGATCCGGTTTCGAAATATAAGTGAGAAAGTTCGAGTTTGCATGCAATAAAGAATAAAGAATTAAATAACATTGAAGTTTGTTAAAGCAATTTATATGGTTCAAGTTTTTTAAAAAAGAGAAAAACTCAAGAAAAACATTGTCGCTCAAAATTGCAATCTTCTCATTTTTAAAACCAAAATTTCGATCATAAAACAGTTTAAAAATTGCGGAAAATAGCAAATTTTCAATTTATGTGGATTATTATTACTTCCAGTTTCTCGGATACAACTGCTCACCTTTCAGCTGAAACAAAGCGCTACCTAATTTAGCGGCATTTGAAATCTGAAAATATTAACCGAAAAGGTAATTTCTGCTCTATTCAAAGCGATTGTAAAAATTTTGTGAACTTTTTTTCTAGATTCATATCACATAGAAAAGCGGCAAAAGAAAAGCTTTTATAGTAATTTTGTTAAATTTCATCTCAATTTTTCTCAAAAAACTATAACATTATCATAGAGGTGCAATTTCAACGCTCAATGATTACATACTATCGAATGTGTTAGCAGAATTTAGAATAATTTTTTTAAACGAGAATCGTTAAGGCTCAGGAAGCAAAGACTCAATAAATTAAAACAAAAATTATCTTTTACAATAACTTTATTTATGTTTCTAATTGCTGCTAATTTCTATGCAGAAGAAATACAAAAAATTGGCATAAATTTTTTTTGTTTCTTTAGTAGTTAAAAATAAAAACTACGCGACGAAAGGAAGCGACGAAAGTCAATTATTGCGAAATAATTTTGATTTCGTTGTTTTGATTGCTATATAAACATGTTTGTGTTGGTTTAAGTTACATGAATGGTGTCCAGGTTAGGAAATTTCAGTAAAAAGGTGCCGATATTTCTCCTGCAGAACTCATTACCTGCAAACTTGCGGTAAAAAATACCTTCAATTTTTTTCAAGATATCGATTGTTAAATTGGTTTATAACATTTTTGTTCAATCAACATAAGAGACAAACAGGAGTTAATGAGTTTGTAATTTCAAGTAATCTGGCATTTGATATTCGTTTTCTTTTTGGATGTACTCTTGTGATACATTTTGGCATACCGGGTTTTCAATTGAGCAAAAACCTTCTGTCACAAGTTTGACATTGATTCGAGAACAAAATTATTTTTGCTAAATTTCGAGAACAAAAAATTATTTACATTTTACAGATTGCCGAAAAAATTTTGAAACATGGCCTGGTACGAAAGCACTGACTACACGGACAAAGTGAGAGAAGCGTACTACTCAATTCTGAAGCCATTCATGACGCAAGATACCATGTCTCTGAATGAGAGTGAACAGAACAGACTAAAGGGAACACTAATTACTGTTTCACATACCCTCACGGAAGGAAACATCGTTCCAGCTCTCGAGTTCATTCTTGTAAGTTCTCTTAAATTTCAAAAATATCGAGAAATATAAATTAAAAATTGTGAAAAACAAGGAACCTCGGTAATGTGTGTTCGCACATAATGTTCCGACCTGAGCTCATCCACATTTTTGACTTAATTGTCAACCAAAGGAAGAGATGTTCAATAAAAATAGATGTTTGGGTTTAAAAGACACACCCAAGCTACTAACTGATTTACATAATGCGATGCCTTATTAGAGCGCTCACGAGATCTGCCATTAATAGGACTAAGAGAAAAAGAACAAAATAAGCAAAAAGAGAAAATATTTTTCACGGCGAAACTCAATCTCTTAATTTAGATACAACGTCAAAGGTACAACTTCAAAAACAATCAGATAAATCTTTAACACACCAAATTTAACATTCCTAAAAAAATCTAGATAACAAGTCGATACAAAGAAAAAATTTTGAGGAGAAATTCAAAAATCCAACAACTTTTTTTAAACCAAATAAATTCAAACGTCTTAAAAGCCACTGGCTTTTAACTGAAAAACTCCTGAGAAAAATACCAAATGTCCAAAAAAACAGACAGGACATGTCTTTAGTTAGACTAAGCCATAAAAACGGACTAAAGATGCAGATAAACTCTAAAAACTACAAACAATTTGCGAAAACTCAAATTATTGATGCCATTAAATTTGTTAGATATAATCTGAACATTATGTCTTTTATTTAATAGCTAAAATTTCAGCAAAATTATACTAATTCAATTAAAAATATACTGAAGGATTAAAAATGTTCCGCGGCCTCATTTGAAAATCATTGGGATCGGTTATTAACCTGAATCAGCTAAAAGAAGAGAAAAATAACCCAAATAATGACCCAAAAAAAATTAATGAAGTCGCATATTATCCAACAAACAAATATGCTTTGTGACAAAATATCAATAAAAAGATTAATGTTTGAAATAAAAGAAAGTGCATGGGACCTCTCAATGATGAGAAAGTTTCAAGAACTACAAAAATTGAAAAGTTTAAAACATTTTTGAAACTAAATATAAAACACTTTAAGACAATTATCTACAAATTGGCTGCATTGAATGAATTCAATGAATTCAATGATTTCAATGAACTCAATAAAATACAAAACAGGCAAAAACAGCAAACTCAGAAAAAAAATTGAGCGAGAAAAGTGTCGAAGCCATTTAAAAATGAACTTTTCTCTCGGGAGTTTTTCGTTTGCAACTAATTTTTTCATAAGCGATTTATTGTCACAATGTAACTTCAAAAAGTCAACAAAATTGAACAACAATTCTAAAATAACCAAATTTTAAAAAAACCCGTATTATCAAAGCCATTAAATTCACCAGGTTTCAATGGATTTGAATAAATAAGCGGACTTATTTCCCTTGGGAAGAGAATGATATTTGCAATTTAAAAGTCATCAATAAGTATTACAATTAGTCTTAAGGCTATGAAAAGCACAAATATAGGCAAAAAACCTAAATATCAGTAGGAAAGTGCAAGATGAAAAAGTCGAAGCTATTAAAACCATAAGCTATTCTCAAAAACTGTATCTACAATCAATGTTTTCCTTAAGTCAAATTGATAAGTCAATAATAATTATAAAAACCCGCCAAAAAAACAATGGTTGGAAGATAAAATTGCTAACCAAGTTAATTTTGGTTTCAGTAGAAAAGGGTTCTTGTAATTAGCGAGACGGACCTACAAGTTCACAGAAATAATTTTATTGTCGTAAATGTCCAAAAAAACATTTCTCAAAAAATTGTACTTATAGTGTTACTAGCCATTAGCAGTCCACTTAATAGGCACTAGATAGGCTCACTAATGCCCCCAGAAAGCCTATTTCACTTTTGTTCAACGAGTATTCTATGACATAGGAATACAAAAATTTATTAAAATTTTAAATAACATTAAAAATACGAAAACTCAGAGTCGCCGCCATAAATAAGAGTAGCGCTTCCTTGAAAACGATCAATTAGTTCATTGGGCATCATTTGGCGGTAAATGAGGTTTGTCATTAACGGAAATTTGATGCAAAAAAGGAATTGTCTCTAAGTGACTTAAAAAAAACAAAAAAATAAAATACTTCTATAAAACAGCATTTCAAATCGAATTCAAATTTTATTGATAGTAGACTTCCCACTAGCTTTTTTGATAGTAGACTCCCAAAGAGACCACAACTAGTTTTTTTAATCGCTTTTCAACTATTACGAAGACAAACTTGTTTCATTTTGGTAGCATAACATCTAGTTTTGATTTAATATTTTGATTGAAAAATTCTTAAAATGAACAAAAATTACGCTAAAACTGAACAAAATCATACCAAAAGTCACGTGTTCACACAAAAGTTTGAATCACAATAACTCCTCGGAAAAAATGAATTTCTAATTTTTTTTCAAATTCTACTATGGACTAGCAGTTTAAAGATACCACTTTCATTTCTCTTTGATGGACATATCGACAGGCCAAATTTGACTGAAGAAAAACCCAAATTGAGTATATAGTTCCTCCATCCCACAAGTGGGGTGTCTGAACAATAATACTGAAAAAGAATATATGGGGCATGCGTTACTGTTTAATGATTTTCTTGAATTTTATTTTTGTATATGACACTATGTTGTTAAACAGAACCAAGGTTTATGCTATTCCGTTATTAAGCTATGCGGACTTCTCCCAATTTACGTAAATTTTAAGTGAAAAGTGGTGTCAGGTTAATAAATAGCGCGCCAACATCACTTTATAATTACAAGCTGAAATTTTTGTTTGGCATCAAAGGACCTGATAGTTTTTTTCTACTTTAATTCTAAACCTCAATAAAAGTATCGCAAAATAAGTGGCTGCGAAAAAACGTTAATACCACATTGCTATTTTTCGAACTGCAGCTCATTTAATTTTGAGAAAGTCAAAAACAATTTGATAAATATCAATAACTACAAGTTTTTGAAAAATCTGAATTTGTCTCTGATGGCAGAATTTGTTCCAAAAAACAACTATTAACTGATTTTAAGCAATTTTATTCAAAAAGATCAGTTTGAGAAAATTTGATGAGATAATTGTTTAAAGATACTGGTTGAAATCTGGTTCTGTCTTTTAATAAGTTACTCATCATCTCAACACGCAAACAATAATGAAAAATTTATGAAGCTAAAAAATGAATGCCATCATTTTGGCTGAAATTAATTTGAATCCTTCAAATATCTGCCGATTTATATGTTATCATAATGTTTGCAATTTAAAATGTAAATAGTAAATTCTGATATGTCAGAAAAAGTTAAATTGCTAGGAAATTAAAAAAGATCCCAATACTGTTGAACTCCTTTTCTTGTTTTGTTTTCCTTAAGCGATTTGTCAAAACGGACTATTTTTCCTTGAGCGATTGTTCAGATCATATCTGAAACAAACCATTCGAATGTCTTTTAAAAATAGTGGTAATATTGCCTGAGTAGTTTCATAAAAATAACTTTGCATTGAAAAGAATCAATTGGTTTTTTCATTACTACTTCAGCATATGTTATTTTAAAGATGAACTCATGATCAGCTCATTAGTAAACAAAAAGGCGATTTCTTGTTTGTCAATAAACTTGGCACTCAATTACTTCAAACAAAAAACTCTGCCGTAGAAAATGTGAAAAATTTTAAACAATAACTTTTAAAAACATGACTTTACATCTGAGTTTTCACATTTGCCATAAAAAAAATAGTACTCTTTTCCTGCAACTAATTTTTGGGTCAATTCTGACGCTACACTAAATAAAGGTACTAGAAGGGCACTAATGGAAAAATCTGCTTCCACTATAGGCAAACACATAGATGCCGCAATATCAATTTTGAAGCACAAAAAGGCTATCTTTTAGGATATTTCACAGAAAAAGCTATGTCGTAAAATTCTTGTCAGACAAAATGCTTTTTTTAAAGTTACTTGAATCTCGAAAAGCTACAAGGAAACATCTTTCCAGAAAATATTTATTTTGCAAAATCTTTCTAGACTTTGAAAATAATGTCGTCCAAAAATACTCTTGCATTAAAAACTTTTTTTCTAGGCTGGTGTAGATAAGCTTTTAACGAATGATTAAACGTTATCAAAAATTTTCTCAGAAGTTAATTCGAAAATGATTGAAAAAAATTAAAATTTTGTAAGACAAAAATAGCTATAAATCACAAATGGCACAGTATATTTGAGTTTTCATAGTGCTCTCCGTATAGGAATTTTAAGGGAGGATGATTTTTTTGAGGAAATCAGAATAAAAACTTCCAATACCGACACCCAGTTAGCGTATCGTTGGGAGCTTTTAACAATTATTGAAAACATTTCAGGTCGTATTAAGCTCCACTTCGGCGCTGCTTAGTTTGTACTTCGTGGCTTGCTTCCTATTCTCGGAAGAACTGAGAGAGTTGAAAAACTACCCAGTTTTTCTGATGAGTCTCATTGACTTCCTGGTAACTGGACCCGGTATTACAGTGAGCACGTTTATGAATGAATTTGCGGATTTTCACAACGCTGTGCTGAGTGGTTATAAGCCGACCAGTTTCGAAGCTTATGTTCGCTTTCGCGACTCTATGAGATCACATATAAGCATTTTATTCAAAACAAATAGCGTTCAAAAATAAATAAATAATGTTAACTCTTTCCAAATATACCCCCATCCCCCTCGGCGCTCAGTGACCATTTAACATACGCTCCTCCTCCCCCTCCCCCACCAAATTACCGTCAATATAGCATAACGAGGGGCTGTGTTTTCAAATTTTCGTGGGGGGGGGGGGCTGGAGTGGGAACAAAATATAACGCGTTTGGCGTTAAAATTTGGGCGTTTGGGGCTTGGAAGAAATTAAAAATGTTACCATTAATTGCATTGCCATAATTATCGTTGTAGAAAAATTAATATAATAAAACATAAACCGACAAATGTCGGAAGAATTGCTCTTGAACGACAGGCGAGGCAATTTAATTCATGGTCTTTAGTCTAAACCAATTGTTCTTTATGGGTGCAAAAAACTTTGACCCCACCGGGAATCGCAAAAAGTCACTTGAGAAGTCAAAGAATGTTCTGGAAGAAAAGCGCAAAATTGTCAAGCGAAAAATGTGCATAAAAAAGACACACACGTTTACAATAATTGCTATGAACTTCGCTCAAGAGCAATTAATCAGCTACTAAACGAATAAGATGCTTACCTAGTTCCTTTCTTCGCCGACCATTTCGGAATTTTCTGGGTTCGATGTTTTCCGGATCTTCTGTCTGGTCGACTCAGCACTTACGGAGCGGGTCTGTGCGCAGTTCTGTTTGCATACGAAAGACACGTTCTAATCTGTCGCCCAGCTAAAACAGACAAATTGTTGAGTGGACGAAAGCGGGTGGCTATCTACGCAATAATAACTGCAATCATCATTCTCTTGACATCAGGTATTGGCTAAAAGAGCTTCAATTTGCATATGGTAAATTGCGTGTTCCGACAAAACAGTCCCATTCAAAACGGCGAAGAGTCCTCGAAAAAACAGACCCAGATACATCAATCCCAGCAAAATAGTCCCAGACAGAATAGACCAAGACAAAGTTGTCCCAAGCAGAGCGGTCCCAGAAATAATAGTCACAAACAAGACAATCTCAGACAAAACATCTAAATAAAAATGCAAAGTAGTCCACGAAAATTAAAGGATAATGACAAAGCGCATTAATTAACAAAACTTAATAAGAAATTAAGCTAACCTTATCAATTTAGCAAATTTTTATAAGTAAACGCAAGACTGGTTTTTAAAAAATCGCAGGTTTTATTCTCAAAGAAGAGAAAATAAGATTCCTTGGCGAAGTTCCGTGTCTTAATATCAGTACAATTTAATTAAAAAAATTCTCATGGGACTCATTAAAACTGAAGAAGAAAACAGAATTGCACATGAAACTTAGGATAACACAAAGAGAAAACAATCGGGACAACTCATAGCCATTTACTGAGTTGTACCAGCTGTTAAAAAAACTTTTCCCTTTTTTACATTTCTAAACGTTTTTGTCTTCATTTTTGAAATTCAAAAAACTTTTTGGATTTTACAAAATATCAAACATAAACTAGACTCCTGAGTTATTTTTTTTCACGCAAACATCATCTTTTAATTTTTTACTTTACCCGTACCTAACTCTAAGTGCGTTTCAGTACTGGGCGTTTCAGTACGTTGTATAAATACAATTCCTCATCATTGGTTAATCATAGACTGATTCATGTCACTTTTTTGACCTGTCAGACGTGTGTTCACCCTAACTTTTTAATGGTCAGACTTGCGCCAATTTCGATTTCTTACTTGCCAGCCAATTCTGATTTTATAATGGCCAGACTCAAAAAACGTCCGAAAAAACGTCAAAATCGGCCAAAAATCTTCAAAAATAGCCGTAAAGAAGGTGAAACTTAGCCTGGGAATCATCACTTAAATTTTTTTGAAAAGTTGGATTTGGAAATCACTTGGCAAGTGCAATTCAAGTCTGACATGACTCATACGATTGATAATGTAATGACTCAATACTGATTTTTGTAGAAAGACTTGCATTTTTATTGGGCCAGTACTCAAACTCACTTAGAGTTGGGTACGCGTAATAACTAGTTCAGTGGATTTTGTTCAAATTTAATCCCCCCCCTGGTCTTGAATTGCCCAACCAGTTTTTTCAATCACACACTTTCAAGATGATCTACTGAAACATCGCATTAGGCGGGACTTCTATGTCTGGAATGCCAAGTTTGAAAACAACAAAAATCAGCGCTCTCTCCATTTCAAGAAAAAGTAAAACATACTGGTAAATAAAAACAAAAGCAACTAATTATTAGGTACAGAATGCGGGTAAAATTAGTAAAAACATATTTCACTTTGGAACCTGTAGCGATATCTGTGCGCTACAATCGATGCAGGAAATATGAAATTGATCAAAATTCTCGGATCTATTCTGTTATTACCCCCCCCCCCCCCAGCTTAGTGAAACAATTGCTTTCGATTTGTTGCAGCTATTTAGCTTTCAAAATCATCTATAATTTGTTTCTTGAGTTTGATATCTTGCCGACAACATGAGCATGAGATATAACCTTTCTAGAGCTTAAATACTTTTGCGAGGTTGAAAAATAGCTAAATGTTTTCAAAAATTTTGTTCAAGCGTCAAAAGAAAGGTCCAATTTTGTTCATGAACAATTTCATTTAATATGTGCAACAGGAGACGGAATATACCGTTACGTAACAAATGACGTAAAATGCTCAATTGGGTTGAAAATCAGAGGCGATTATTCAAAAGATATCAGATTTGGGGCTACAACCATAACTTCGTTAGTCTTTGCGATAATTCCTGCTGCGTTGTCGTCTTATTATTACTCCAAAATCATACGAGAGTTATTAAAACTAAATCAACGTGTTGGGCGAAACATGAACCTGGTGATGGCTTTCGGATCGATCTGTCTCATGTGGTTTTTGGTACGATCATTTGCTTTTGTTCTTTCTGCTTATTACTTTTATGGAACCAAAACGATTTATTTATACGAGGCCTATAAATATCCGTTATTGGCGAACTTCCGTGGAAATCGATTTCTGAACAACATAGCATCATTCACATCGATAATCAACCCGTTTCTGTTACTCATTATTCTTCAAAATTTTCGAAAGCCTGGAATAGATAAAGCAAAGCAAATAAAAAATAGTCTCTATCGGTGGTACACAATCTTTAAAGCAGCGTTACAAATTTTTATATGCTATTACGAAAAAATTTAGATTCAAGTAGTTGTAAGAAACCCTATAAAATCACCCCATATAACAATTTCAACCTGTTATCATTTTTTATAATTTCTCCCTAACTAGAGTTTTAAGGTATGTACCGTTAAAATTGAAAGACTTGCAATAAATCTGATTAAATTGTTTTTTTTTTCGAGTTTACAATTAAAGATGCAGAAATATCGCGGTGAAAATTTTACCGCATTTCTAAACTTAATTTTGTGATGAAATCTTGACCCAGTTATAAACATGAAATGTAAAATTCACCTGAAATGGAAAATTTTCCCGTTCTTTCTTTTTATACCGCAAATTATGAGTGCTACTAACGACAAAGATACTGAATTTAATGATAGTTATAACTGATACGTTGCCGAAAAGATAAGTCAACAAAGCTTGTTTGAGTGCGTTTGCTCGTGAAATTCAAAAATACAAGCCAGTGAGTCGACCAAATTGATTATAATAACTATTACGCTAATGGAACAAGGATTTCAGCCATCTCTGATCGTATTGGTTGTTATACTTAGTTCCACGATGTCAATGCTGTAATACCGTGGTGTATTAAACACAAAAACGTACTCAATAAATGTAATTCAAGAGGGGCGGAAGTCTTGGCGAAAATAAATATGTAACCAAACAAAATAGGATTCTGGCACAGGGCACTTTGGGGGTGTAGGTTCTTTTTACCGCCTAATCATGCTCGGGCTCGTGGCCCACATACACACAACCGTTAAGGGAATTCGTAAAAACTTAGAATGTGCGATTTCGGATGTTATCCCAAAAAAGTCACTTTTCCTCCCACAAGTGATAACATCTGCCCTGCATGTGATGCTTCCGCTACCATTCTTTGTATTCAAAAATGTTGAGATTTGGCCGAAATCGAGAATTTGGAAAACTCTTCTTTTTCACTTATACTTGATGTAAGTAAGTAACACCTGGTTCTACGTTGCAACAAGCTACCCGCTGCGAGCAACTATTCATAACGGAATGCAATTTCATATAAATCCCTCTCAAGTTCATTTAGGTCGGTAATTCGCTATAAATGATTCATCAACTGCTGCTGATTAGAAATTATTTTTCCTCACATCCCGTTCAGCATCATGGGAGCTAAGATCGTTTTCTTTAAATTTTACAAGAAATAGAATGAGATGGTTTGATCTTTTAACAGCTACTTTCATTATTTTTTTCTCTTTAAGGTAAAAGTACAATGACGACAACTGTCATCATTAAGGTGATTATGATTACACCAGAGAATTAACACACAAGAAAACAGTGTGTGCCAGGGCTAAACTAGCATTCAGTCAGTGCAAGTAAAGTCTTTCAATCTTTAGCAGCATATCAGAGACTTCTAAGAGCTCGGGGGGTAAAACCCGTTCATAACTTAGTTTTAGTTTGCTCCACGATTCTTGTTACATCCATTACCGAACCTATTCAGCTTGGTAGCTTGTTGACTTGTCTGAAAAGTATTTCGCTTTTAAAAGTTGTCAGACGTTCACAGCTAAGATGTTGTCTCTTATTATATTGTCTAATTCTCAGTTTGCCTCAAAAGAATGTTCATGGCTTAGCTATCAGTCGTTGTGGTATGAACTCATTAGTTACCATTTTACAGAACATAAAACGATGAACCGAAACAAAATGAAATTTAGATTTTGTTGGAGCGAGAGTATTTGATCGAAAATTTCAGTAAAAACCCATTTAGTTAGTTTTTTAATAACAAATGAAAGATCAATACAGCCGCAGATAATGAAGCTGATCGCTAGACAATGATAATTGAAGCTATGATAACCAAATTTATAAAAGAGCCGACAAAACCAAGTTAGATATTACCAACAAATATAACAGAATAATGCTATTAAAACTTAAATTTGGTAATTCCCTCAAACTGTTCGAGAATAAATTAGATAGATGTTTCTAGATCTCAATCTGAAGTATATTTAAAACAAGGGGAAACATGTGAAAAATGATGTTAGATAACTAGAAAACTAATCTATCTAACTTTCTGGGAAAACTAATGTTTTCACAAATTACCTGTTTGTGTACACTGAAAGGTAATGGTGCTGGTTATTACACGCTAATTGAAACAGGTTTATTAATTAGTTATAATCTCAAATTCCAACACTGAATTGCCATTTCAATCACAGAACAAGTTGAAGGCGAAGGTGTGAAGAATAATATATAAAAGAATTAAAATTTTCTTGAAAAACAACTCACGTGTTGTGAATAAAAAAAACATTTCCACAATTTGAACGTTTTTGTCAATTAAGGGTTTGTTGAACGACAGAAAGATCTTGAAGAATATAGTTGAATTAGAATAAAATTTCCTTCATAAAAACTCGCGTGAAGTAATTAAAAAAGTGTTTTCACGAATTGCGGGTTTTTGTGGTTTTTTTTACAGATCTTCTACTTTATGCGGATAAAAGATACAAATAAACACACTAGGGTAGTTGTAAGAACAAGTGTTGGGGTGCGTAAGGCGGGTAATTTTTCCTTCTCGATAACAGCGGGTGATTTTGATGGGATAGGAAATGATGACTTCCTATTAATTGGGGGGTGCAGACAGTCGTATTGTACATATATCCACACACATATACACGCATAAGTATACACGCTTACATGTCCAATAAAATTGAGAACACAGCGGCAATTTCTTGTTCCGATCACAACAATTCAACATTTTCATCAGCTGGGTGAACTGGGTAAAAGAGGAGGGTGATGCGGAGGGGGTGGGAAGGCGAGATGGGGCCGCTCAGACAATTCTGATAAATTTAAAAACTCGTCAATATAACTAAATTAATTTGTACGCCGTCATCTTAGAATATCTGATAGCTGCATAATTTGCTATAAACTAAAAATAGCAAAAGTAACACAGAAATTCAGTAATCTTAGAACTGCTAAATAGTTTTTATAGAACTGAAAACATTCTCTAACAACTATCAATAGTTAAAATTGTGAATAATAATCGATATGAAATTCTTCACAATATCAAAATTATTTCAGAAATATGAAAATTTGGAAAATTTCGAAGCGGATCTGTTGAATAATTTTCCATGCTTGAAAATGGCCAATATTGTACTGCATACTTATTAGGAGTGGCTGATGAATTTGATAGGGTCAATTTCATACCTCAGAATGTCTCAAGGGACCCGTTAAACCGCGAAGTTGTTCACAAAAAGGTAGGCGAATGCGATAACAACAAGAAGAACGAGAGAACGTCTTTTTAAAACTCTTTTCGTTTTCCAACGTCTAGCTCAAAATTAAAACATCCTTCAAAACATCGGTGTATGAATTCACTTTTATCAATTCGATTCAATATTTTCATCAAAATAACTTCTATTATTGTTCACTATCTTTTTTTCTAATAATTCCAATGTCTCTCTAATGTCCGGAATTCAACAAGGAACAAATTCGCAATCATAAGAGCTGTAATTTTTGCTTAAAACACTCACGTGCACATTTTAAAATGCCGAAAGTCGGCAGTGCCAGAAGTCAAAATGCCAGAAATTGCTACTTAGCCAGAAGCTGATTTTCGTTGACTTTCGTCATTTTAAAACGTGCGCGTTTCGTGTTTTAAGCATGGTTAAGTGACTCTGCAGAATTCACATCGAATTTCTGACTGAATATCTTGAACCACCTCGCGGTTCTCGATAAACGCCAGAAGTTCTCAGTGACCTCAAACAGAGTCACTAAACCATTACTTCCTACTATCTCAAATTTATAAAAAAGCAAAGCCTCTAGAGTAGGACAACTACCGGGATCAAAGAAATTATAGCTTACTTCAGAATCAAAACAAAAATTACTATCTGATAAGGAGTCGAGGACAAACTTATATTTCGAAAACAGATTATAGTTTTTCAAATCATTTAGCATTACTTGAACTTCAATTAGTTTTCCAGCGAGAGGAAGAAAAATACTCCTGCTGAATGAATTAGTTGGTTTGTCTAACTTTTGAAAACAAGTTTTGTGAACTTTCCTACATTAATTGCTCTCACAGGTCCAAATTGGTAGCCCAAACACCTTTGATGATCATAAATGTTGTCCAAGAACCATGGGTAAGCAATTAAACACGGACTAGAAAAGAGCCACAATTCTTGCCAAATGTCACGACAGAGAATCATTGTCGAAAAGAAAAAAAAATTCAAAGCGTCTTTAGCCCAAAATTTTTTTTATAGTTACATAGAACAGCGAGTAGACGGCGCGATATACACGTCTTATCAGTCATTTTCACTCAACTGTGTAATCTTGTAATCTTAATATATCAGCTTATATAATACACTGGGGAACCAAAAAACTACGTATAGCACAATATATAAACATTAAGCGTTTTTCCTGAAAAAGTTTGATTTGGGCTGTGGTGTAAAAAAAGACGTTGAAATTTTAAGTTTCTTTCCCATTACCTCCTTGTATAGATTTTTTTTTACTATATGCGATGCGGTTGCAATTCGATATGTTTTTTTGTGGATTAAAAATATAATCAACTAAGCTTAAAATCAAGATTTAGTACACAGCTTGCATAGAAACGTCACCAAAAAGGTAACAGGTTTAAGATATAACCATCGACTGTAAGGTTTGAGAGCTTTTCAAAAAAAGAACAACACTCCTTGAGAAAAACATAATAAGAAAAAAATTTGAGTTCGGACAATCAATTACATATGGTTTGGGTTACAATACAAATAATCAGACAAAAAGTGTTTGTTAGTTATCGCAACAGGTTAATTTTTCTATCCTTCTAACTTAATTGGAACTTTTGAACTTTGCAAAAAAAAATATTTTTTTCTCAAGACGTAGGAAAAGCAGGAGGCACTAGAAAGGTTAGCAAATAATCCCCATCTGAATACAATTGAAAATTTATTGGTAAATTCGAAGCAACAATTACGAAAAAGGACAGCTCTTTTGAAAAGTTTGGAAGCAAAGGTGTAAGAAAATTGGCGTAGATGTTAAAAACAGACTACTAGATGTTAATCAATGATACACCTACAAAATACTACAACAAAAATTTTTAAAAATGCTTTAGATATACTTAGCTTTTTGGTTCCATAGTGTATTGATACTATTCTCGGCCAGGTGGGCTTGGGTCACGCTTGGGTCTTCTCTAGTGGATCACGATTTTTCGGAGAATAATGTAAAGTTTTTATTTTTGGCGGAAACTACTTTTCAACAATTTAACAGCATTCACCACAATTCTTACAATTTTTTAGCACTTTAGCTTAGGCACATCGACCCGGGCGATTAAGCACAACGAATGTAACTAACCTTCAATTTTTGTAGGACAATTTTATTTTCAAAAGTTCCACTAAGAAACACTAAAATATGGTAAGTTCTAAAAAACGCTCAAAAAACATCAATGATTTCGATTAAAGCGTCACAAAAAACACTACCCGAAATTTTTCTCAAAACTTTAAAATACGCTAACAGTAATATCGAGCACGTATTGCAAGTTTTTCAAGCTGTCGGTTAATCTTGCTCACCTTCTAATTATTGGAAGCATCCCCAATTTTGGGAAGAAAAGAAATAATCCAATCCTAATTGGCCTTAACCAGCGGAGACATAACTCAAATTAAATTAGACATTTGCTTAATCATCAATGTCACACAACCTAATGAACGGCATAACATACGACAGCCTTATCCGATAGAGTATGGACTAATATAACTTCTAAAAATAATATGCTGACAAAATTTCAGTCCAAATTGTAAATCACAAAATGATAAAATGAAGCGTACCCTACTCAACATTTTAAAAAGAAGAGGAACAGATATGGTACGATAGAAATCTTAAACCGCTTACTAACAGAAAAGTCAATAAAAATTAGTCCCCGTTTCGTGGAAGCAGTAGATCTCAATATTTATAATTTCAAATTTTGTGAAATAATTTGCGTAACGAAGCATTTCCCGACAAATTTCCAGTTAATTTTTAGGAAAAACGAATAGCAAACTATAATGAATTGACCTCATAAGAACACTCATGCTTTCTTGTGTAGAATTAGACGATATTTTTATCGTGAGATTTAGACAAAACAGAGCTATCCGAAATAGATTAAAAACGTAGAAGTTATGGACAAAAAAGTAGGAAAATCTCAAAATGAGATAAACGAGAAAGAAAGGTCTCAGATCTGACCATTAGACCGAAAACAAAAATCTCACCCAAAAAATCGGATTCAAAATTCTAGTAAGTCTATTCTCTGATTGAATAACAAATACGGAAAAGAAACTCAGTGGACTCAAAATATTACTATTTTTAACAGCTAGAAAACACTAACAGAGAACCAAAAGATCTGAGAAAAAAGCGAAAGTAACTTCTGCAAAGCAGTTTTCGCGCTGCAGAGATCAATGTCAGAGAGGTGGAAACCAAAACCAAAAATGTAAAAGCCCTACGACATAAGGCAACTTATATTGATCAGTAAAGACACAGAGCAAAACAAAAGCATTTTTTTCGAAAAGCATCACAATTACATTAGAATCAATTTCAGTTTCACAGTGGTCAATTCGCATATCTATTCATTTCAGTTATAGTTGCAAACAGGCGACTAAAGTTAATCATGGAGCACTATTATTACCTATTGTCTTTCGCGCAACAAATGTTACGGAGATATCAACTTTGTCTAAGTATCTCATTGGTTTCGCTATCCATATTTCCATATTTTCAATTTTGAGCCTCAAGTCATTTTTGGTTGCTCTATTTCAAACTCTGGAGTCAGTATTTTGGTTTTTTAAAACCGTAAGACGTCATTTGATTTAACGAAGCTTACCCAAAAGTTTTTTCTCCTGAGCGCAATTTTGGTCTCTATGTCCTTCAGAGGGACCATTGAACACAATTTCTTTGCTGGCCTCTCTTTGATGTTATAACCATTCGGCGTGCTTCACCGCACTCAGTTTCTCTCTCTCTCTCTCTCTCTCTATAAATATATATATATATATATATATATATATATATATATATTTATATAAATATATATATATATAAATATATATATATATATATATATATATATATATATGTATATATATATACATATATATATATATATATATATATATATATATATATATATATATAGGTAGGCTCCTTTTACAGCCTTAAAGTATAAAGAGCTGGGGCTACTTATTTCTGCTTTTCGAGTCATCTGCTCGATTCTAAGTGCTAATGTTTTAATTTGTTCACCGGAGGCACGTGTTATGCTCTCTAATAATGATTTCGCTTGTGTTAGCGATTGTTGATTATCAAATGTTTTTTTGGAATTCGCGGCAAAATGCTTGCCAATTCTTTTTATGTCGAGTGGTAGATGTGAGTACCATTGTTGTGCTGGTGCGATTAGGGCTGTTTGTATCATGGTAATTCGTTTCAGGATCCACGCTTCATGATATGGTGAATCAGCCTGTTCTGGTCCTGCTGTCATGACCATGTTTGCTGTGATAGCATTTAGAAAATCTTCTGTTGTGTATGTAGGGTCAGTACCATCAAACGGTCTTAAGGACTGTTGCATGGGTACCGAGCCGCCTAAATAAGGGTATATCAATTGTGCATTTCTACGGACTACAGGTGATGGTGTTTGTGTTGACGCTGCCTGTAAATAATAAGGGGTTGGAGCATTTGTAATTTGTTGTGTACTTTGTGAGTTTAACTGTCTAACAATGTTAACTAATTGTTGTGGGGTTATTTGAATATTTTGGTTGGTAGCTGGTGTAGGTTGTGTTGAATTATTTAGAGTAATTGGTTCATTGTTAAAATGTACTGAATTTCGTCTGTGTAGACGTGGTAGGGGTGTATTCACATTTGGTAGTGTAGGTAAGTGTATTTAGTGGATCTGAATTTTATGTCAGTTCAGTCGAAATCACAGATGATTCCGATAAATATGTGTGTTATCAGTGGTACTGTTAGTAACATTATTATTGTTGTTATTGTGGTTATAGTTTTGATCATTTTTTTAAGGTCGATTAATGTCTTTACCGTGAGTGATGAAAAATGTGTTCCATCATCCAATAATGTTGAGTTAAAATCTGTTTCTGTGGTTTCATAGAGATGGGTATCTGGTTGAGAATGGATTATAGTATCCATATTTTCTATTGGTGAGGCTTCCAGAGAGGTGTTTGTATTCTCTGAAATGTTTTTACAAGTAAATGGTTGGGTTTCTGCATTATAATTTTTAATTTCTTTTTTATGGTGATTAATGGTTAGTTTCTGAATAGTTTCGAATGGTATTTCCGGTATATTTACGAAATTTTGTGGAAACCAGTGTGGATCGTAAATATATTGAAGCGTCTCAGATAGTTTAGGTAGTATTTGTGGAAATGTATCTGCTATTAGTTTTGTGGCTGCGAAAATTTGTCTTGCCAAACTTTTCCAAAATCTGTGTTTATATCAACATAAAAGTGTAAGAGAATCAAATATCTGTTCATCGTCTAGATCTGCCTCTTTAACAGAACTTAAGTATGTTCTGAGAAGGTGATTGAAGCCCTCAATTTCCTGTCCAGCAATTTTGTGTACGCTCTCTTCCGTGATTGTGATGCATTAGCATTAAGGGAGGATGCAAGGCGTTTGAGAAATTCAAAAGAAGATTTTCGAAATACACCTTCTGTATCCAAAGGTTGTATTTCTGACCATACTCCGTTAAGGAATTCAAATAGTGTATCAGATAGTGGAATAAATAAAGTGTAATATATTAAAGAGGTATATGTGTTTGTTAGAGGATCGTAAACGAAAAGAACTGAGCCCTCTGTGAGTTGAGCTCGATAAAATTTAACTAAATATGAAAGAAAAGCAGTCCGTGATGCTTTTGCTGGTAAAGAGAGGAGAGGCTGTTGCTCTACTGCAAAATAGTGGTATTTAAGTTGTTTTGTTGTGCTTAAAAGTATATTTAATTCATTTTGGTAAAGAGAGAAAAGGGTGTTTTGTGTAAGTTCCTTTTACGGTTAGAGTTTGTTAACTCACTGGTCGCACCAGTTAAGGCAGACCCAAGGTGGGGTCCTTTTACAACCTTAACGTATAAAGAGCTAGGGTTACTTATTTCTGCGCGCGAAGTAGGCTTACCTATATCTCTCAGACTAAAAGACTCAGTAAAACACTGAAGATAAACTTCTATTATTACGGTGGTAATAAAGTACAGCACCGGAGTCAAGAGTATACACATGGTGTATCTAACTAATAGACTGACTACAGTTCGTAGAGTTCTCTCTATATAAAAGAGAATAGTGTCTTCGCAGTCTCTGATTGTATGGAGGTGTGCATCCAGTATGTCTACTGCTAGAATATATAATGCCATCATGAAAAACTGTTGGGACACTAATTAAAAAGAGAGAGAAGCACCACAATCAAATTATTGCTTTTAAGCAATCACTCTTCATTGCATAATCCTGTTTCAAAAACTTCAAACTTCTGGATTGAAAAATAATTGATACATACCATAGGTTTTGAAATAAGTAGGGTGCACAACAGGGATTATGTCCCGAAATCGTTTTTTTAGTTAAAGATTAAAAATTTAAGAAAATCATATTTCACGTCATTTCAAAATAATAATAGAAGACCAAAAACTGTGATACAATTAAAGAAAAAAGCAGCCTCTAATTATAGACTTTAAAGATTTAATTTGTTATCAATTTTTCATCAATAATTTGCAAGGTGCCCCATAGGCGTTTATTTTGTTTTGTTTTTCAAGTCCTGATAAAAATGGACAGTTCTATTGAAAAAAGTTAATTGAAAGAGGCGTGTGAAAAATGACTCACCTTTAACCAATTCACCCCTTGAAAAAACTGACGAAATTTATTCAGAAGTTAATACTGTGCTGAATAATTTCAAGCTAGGGTTGTTCAGCAAGGATTGTGTGAAATAAAATCTTTTCAATAAATTCTTTCTCGCGATAATCCTGTTAGAATTTGCTCTTTTGAGCTGGAAAACAAGGAATACAAAGAGCATAACGAGCGGAAATTACGACCAAACAGGCTGTGAGATATAAATTAAAAACAGGCTTGTGTTATGCTGACCGAAACGGCTTTGTTATTTTATTCATCAATTGCTATTCACTTATTGACATCAAAAACAGGTAACAAAGAGAAACGGCGCTTGATTGAAAGGAGGTTGATGTACGTACGTCTATATCACCTCAAAATGGTACACACCTAGCTTTTTGAACAGGTTACAAAGACATGTTAAGGTTCTTTGAACTGATCTGTTGGTTTTATTTCATTATGTCGATCGGAAAAATTGTTAAATAAATTGCTTTTTCATAAATTGCTGAAGCTATAAATGCTATAAATTCAGTTTTGCAAAAGCAGAAGAATGAGCAAACTGGTCCTCCAAACTGGTCACGGGAAGACCAAGCTAAAAAATAAATATTTGAAGAAATTGTTTTCCGTTGAGTAAGACCAAAAAAGACCACACGTAACTGAGTTTTTTTACTACACTAGGACAAACTGAAACGATCGAATTTCAATTCGACACGTTAAATCAGTCATTTTTGAAGATTATTTTTTTTTTCATATGAATTGAAAGCAAAATTATGTCGACTTAGATTGATGATCCAGAATATCGCTCTTAGATAGAATCAGACTGAAACTTTGCAATTATCAAAAATCAGCAATGAACTTGTATCAGGTATAATAAGTTCAATTTGATCATGCTTCCATCAGTTCAATCAAAAAAATTATATTTCATAACCATGACGGTGTAATTTAGGTTTAGCTTAATATCTAAAATTCGCAGCATGAAGAAACTGTCAAAATGAATGGAAGTTTTTGCAAAAATACGCTGGTTTATTCTGTGACGTCCAGTCCCGTAATGTAAATATTCTAAATTTTTGACGAATTTTCTGATTTTCTGAGTTATAAAACTTATAAAAACGAAACACTGATTAAGCCACACGACTCTCAAATAACACTGAACAACAGTCTTCAAAACATTCACTCAATTGTTCAAAAAGCACAATGTTTGTTCATGCTAATAAGTATATCAAATGACGAGACAAAAACCATAGAAGGACAAGTCCTGAATTACAATTCAAGAAATATAAATTGAGGAAATAAAAAACCATTATTTAGAAGTGAGTAGCAATGGATTTTAAATTACAATGAAAAATTTCACGCCGCAAAAGCCCTCTCTGTTAGCTTCTCTGCACGTTTTGGTGTAAAAAAATCACCAATCCAATTTGTCTCAAAAGTAATCGAGATGTGTTAACAAATCTTGAAAAGAATATTGCCGGAGGAAATTCGAAAACAACTCCAAGTGTCGGAATGTATTGTTAAGATCAACTAAACTACAGCGCATGTATCGCAACATCCAAATAATTTGCACACTGATTTCGTTGTTCAAAAATAATTGAACAAACTTACAAAACACAAAACTTGAATATAATTTAGACACTGGGCAAATATGACTGAAATGCACCAATTTTGTCACTGAAATTCGACCCGTAGAGATGGGGAAGAATATGACTGGGACAAAGGGGACGGGGGTCACTAAAAGTTTTGACAAAAATGACAAATCGTGTCATTGTTGTTAACGTTTGCTCAACCACAGGCACCATGGAAAAATGCCATCGAGAACGCAAATCTCCAAATTAGAAGAAAAATTGAACTCAATTCACTAACTATCACAAATGTTCAAACAAGGCTCACAACCTTAAATCATGGCGGAGAATAAAATTGAAATTAGCAAGCTAACGTTTTGATATTAGCTTGAAAAATGGGGTCTTTCCCATTCTAGCCCCCCATGAAAATATAGCCCCCCCATTATGGTATATTTACCATGATGGGGGGGGGGGGCTATAGGTTATCTGACCACTAAGCTGGGGGGGGGGGGAACTATAATGGGAAAGACCCCAAAAATGATTTTAAAACGATTAATTCTTTTGAAATCTGTTATCACAAAATAAGATTAGGTGTGTGATATTTTGTCGCGACTGGCCGATTTAGTGTTTTTGCTTGTCAATAGTCTTTTAATTTTGGCTACTCGTCTATTGGTAATAAGAAGGAAAACAGGTCTACTCCTGAATTTCAAGCAAACTAGCGAGTTTTTTATGCCAAGTTTCGAAAGCAGAACAGCAGTTTTGTCACAAAAGGAAAATAGCTCAATTCTATTAAAATATAATGCTGTTGATTTAGTGTGAATAAATTTTGAATAGGAAAGAACGCCTTTAAGAAAGCATCCTAACAATATCTCTGAAACATCACTCTGATCAACTATAACAAGTCAATAGTATGTACTAAATTCAGTTAGGGAAAATTTTAAACATTTTTGTGCGAAAAGCTTTTTTCATACCTTTATTGTTTACGATATTCTTGAAAGCTCATGAGACATGATCGAATCTCAATTCGAACAGCTTTTTATGTATATTGTACTTCGCAGGTTTAAACTAGATCAGCATGCTCAAACAATATTATTTTAAGAAATATTTAAGGTTGATTTGCTCGACCACCAACCTGTTGCTCTATAGAGATGCACTAGAAAGGAAGATTAAAATAGCTCAAGTCGGAGTGTACTTCTGAAGGCAAGTATTTCTTAAAATATTTAGTAAGAAAAACTCAAATACCTTTAAAAAATCTCAGAACAAAAAAAAATCAAAATTTTTTCTATCTACCTCCATCTAAAACTGAAGTCATATAGAGGCGAACGTGTCAAGGATTTTCGGTAAAAAATTATAGACTTTGTTTTAATCACTTCACATCATTTTTATTTATAATTAATTCAATTTCCATAGAAAAAGTGCTTCTCGATTTTTGTAAACATCTCCGAAAATTGAAAACTATTACCCTTTTTGCAAAGCCTGCTTGAAGGCAATTTGACGATAGCAAGTTCCAAACGTAATTTAGCATCGTTCAAACTTGTAAAACGAAAAGGCTAAATACTTTTTTGTGACTTGAGTAACGGCCATTTTGGTCCTTGTGACGTAATTTTTTTAAAAAAAATCAGACAACTGCTATCACTCTTACCTGGGTTAGAAATCTGCTTCTATAACGCAGCACTCGATTGATGACGATAAAACTTTACGCCAGAGTGACGTCCAATCGAGTAATCAATCAATTTCTGCCAGATTCGGACACAGGTTAACACAGACAACGCATTTTTGACAAAATAAAGTTAACATCAGCTAAAATGAAAGGTCAATTTCACCATCGGTTACAAAAGTTCATACCAATTTTGTATAATTAGCGCCGATTCAATCGATAATTCGGAAGAACGGGGTTCGTTTTTCCTAAATTAATTGGGCTTTGTGATCAATAACTGGTCGATGGAATTTCAGGAAGTGTAATCAATTGTCCGCATGTTAAGCACGCTAACATAAAACCAACAAGTAGAAAAATGTGAATAAAACACTTTCCTTATCTTAGTAATGTAAACGTTTAGTTCAAAAAAATATTAGAAATACGATATAAAAAAATTACCAAATTCAGGATATAAGAATCGAAGTTGCGTAAATTCAAAGGGTGGAGAACTTGTTAAAATCTGGTTATATATCAAATTTGTAATAACTAATCTGGTTATAAGAAGCAGGAATTAGTAAGGGTGTTATAACCGAAAGAAGGGAAATAACGGGGAAAAGTCACAGTAAAACACTAAAGTTATGGAAATGAAGTAACTAGTTTAACACTTCGGGAATAATTTTAAGCGCGGGCTTATGATTGATTACTAACGATACCTCCACACTGGTTTGTTATTAAATCCAGCTAATAGTTAAAATAAACAGAACAACTATCGAAATAGCAGCGACAAGATTTTATTTATTATTGGCAAAAATCTTTTTGGGGTCGGTTTTGTTCCCCCATTTCTCCTTTGAAAATCTGTGAGGTTATTGAAGAGCTTAAAATACTACATATAAAAGAATAGAGGCTAGATTAAGGCGAAATAATGAAGGGAACGAAGCGAAATACAAGGAGATTCAATAATGGAATATGTAAGAGATGAGTATAGGAAAAAGGGGGGGGGGGAGGAGATAAAGGATTAGGGTTGTGTGAAATTCAGACGCGGGCTAGTAAGGTATGAGCAAGGGGGTATATAAAATTATCTTTTTCAAATAATTTGCATTTTTGCGTCGGTGTGGGTTTTCGGGTCTGCAAATGAAAATTGAACAAGTGTTTTCAGCAGCTATTCAAATGATATCATCATAAATAACAATTTATACTTTTATTCTTACAACCATAAAAATTATACTTTTATAGGCATATTTTGCAGTTTTTGACAGTTTTTCTTTGAAGTTGAAAAATTTGAACTGAATGAAAATCAATTTCAAGGCCGGAAATTATTTACTAAGAAATCAATGATAAAAGTAAACAAAATTGTTTTTTTTTTCTCACAATGAAATAAAATATTATTGTTACACAATACACAATTGTTCGCTGAAATCTGAAAAAATGTTAATTTGGGCACAATTTGAACTTCAAGAAAATTGCAGAAATTATTATAAGCCAACTTCTTGTCAACCGAAAAACTATAAATCGATAAGTTAAAGGATTTCAAAATGACGCAAGCAGAAGATGAACTTGAGCAGGACAAATTTTAAAAAATGAACTTATGTTGTGGTAGAAAAAGTTAAACAAATTTATCACTCCACAAATTAGCAAAAGCGGAGAGCCTCAAAACAAAAACAACAACAATAATAACGAGAGAGACGTAACAATAACAACAAAAACAGTCGCGAGTTCAACGTTATATTCAACTAGCTGTTCGATTTGAGCCCAAGTTGGGTAAATAAGTCAAAGTGACAAGTTAACGAATGTAAGGAAAAGCAGAAGGAAAGGGAAAGAAAACTGGGAATTATCGAGTCAAACACGGACCAGAAAGATTAACTAACAACAATATCTTCTCTTGCTTCTGCTGAAGAGAATTACAGAAAGCGGGAAAAAGCGGGAATAAATTGGGGAAAAAAGGGAGGGCGGGTGATTATAACAAGTATTATAACGCGGGTAGAAAAGGTGAAAACATATCCGGCAAATAGACAAAGAATATCCGGATTGAAAACTATATAACACACTCCAAAACTGAGAAAAAGAGAGAGAGAGAGAGAGAGATATACAGGAGTATAAGGGGTATATATTAGCCCAAACGGGAAGAGAGGTAAGGGGGAAGGGGAGGGGGTTGGGAAAAGCGAAAACTGAGACCAGAAGCTAGTCAGGAAAAGGAATGACACTTTGAAGCTGCCCAATACTTCAAAACAAGTTTCCTATTCTCTCTCTCCGTTATGAACGTATCTCTTAAACGATTTGACGCTGAACCTAAGCCTGTAAATGCTCTGATCAGCACTGATCAGCACTGAATCATAGAAAGTCCAGACTGAAATTGAAAGAAATCATTTTAAATTCAGTTCTGATCATTCATTTTCTTCTGTGAAAGTCAAAATTGAAGCTAAAAAATAGACATATGAATACAGTACGTATGACTGCTGGTTTGAGCCGCATGATTGTTTTTCTCTGATCAGACATTTTCTTTCTGTTTTGGATACTGTTCAGCGAAGTGCAGCCTATATTTGACCAGTTCAGACTAAATTAACTTGGTAATAACTTTGTCTATAACACTATTGATATTCTATAAATGACAACAACGCGCAATACGAAAATTTGTCAGCAAAAACGACAAAACTGTTTTAAAAAATTAATTTCAGGAAAAAATTTCTAAATTCTTATAACATTTTTTTTGGAGTTCAGTATAGATGGACAAAATTGATGTCGTCTCCAATAAGAAAGTAATATTTTTTTAACCGAACCGAAATTCAAGGAATTTTTATTTAAAAAAACAAATCACTCTATTTCTAAAACTCATACATTGCTCATGGATAATTTTTCTATTAAATATATCGTCTCTGATAAATCAATAGATAAATCAATCTGATAGACCTTTGCAGTACAGTCGGCCAAATGAAACACTTTGAGCATTTTGAATGGGACATTTGGTGGTAAATGAAGCGGCTGTAAGAAGAATGAAAAGAAAGCTGTGAGAGTGTGAACAAAGATTCCCTCAATGAAGACTTCCCGTCAAGTACGGGCAAACAGCGTAAATACCCAAAATCGTGCATAAATATTGCACATTGCAGGGGTGGGGGGGGGGGGGGGGGTTATTTGGGGTTGATTAGGGAAACGGGCACTTATTAGCTGGTTCATAATCGGAATTTGCTAATTAAAGCAGCCTTCTGACAGCCTTTTTTTTTAAAAAAAAAGATTGGGAGAGGCCTTTTTTGGATCGTGGTGTTCTATACTGCTTAGTTAACTATTAATTAAAAGTAATAATTAAAAATATTAATCATTTTTTGCAGTTTTCTATCACTTTACTTTGAGACAAAAATGTGCGGTTTCCAAAATTTTGTATATCTCAAATGTGTATATTTTGATTGAAACAGTTGAAACAATATATTTTACTCGAATCAAAATATCATATTTGAAATATATGAAATAATGTTAAAAAAGACGGCTCAAAATCTAGGAATTGAAGCTTTTTTTCTAAAATTTTTTTCTTTTCTGAACTTTCTGTCTAAAAGAGTTCATAATTTTTTACATTCAACTTAATGAGAAAGCATAAAATAACTTGTAAAATAAAGAAGTTTTAATGCAACAACTTTGAAATACTTTTTTTTGTTGTTAAAAAGACAAACAAAGCGTTTCACTCAAACCAATCCTTCTCAAAACTAAATCGGCTAAGAGAAACATTTCGGTCAATTAGAACTAATTATGCGTGAAAAGAAACAGAGTAGCAGGTACAGGGAAAACAGGAAGGAAGAAAGCGGGAACAAATTGGCGGGAAAAGTTGAAGGAACGCGCGACACGTCAAATTATGTTAACACAACTTTGATTCTAACTGTACAATTTAAACTTAAAATGGTCAACTAGGAAAACAATTCCGAATTACAAGGAGTAATAGACGAAATCAATCTCATTAGTTGAATCATGATCGAACAGGTTTTGTTAACCGATGAGTCATTCAACCTAACTTACCAAGTTCAACAAAATCAAACATAACTTGATGGATTTTGTTGACAGTGGGCTTTTTGGGTCAAAATTAGCGTTGATTTTTTGAATTTTTATTCTAATTACCTCTATAACCCAAAGTTGGATGTTTCGGCTATAGAACGGGGGGGGGGGGGGGGGGGGGGTGCCATTTTGGGAAAAGTTAAAACCTTTGAAGCCACTTTTAAAACAGAACACCGAAAAAGATTATAATCGTATTGAATTTTGAGTAATTAAATAGTCGATGATATTGTGTTGAAACTATACACTTTTTCAAAACTCCTTTTCCTCGATTATTTTTTTCTGATAGTGTATTTTTGCAACCTGAAAGAATTGGTAACAAAACTTTTAACAGTAAATTTTACCAAGAAAATTTTTAGTACAGCTGAAACTGCGTTCGTATTTCAAGGTTAATATTTGCTGGATTTAACTTCAAAAATATCCGTTTAGAATCAATCTTTTATTCGGTCAACGGAAACCCAAAATGCTCAAATCTTGATTATACAAATTACAAGAGTACGTTCACAATTTACTAAGTAAACAGTTTACCCAATATCTGTGACAACCCGGGTACAAGTCCCAGCGAACTTTGATCAAATCAACCCAACTACCCCAACTGGGGGGCTTGAGAACCCTCCAAATTTCACTCCTGTCGCCTCCGTGTTGAAATAACAAACCACAAAAAGCACACACACTTTTTTCTCCGGGCAAAACTTGGGGCGGTTTGCCCAGTTTACGTAGTTTACGTTTCATTTTTTCTCTCTGCCTCGTGCCGCACGTGAACAGAAAGTTTGACCGATTTCAGCTTGCCTTGAGAAAAAGTACTGTTTGGTTGAGAGCCCCGTTGATTGAAATTGGCGTTGGTTTGTGTAAACGAAGCCCTCTGGAAAGAAATAACTAAACAAAAGCCACCCAAAAACAACTTTCATAAGAGCTGAAGCTATCCACGCCATAATGCGTTCACACGGTTTCGGTTCGTCGCAAATTTTGAACTGTGAAGAATCAAGGATGCTCGTTCATGTGCGTTCGCACATGATGTTCCGACCCGAGCTCATCTACATTTTTGACTTAAATGTCAAACAAATGAAGAGATAATCAAAAATAGACGTTTGATTTTTAAAAAATCGTTACAAAATCGAACTACTAAAGGATTTGCATAATACCATGTCTCAATACAGCGGTCACAAGATCTGCCATTAGAAAGACTACGAGAAATAAACAACAAAATAAACAAAAACAAAAATTTTTCAGCGAATATGATGAAAGAAGAAAAAAAGAAACACCAAATGTTGACTACTCACAAAACTTTTATGAAAACGCATATTGTCCAACAAACAAAATATCAGTTACGACATGATATCAATGGAAAAATATTTTTTTAATTAAAAAAAAATTTGGATGGAACCTCTCAAGGATGAGAATAAATTACAAGTTGACGAAAAGAACAAAAACTGAAAAGTAAAAAAATCTTTTAGAACAAACAACATCGTAAACTTTAATAAAATTCGCTAAAAATGAGTGCATTGGCAACATCATTCATTGAATTCTCAATTAGAAGCCTATGCGACCAGTCAGCATTTTATGCCTACATGAAAAATTTAAAAAAAGGCAAAAAGAGCAAAATCAAAAAAAATTGAGCGAGGAAAAGTGTCGAAGCCAAGAAAAGAAAAAAAATTAGTTAAAAAAATTGTAATCTCAAATAAATACTTAACAGCGATGGGGTTCTTCTAATTTTTAACAATATGACTTCAAAAATTCAACAAGTATGAACAAATAAAATAAAACCATAAAATTTTTGAGAAAACCCGTTATATCAACGACGTTAAACTCAATGGCTTTGACCAGAAGACAAAAAATACGCTAAATTACATGAGAAAACAAGGATGTTTGTCAATCATAAGTCAATAACAGGAAATCACAATAAGTCTTATGAAAACGACAACAAATATATGCAAAAACCGAAAATTCAGTAGAAAAATCCGAGAAGAAAGTGTCGAAGCCATTTAAACCAATCGCGTTTCTCCGAACTCTTTATCTAAGATTCTTCAGACGTCTTTTATAAACCAATGTGAACTATCAATATTATGAAAATGAGATAAGATTTCAAAAGGAACCAAAATTACAAAAAAGTCTGAAGTTTTTTTGAAATTATCAGGACTCGTGGCATCGAAGTCATAAAACAAATATTTATCAGATAAAACCACCTCACAAAATATTTTCCAATGCAGTAAAAAGGATGGTGGTCTTGCCATTACTGAGACTAACTTATAGTTCATGAAAAATATTTTAATATTGGTTAATGTCCAAAAATGTTTTAATAGCCTCTAATTCAATAGCTCTCGACGGAAATCAATAAAAACGCAAAGTTATGCCTCAATAAGGAGATAAAGATATTTATCTTCCTAAGATCATCAATAAGACTTCAAAAAAAATCTTATGATTATGAAAACAACAACAAAAGCAGGCAAATACCAAAAAATTCAGTGGAAAAGTGCAAGAAAGTGTCGAAGCAATTTAAACCATAATTTTTTCTCTGCAGACTTTATCCACGCTCCATTGAATGTCTTTTTTAAGTCACTAAGAACTATCAATATTAAGGTGATGAAATTTCAAAGGGATCCAAAATTACAATAATATACAAAAATTTACAAAACAATTATGAAAACTCGAAGTCATAATATCAGTAGTTAGAAGATAAAACCACCCGCAAGATTCATTTTAGTTGCGGTAGAAAAAAAGGAAGCCATGTCATTACTGATACTGACTTAAAGTTCACGAAAATAAGCTTAAGATTAGTTAATGTCCAAAAAAAATCTTAAAATAATTTATTAAAGACTCAACAGCCATTAATTTCAAGAGCTTTCACTGGAAGTAAAAAAATACACTACGTCATGCCTCGATGGGCAGAACAGCAATTTAACCATCAATAAGTCCGCGATAAGACATCACAACATGTCCTATGATTATGAAAACGACGTTAAAAACAGGCAAAGCCAAAAAAAACATCAGTGGAAATTTGAGAAGAAAGTGTCGAATTCGTTTAAAGCATATTTTTTTCTCTTGAAACTTTATATAGGATCAATTGGAGGTCTTTATTAGGCCAATGAGCACTGCCAATGCGAACATAATGAGATAAGATTTCAAAACGATCCAAAATTTAAAAAATTACGAAAAATTACAATTACGAAAACTCGTGTTATCGAAGTCATAAAACGAATAGTTAGCAGATAAAACGGCTTACCAGATTAGTTTTGATTGCAGCCAAAACTAGTTTGTTTATCGGTCTTCTGGCAACACAAAATTGTTTCATTTTGTAATGTGAAATGTAATTTTGCAATAACTTTTTTATAGAAAAGCCTTAATTTGAACAAAAATTACGCTAAAAGTGAACAAAATCATGCAAATACCACGTTTTCACACAAATCTTTAAACCTCAATCTCCTCGAAAAATACCAAATTCAAAAAAATCTTTTTAATTTCAAATTATTCGCTGGACGAGTTGTTTAATGCTACCACTCGCATTTCTCTACGATGATAATATCGATCGGCCAAAATTGACTGAACAAAAAAACTTATTTGAG
>NC_134481.1:46878812-46918942 GCF_964194025.1 Convolutriloba macropyga | reverse complement strand
CATCCCAAGCAGTGAATTATTTTTTTCACCGCTAGATGCGGTGAAAAAAAATAATTCATCGCATTAAGCGGTGAAAAAAAAAACAATTAACCGCCACCGAGAACGCAAGTAATTTTCACCGCGTATTTCGTACATCTTTTTGCGGTGAATGCGGTGAATCGCGGTGAATTATTTTTTTTCACCGCATTTCACCGCATTCCTTACGATAATTCACCGTGTCTTCTATAAATTCACCCTGCTGAACTTTTCTTTTCTGAATCAGCGCTTCAGCTGATTTTTTTGACAAACCAAGCATCATCAGACAGCTCACTGCAGACAATCTCCATCAGCAACAATTTTTTACTGTTCAGCAACTTTTACTCATTTTTTAAAATTATTCAAGAGTTTTAAACAAAACCGCTAGTTTTGATTAATTTCCCATTTGGGCCTCTACGCAACAACGCTAGCGCTGTTTTCCTTTTTTCAAAAACCGAAAGAATCAATCAATCAATCAATTATCAAATCGAACAAAAATCAAAGTCGAGAATATAAATAAGTACAATTCGTTCGTAAAACAAACTTCAAAATGAGAAAATCAAAAAGAGACAATGTACAGCTAAAAGGCAAACAACAAATGAAAATGTGAAAATATAACGCAGAAAAGAATTAGAATGTTTCAAACAACATTGGAATTTCTGCAGTTCAGTGTCCAGTGTTTGTAATTTTTTGCGCTTTTTTTCTTCTTTTTTGAACTTCTCCATTACAAGACGGACTTGGCTTCCGTTCCATTGCTTTTTTACATAAATTACAGCAAGAGTTCAAAAAAACTTAGGTTGGGGGGTCGATTATTTGCTCCATCATATAGAAAAAATGGTTTAAAAATATTTTTTTGTTATCTTCACTACTTTTGTTTGCTTTCAGACTTTCCAGTTTCACTTGCATGCAACCGATTTTTTTTGAAAAATTGCAAGTATACCTTTAATGTAGATTACTACAAGAGTTCGAAAACCCAGGTTGGGGAGGGTCGATAATTTGCTCAATCATATAAAAAAAATGGTTCAAAAATAAAAATTTTTGATATTGTCACTACTGTAGTCTGCCTTCAAGACTTTCCAGTTTCAATTGCATCCAACTATTTTTTTTTGAAAATTTGCAATAATAATTTGAAAGTAGATGACAGCAAGAGTTCAAAAAAACTTCGGTTGGGGGGTCAATAATTTGCTCCATCATATAGAGAAAATGGTTTAAAAATAAAATTTTTGATATTCTCACTACTTTTGTCTGCTTTCAACACTTTCCAGTTTCATCTGCATCCAACTGATTTTATTGAAAACAATATGGATTCTTCAGCCCAGAACAAAATCTCACATAATTTATCGCTTTTTAGCGTTGACACCTAGACCTGGGGTCGAATAGCGGTGAATTATTTTTTTTCACCGCATTCACCGCATTTCTTACATTAATTCGCCATAATAGTCTATGCAGTGAATTTTCGTAAGAAATGCGGTGAATTTGGTGGTGAATTTTTGTAAGAAATGCGGTGAAAAGCGGTGAATTGTTTTTTTTTCACAGCATTCACCGCAATCAACGCATTTCTTACGAAAATTCACCGCATTCACCGCATTTCTTACAAAAATTCACCACCAAATTCATCGCATTTCTTACGAAAATTCACTGCATAGACTATTATGGCGAATTATATGTTTATATTATAGTTTTATGTTTAGTTATATATGTTATATATGTACTATAGTTATATATGTATAACACTGTATCAGTGTGTGGTTGTATGTGTGTGTAGGCAAGCACGCACGCACAAAAAAACAA
Organism: Convolutriloba macropyga; assembly: GCF_964194025.1. Lineage (NCBI taxonomy): Eukaryota > Metazoa > Xenacoelomorpha > Acoela > Convolutidae > Convolutriloba > Convolutriloba macropyga. Next base: position 46,917,136 of record NC_134481.1, on the reverse strand, counting down.
AACAAACACCTTTCCAGGTTTTCACCTATTAATTATCTTTCAAAGTTCACATGTGATTTTGTTTAAATCTTGAGCTCTTTCTTAGTACGATCATTTTACCACTAAGAGTGATTGTTGTTAACAAAACTTCATTAACGAACCTGATATCTTCGAACTGAATTGTCAATGAATTGTTTTGGCACTAACGATGAAATAAATTTTTGGATGAAATAAAGGATTATTGAGAAGCAGATGAGACTTACAGAATCTGACAAAAATCTTCAATACTGCTGTCGTACAGAAATTTTTTCTGTATTCGATCGTTGTTTTCTTTGGCGAATTTCAATTCTGTTTTTTACTGAAAATTGAGTAAATTTGTGGTGCGAAATTGCGTATAATTTTGTTTTTCGAAATTTTGTTATTTTCAGACAATTTTTATGCGGTGTTCGCTCCGCGATTAAAAGCGTCAGATTTAGACTTAACAATTCGCTTAGCGATTTATTAGCAATCAGAGGCATTTTGATTTGCAGAACGAAATTTAGTTAGAAAGAGAATCAACTGAAAATTAATTTAAATTTTTAAAAAAGGAAGGTTGAAATTAAAACGGACTTTGATCATCAAAAAAATTTATTGTTTTACGATACAAATAAGTCATATATTGCGAATTCATTGGATATTAAAATTTTTTCGGATACCGAATCTATTGCATGTTAAAGCAGCTTCCAGAACAGATTTTAAACTTTTGAAAAGACTTTTACCAGTGGGATTATGTTTTTCTTTGTTTTTTCTTCCCAAAAACGTTTCCAAATCTGCAACCAATTATGTTCACTCCAACGGAAAACATGATGACTAAAGTAATCTGACAAGAAAAATAGTTTTGTGGAAATCGCGAGATGAGTTAATGAATTTCTCCGCATAGTTGCTACTGCAGTCCAGTACAATTCAATTTTTTAGGCAAAGCTTTCTAGGGAGCCGTAGCAATAGTGTAGCATTGTTTTCAATCAATTTTCTATTTCCAACATCATTTTCTCATCTTTTTCATTTTGTAATATGTCAAAAAAAGAAATGCAAATTTTGTAAGACCAAAGCAACTTTAGCGCGGAGTTAAATCTTCGTAGATCTATTGAACTATTTTGAAATCACCCCTGATTCAAATTGTTGGATGTTATGGAATATCTTTTCGCCAAACAGAAAAACATTTCAGACTTAGTAATGAAGCACACAACCCAGTATCCACAAGACATCTCAATAACAGCTGATTTGAGGCTCCAAAGGGTTGAGCCTCCGAAAAGTTTACAATTCAGTTAAATACTAACAAAGTATCCTTGTATCACACTGGACTTCTAGGTGAAACGTATACAGAGCTAGTGGATAACACCGCACTGGTCGCCTTTTCCAGCCATGAAGGTGGTTGGCAGTTGCTGTCTATCGATAAAGTTTCCCTATGACTGATAAGGTGTGCACTTTTTCGCGGTTGTAGCTCCATACGTTTCCCAGAAGGATTTTTGTAGAGAAGAGATTCAAACCTAATAAACATCCCCTACGCGGACAGTGATAACTGTTTCTTTTATTGTTCACTGCAGGGTGTCAGCTGGTTTACAAAACAGAATCACTGGATCCACCCAAAACAGAACCACAAAACAATCCATCAGCAGAACAAAGTGTGGTTGACCTTGATATGCCCATGAGCTTGATGATTATTTTGAAATTTGAGGACAGGAATGTAGTTCAAGTGGGCGTCTTAAGGTAAAAAATTTTAGGAAAACTTTGATAGTCCCGAATACTTGAAAGGAAAATTTATCAAAAATACAATAAAAATTGAAAGTTGTTTATAAAAAAATGACTATAGATAACCTATATCTCAAGTTTTTAGATAAAGAACATTTTCGAAGTTTTTAGGACAGACAACTTCTGCCGCTTCAATTATCAAATGAAACAGACTTTATATTCATTCTTGACTTCCTGTTTTCGAGCAACGGTAAAAAAAGTATCACTAATTGTTAATCATCGCCTTAATCAAACTGAGTTCAGAGATCAGCGGCAAAAAGTATCGTGATGAAAACTTCGATGCCGAAAATTCTTTCACGTTCGCAAATTTAAGGAATCGTTACTTAGTCATCAAAAAACATGTTACTGTAATGGCTTGTTACAAAATGACAATGCCTGAGCCCAAAAACAACCGTGTGTTTAACAATTGCGCACCAGGATGGTTCTGGCCATTTATAGTTTACTTTGATATAGAATCCTTGAATGCACCTGTGTCAACAGTCGTGAAAAGACCACAAGTTTCAAGTGCATGCCTCATTGAAAAACAAAAAAACCTGTAGTCACTGTATCATGGTGGCTGAGTGAATTGAACAGACAACAATATATTTTGAACATTTTTACATTACTTGACTGCTTGGAAAGGCTTTTAGCTAAATTCGAAAAAATAGCACGCTTTTTCTACAATCAGAAACGTAAATTTCCTGATTTCAACTGCATGGGCACTATCCCAGAAAGCCTATAGATGCTGCTGGAATTGAAATAATGGATTTATCAACGATGAAGACAAATTCTTTGATCCTTGTCTTTTTACTGAAAATTGCGTTTGATATGCAAACAACAATTGTAACCTCAAAAATAGAATTTTTTTACACCAATTGTGTGGCATAATATTCTCAACAATGATATGCATCATATCATCGACGCACTTTTCTAAGCTTCCCAAAAAACAAAAATTGACGTTATACCGAATAGTGATGAAAACTATTGCTTTGAAGGTTAATATGTATATTGAAAGAAAAGGTGTAAAAGAAGTGACATCACAATTTACGAACATTTGAGGTGCATAGACAACTCTCAACTAATGACAAGTTGCTTAGAAAAGCTAATCCAAAAATTATCTGAGAAAAAACTTATTCTATTGGACAACTTCTACAGGGCAGAGGCCGCTGATCAGCAGAAAATGGGGAAAGTGAAGGCTAATTTCTCTTACTCATCTGTTGATTTTTTCAAAAAACGTTTTTGTGTTGTTCTAAACGGCTTTAAATTTACCGAAAAGTGCTTGCCTCAAAGTTTGTAAAATCCATCAAGGATTGATTACCAATCGTAACATTTCAGATTTGACAAAACGAATGATCAGTTGTGGTTTTTTATCGGTATATCGTGGTTAGTCGAGGTTTCGCAATTAGAAGTTAGTAACAGCTCGCTATAATATTGATACGATCATTTTATGATAAAGACTTGGTAGTAGTAACAATGCCTTAGCCAAAAAGAACAAACTTGTAATTGAGATTTACGCAGCAAGATTGGTATTGCCACTTATAGTTTTCCTTGATTTAGAGTTGTTGATTGTACCTGTGTCAAAGATAGGTAATATATCACAACTTTCTTCAACTACAGGCCCGATTGAACAAAGAGAATCCTGCAGTCACTGTATCATGGTGGTTGAGCGACATAAACATACAACAACAAATGCTGAACATTTATACAAGACCTGACTGCATTAAAAAAGGCCTTTAGCTAAATTTGGAAAAATAGCACAATTTTTCTTAAATCAGAAACACAAATTTCGTTAGCTCACCGAAGTGGCGCTATCCATGACGGAAACTTATAGATGCTGCTGAAAATGTAAAAATGAATTGGTCGACAATGAAGACAAAATAATTGTTCATTGTAAACCTACTGGACGCTTTGTTGGATATGCTTACAATTAGCGTAGCCTCTTTAGAGTAGATACATTTTTTTTAAACCAATCGTGTCGAATAATCTTGTGAATTATGATATGAATCATATCATGAAAGCAGTTTTCTAAGTTTCCAAAAATTCAAAAATTGACGTTACACTGAGCAATGATGAAAACTTCATTGCCCTGAACGTTGTTGTGTACATTGAACCAAGAAAGTGTAAAACAGACGAAGTCACAAGGTACAGTTTTTGAGGTTCATCGACAGTTTTCAATTTTTATAGACAGCCTAAAGCGTAGAGTGATCGTTTTTACACCAATCAAGCCGCACAATTTTCTGAGCTATGATATTAATCATATCATGGAAGCCCTTTTCTAAGTTTCCCAGAATTCAAAAATTGACGTTATACTGAGCAATGATAAAAATTTTATTGCTTTAAACGTTGGTGTGTATATTGAAATAAAAAAGTGTAAAACAGATGAAGTCGCAATTTCTCAGTTTCTGAGGTTCATAGACAGCTTGAAATCTAATTTAGACAGTTTAGAAATGCTAATCCAAAAGTTACCGACAATAAAATTTTTCTATTGAGCTTTTCTAGAGGGGTTAAGCAGCCGATCGTCTGAAAATGTTAAAAACTAAAGATAAATTCCTTTACTCATATGTTGATTTGTTAACAAAACGTTTGGAAACATCAAAACTCGACACAAAGGTTTAGAAAAACAGTTTAGGAGATAATGGAACTGACATCTCTAAAAAATTTCAGGAACTTGGAAAACGGTTTAAGGAAATTATTAGTAAAAACAATCTATAAGAACTAACAGGAGATGTCCTTCAACTCGCTTGTTGGTTTGAAGAATTGAGAGCAATTTGCAATTTGTCTCGAGGCTTTTGAACTCGTTTGTTTGCAGTTCTAAACGGCTTAAAATTTACCGGGATGTGTCTCTCTCAAAGTTTCCAAAAACCACCTAGGATTGTTAAAATTTTAGATTTGACAGAACGAGTAATCAGTCGTGGTTTGACAAGGGTACAGAGTTTACGATTGGAAGTTGCTAACAGCTCACTACAATAGGGATAAGATCATGCTACGATAATGAATTGGTACTAAAAACAATGCCTGAGCCCAAAAAACAAACTTGTGTTTGACAAATACGCGCAGCAAGTCTGTTCTTGTCACCTATAGTTTGCCTAGAATTGTTGACTGTACCTGTTTCAACAGTCAAAAATAGACTAAGAGTTTCATGTACGTGCCTGATTGAAAAACTTCAAACATGCAGTCACTGTATCATAGCGGTTGAGCGAAATAACACGATAACAACAAACTTCGAATTTTTATAAAGGACCTGGCTTTATGCAACGGCTTTTGGCTAAATCACAAAAAATTGCTCGCTTTTTCTAATTTTAGAAGCGCAAATTTTTTAGCTCACCGTAGTGGCGCTATTCATGATAGCTTATAGATGCTGCTGAACTTGCAAAATCGAATTGTTCAACAGTGAAGACAACAAAATTAATAATTGTCCACTTACTGGACGCTTTGTTGGATATGTACACAACGAGCGTAACCTCAAGCTTAGAGCACTTGTTTTGACACCAACCGTGTCGCCTGATATTCCGAACTATGATATGTCTCATATCAACAAAGCACTTTTCTAAGCTTCTAAAGAAGTGTAAAAGAGATGACGTCACAGTTTACAACTTTTTGAGGTTCATAGACAGCTTTCAATTTAAGCCAAGTGCATAGAAAAGCTAATGCAAACGTTAACCAGCAATAAGTTTACTCTATGGGACTACTTCAACAAGGGATATGGTGCCGATGATCTGAAAATGTTGAAAGCAATGGGGGAAATTTCATTTACTCATATGATTGTTTGTTCAAAAAACGTTCGGCAACATCAAAATTTGACACAGGATTAGAAAAACAGTTTTAGTGATCACAAAAATGAGAACTCTTTGGAACAACTCAATGAACTTAGAAAACTGTTTAAGGAAAACAACTATTAAAAAATTCAAAAGACTTTCTTGAGGTTTGTTTCCAGTGTCCAGAACATTCTTGAGGTTTGTTTCCAGTGTTCAAAATATGTGTCCAGTTCTAAACGATCTCAAATTTATTGAAAGTGCGTGCCTCAAAGTTTTTGAAAAACCCTTCCAGGATTTTTCGCCAACCGTATCACATGAGATTTGACAAGACGAATGATTAGAAGGGGTATGGCATTGGCATACCGGTCACGATTAGAAGTAGCTAACAGCTCGAGTCTCAAAAAATTTGACGAAACAAAAGAACCTTCATTTAAACTTTAAATTGAAGCCAACAGCCTTCAAGGTAGAATTATGCTACAATAACATCTATTCTAAAAGACTTTGAAACTGGGAGCACGTCAACTTAGAGGAGATACTGAACGGTGATAATGAGGGGCTTTTGAAATACCTTGTGATAATAGACCACGATTACCTTGAACGACTACATGACAAAAGCAGCAACCTTCACTAATATCCGATAAGGAGCCTCCTGTTTTTATGGAGTTAGTTAAATATCAATCTAAACTGCTCTCAAAATTTTAAAAAAACAACAAAAAAATTGAGGAGGAAATCATATTACCCTTAAAAGAATTATGCAGTTAATTACCGTAAAATAATTTTTTTGCATCAAACGGAATAAAAGTCAATGAAGTGCATCGAGCAAAAAAACACTAAATGATTTTCATCATACATTCAATTGAAGACAAACAAACGTCACCCAGCCGAGTTGAAATTGAGTCAATACTTATATTTATTAAAGTTTAGTTTGAACGCCAGAAAAAAGTGTGAAAGACTGGGAATTAAATAAATTGCTATTTTTGTCAGAAACGATTCCAAACTCCTCAATGCTGTCATGCAGGGTAACATTTCTTCCCTAATTAAACAGGCAAACCATTCTTGTCGCCGGACTAAGTCTAGTAGAGTGAAAGCTAGCATATTATAACTATCCACGCTCATTATGCTGGATTTTTACTACTGCGTCTTGAAGAAAGAAACTAGGTTTCAACTTTTGCCTTCTGACACAGATTTTTTAATTAAAAATAAAGAGGGTCAACTTTTATGAAGAGTTAGCACAAAACTCAACGTTGAAAAGCTGTTTTGATCATACAAATTTTCCAGAACATCATGAAACCTATGATTGCTGTAATGGAAATATGGTCCTCAAGTTAAGATAGAACTTGCAGGCCCGCGATTCGAAGAGTTTTGCGCAACTTAACTCTCATATTTATTCAACAACTGCAGGGGAGAAAGTCTAAATGTCTGCCAAGGGAACTAAAAATTTTTCAAGAAAACATTATAGGGCAATCTCTTACGACTTGAACACAACAATTTCAACTCCGAGAAAACTCGTGGATTCACACAGTCTGTCTGTCTCAAACTCGGAGAAACGTCAACTTCACACTGTCTATCTAAAAACTACATTGAGTGCGTACAACGATAAGCGTAATATCAACACATAAGCCTAAAACAAACCACAGCACCGTTTGGCCATTACAGTCTAAGAGGTGAGTTTATCGCCAATCAAATAGGTAAGAACGCGGACTGGGGAGTCAAAATTTACGCGTGTTTGACCTGCCAAGGTGAGGGGAAGCGTCTGTTTGGGAGACACTTGATCCTAGTTTCCGACAACATTCATACACAAATGAAGAAATGAAAGATGTTGCTGTTTTTGAACAAAAATTTGATCAAATTGTTGAAACCTACCAGGAGACTCCCGCTTCATTCATTTTAGCGGAAGCCGAAGAGAGTTTGTTCCATAAAACAATCCCAAGCCTTTATACATGACTCTGAGACTGATTGATTTGAAAATTATTTTTCTTTGCATTTTGAATATGTACATCTTTTAAAGAAAAAAAGCTTCAAAACAGAATACAACGAATAATTTTCTGTTTATCAACTGATCTTTTTCCTCTCATCCTGCTGCATAGCATAAGAAACTGAAGTAAATAAAAATCACAATTGAGTGCTCTTTTATAAATCAAAATCCAATTCAGACCATTTTATGACCCAATTTTTTCCTTAAAAATTTCAAGAATTTTTTGATGATTTAACCCCACATACTGGCTGAGTGAAAAAAGCGAATTCAACAAAAAAATCACTCTTGAATTCTCTTTTGTAGCCCAAAATCTTATTCAGGCCATTTTAGAACCCAAAAAATTATGAAGAATTGTCACCAAAATTTTTTGAAAATTTTCATTGTTTGGGACTCCTGATGTCTAACATAAAGTTTTATGTCAAAGAGCTAAAAAGAGAATCTAGGAACAATGTAATTTTTAATTTTTGCTGCAGATAACCTTCTATCAGCCGGAAGCTGCCATTTGGCTGTAGGGCGGGAAGTTCAGACCCCCAACCCCCCCCCCCCCCCCCCCCCCCAAAAAAAAAAGACCTCAAGTCGACCAAAATTCCGATTTCTTTCAAAATGAAACTTTGTTCCAAGTTTCAGCAGTCAATTTGGCACATAGAGTCTACAGGGGACTAAAAACCGGCAAGACAAATGAAACTGTAAAAAATGTGGTTTTTCAGAACGGTTTAAGCTTATGTTTGTTAACTTGAAACATTTTACCCACTTTGTTCCGTAATTCGAGACGAATCTTACTTAAGTCAGTATCCTTTTGAACTCTTCTTTTTTCTCCAACTCTCTGATAATCAGTGTTGAAAATAGATAAAAATGTGGAAAAAAATCGGCCCTAGTTGGGGTGATTTCGGGATAGAGTCGGCCCATCTGAAATCAGAGAACAGTCTCGGAGAACAGTCAAGCAGTCAGCATTTTCATGCGCAGATATTTGCATGAAATTGCTTTGAATTACGCTATATTTGTAGTAAATAACGTGAATTGGATGAATTAATATGTTATTAATTTAACAGTAATTCAAACAAAAATCAAAACATAAAAAAAACGTGGCTTCTGTAATTTGAAATTTAAAAATCGAAGAAATTTATATTTTAATTTTAGATTACATTATTACAAAACAATATAGTGTTAGTTACATTTGATAATCTAAGATTTACAGTTAATTATTCCAATTGCTTACATACATTTAACGAAGCACTAAACAACAATTTGAACCAGATAATAACTTCCCCGAGTCGACCTCGAAATCATAAAACGGTATCCGTTGATTGATAGTATAATCTATCTCTTCAGAATACCCTAAGTGGTTATTGACCTTTTCAATGCCGTTCAGAACTTTTAGACCTTGATAAGAGACATATTAAAACATGTGGTGAATCTTGTCCAGGTATTGAAATGCTACATGACCAAAATAAATTTTACAACTTACAAGATCTTTGCATGAGTATTAAGAAACAAGATCTTGGCAACACAACACATAATATTTAAGCCAATTTCAGAATTCGCTCCGAAAAAGTTTTGACTCCTATAATGTTTTTGCTTTTACTCCTAAGAAAATTAATCAGGCAAAAGCTCATCTACATGTATTACTTAGTTGCCGATGAAGAAAGTTTCAAAAACGAGGTCAACGCGGGTCTTTCAGCTGCAACATCCCTCCTCCCCCTTCCCGCCCGAGTTTGATTCATACTTCAACTGGACCCCCCCCCCGATAGAATGAAACAATCTATAATTGATGCTTCCAAGCTCATCAAAATAAGTTAAATTCTTAGATTATGCGAATAGTCACGTTATCTCGTTGATATATAAATCATTATAAGTGCAAAGTTACTCATTACTCACTAATTTTTTCACGCAGTTTGATGAAAAACTTAAATTTGTTCAACGATGTAGGGCAAGGGGGAGGGAGAGAGGGACCGGGGGGGGGGTCAGACAGCTATTTTCATCGTAACTTCAGCATCGCATTGCAACACAGACCGTCTTCTGATTCCAGAGGTTCTGTTCTAATCCATTCAGCATTTCTTGCGCCAAATTTTCTCTGTAAATATGGAAAGCACAGTTTTCCATCTGATCTGTGTCCGTTTCTATAGCAACTTCCCGATTACTCATAGGCTTTGAGATCAGAGCGTAGGGCCGCATAATCGAGTACTCGATATCGGGGCAGGATTGCATTAGGAAATTTTCCATCTTTTCCATATCTTTTAAGTGACTAACAGCAACTGTGCGCACGAACTTGCGAAAAACCATCGAAGGGTTTTTGAACAGCTCCGTCGGTTTTTTAAAGTTGACTTCTGGTAGATTTTGATCAGATCTCAGCATTGCAGCCGATATACAAATTAATCGCTGGACATTACTTTCACGCATTGCTGAAACTATAGATATAATACTGTCTGTGTAAAATGTGCTCTCTTCTTTCCAGGGGGGTACAAATTTACTGCCCAGACACGACACTACAGCATCGACCCCGACCAGATTTTTAGCCAGGGCACTTGGGTCCAGAATATTTGTCTGGACAACTTGGATTTGATCTGTATTTTGCGATACGAGGCCGTTCATTTTGTTTGTATCTCTTACTACGGCGACAATTTGGTGGTCGTTTTTGAGTGCTAGGGTGCAAAAAGCGTAACCTGTTTGCCCCGTCGCTCCCAATACTGCTATTCGCATCTTTGAATCTAAACACAGTGAAAAAGTTATCTTGAAACTTCTATGTTTTCTGCCTAAAAATAAAATAAATTTAAAATTCTGTCTCTCATTTTACACCTTCTTTCAGTGGTATGTATAAATTATTAAGGATGTTTCCACTGAATTCAAGACGAACACAGAAGCAAAGAAACAAAACAAGCAAAATCGAACAATCTTTTGTTGTCTGGTCTAAAGGTTCAGTAATGTACAGCATGGCATTTTCTACAAGAGGTTATAACAATATTTTATACCAAATTTTAGTACTAATTGCACGGATCTGTGAGCTATGAGGATAAAAAATCTTGATCAGTAAACAAAGAAATTATAATGATGTTTGTGGTAAATAATACAGGTGAACGCGAGCCTTCGAAACTTATATATATTTTGAGGACTGCGTCGGTAGTAGTAAAGCTAGCTAATTGGTTTTCTTTGAGCTAATTGGATTTTTGTGAACTACAATCAAGTACACGCGAGTTGTTGTACACGCGACCAATTAAGTTAAGTTCAGTATCTGACTATTGCGTTACCAAATAATTTCTACTATTGTTCTCGCCTATCGGATTTACTCACAATTCTTCATTTATAGTTTGACCTCTACCGTGACCTATAACAATGTATAAACCTTGTACATTGTGTATTGCCTTCTGTCTATTTACGTTAAGCATCTGTCTGTGAGCAACTCACTTTTTTATACGTTCCAACAGAACAGTCGCGGTTCAGTTGTGATTTTTACTCTTTTCTCCTTAATTGTATGAAGATATAATTTGATTACTTTGACTATCGTGTACCGCTCAGCATTTAGCTTATGACATGGCGCAGTCAGCTAAAGAACACACGAGAACGCCTCTAAAAATAGACCCAATCTGGGAGAGCTCATCACAAGAACATCCAAAACCATGGGAAAGAAAGGAGACCATACGCGAAACTCGCATTATTGGCGAAAAAGAATATCGATCTGGGAATACTGTTAGGACCAATGCCAACCAACTTTGTTTTCCCTATCGAATCAATATACAAAGAACCATTTTCAATTCAACTCCAACTTTCAAACGCAAATGACAAACTCGGAATGAACAACACAGAAAAATTTAGGTAAACAAATGCCGAAGAACGAAAGAAATGAGTATAATGTGTTGCGAAAAATCATGCGCCATTGCTGATCGGAAAGCATTGCCATTAAAAATTATAAGTATTGGAAAAAAAGGCCAAAAAATACACCGACAAGACCCATTAAAAAAGAAAGATTACATTTGACAGATTCACAAATTGGAGTCAAAAACATGGCAAAGACGAATCAATGACCCAATTTTTGGTGTTTATACAGAAATCACAGAAAACAGTAAAGTAGATCAGCTAGGACAATATTTAATTAGAGATACAATAATCTTTAACATAAAATATGGAGACATCCAAAGAGAGCTTTTGAAAGAGACAGTGGAACCAGAACACGTTCTACAAATTTCAAAAATTTTCTAAGAGAACATCCCTAAATAAATTTTAATAGAAAGTAATCCAAGCAACCTAATTCCCTCACACTTAATATGTCTCGAAAAAGTCTCAAATACCAAAATGCAATCATCCGGAAAAAATCGAACCATCGTGTGCGGCACAAACGGAAACTTTCAACCAAGATTTTATCAACAAAGAACAATTAAGATCAGTTGCCGTAATTGCTGTGTTCCTTCGAAAAAGATCTTAAATTACGTTGCCCTACGTACAATCAAAACTGTAAGAAATGGAATGGAAAAAATCACTTTGCCATTGTTTGTAGAAATTGTCTCAAAAATCAATCAAACTCATTAACCAACATCAAAAAAGTCGATGTACATCGAAAAGGTCGACGAATCGAAAACCATCTTGGAAAGCGGGTAAAAAACGAGACAGATAAGCTATTAATTGAAGTTCATATCAAAAAATTAAATACTACCACGACCATTTCTTTATTTCACCAATCGTAATAACATCTATAGAGGACCAATCAATAAAATTTTCACTATACTCAAAACTAATCAGCAAAACCAACCAATAAAACAAATATCAGATGCCAAATATCGATGTCCTATCGGACGATAAGAATTGGAAAGCGATCAGCAAATCCAAGGACGGCTAGGTATGGTTTAGTACCATTGATTTGAAATACGGGTACAGCGAACTTAATTTAGATCCATAAATTTCTAAACACTTTAATTTTAACATAATTGGAGGTGAAAGCACAGGCACTTCCAGATTTTGAACTGGATTCTATGGTATGAGAGAAATGCCTGCCAAATTTTATATCCAATGGCTTGTACCTAATTTTCCCTGATAAACCCAAATTGCTTTTTATATGACATCGTCAAAATCTCACGAGGATCAAAATCAGAACAAATGGAACACATTTGCTTGCCTCAAATTACACAATTAAATGCTTTAATAAACTTCCCAGAATGCCATTCCGCAAAGAAACTTGAACATCAACATTTAAGCAAATACGATCATCATTTTGTCTCAATTTTGACAAATTGTGTTATCCATTCAAAAATCTATTAAAAGGTGAAACAATTTGTTTGGTCGGATATTTATCAAATAAATTTTAAGAAAAATCAAAAGAACAGACAGCCAAAATTGCCAAAAACTCCCATTTCAATCCAAAGCTGAACACGTGTGTCTGATGCGACGCTACAAAGGAAGTTCTGGGTTGTGTTCGGGAACAACAAAAACAAGCGGGGTGGAAACCAATTTCTCATGCAACATGTTTTAAATTGGTGAGAACAGAAATATAGAAGAAACTAAATAAAATGTCCAGGTGACTAAAGGGTAATAGAAAATTTCAAGCACGATCTGTACAGAAATACGTTTACAGTGTTAACTGATCATCGAGCATTGCTTTCAATCTTGAAGCCAAATAGAACATACAAAACATACTGCAGCTGTTTAACACACTGGATAGACAGGCTCATCACGTTTAACTTCGATGCTCAACATATGCATGGCTCAATTATGCGTTTTATCGATTACATGTCACCTAATCTATCTGGAGATGCTAATTTCATTATATGATGAGGATTTCGGTGTAGCAAAAATCAATTTGATAACAAAACTTGGTATTGAAAACATTTTGGTTATTTGAACATTCGACTAATTGCACCGAAAAATTAGAACATTTGCAATTAACCGTGAGAGAAAATGAACGTGACTGACAAGTTACTATTCCTTTTAAGAAAAGTGACATGCAAATCTGCTTAGAAAAGTTGAGACTACATTCAAAATCATTTTTTTCCACTAGTAAAGATACCGCTCATTTGCACTCTTTTGAATCACTTAAACCCAATTCTTTCACTCAAAATTTGTCTCATTTTCAAATCAAAATCGGTTAAATTTACTTCTTATCTTACTTCTCAAATCACTTCAAATATTAAAACACACAAATTTTTAGTTAAACAATACTCGAACTCAATTAAATCAGAACTGAAATCCAATCATCGTACACGCACATCGCGTCACCCTAGACTTAACGCACTACGAACGAGAGAGAGTCATATCATTGTCCAGCAAGAAACATAGACCCAGAAGACAACACAAAAACTAAACACCACAGAAATCAATTGCTACTTTTGATCCCAACGTATGTTTCGGGAGTTTCCACCCAACACACTCTTCACACTCCAACAACCTAACAAATACATCCGAAAAACTTAGACTGAAATCAATTTTTTGAAAATTATAGACAACGTATTTAACAAAAACTTCATTGCAGTCAAAACTTCAAAAGACGCTGTGAACATAGAAATACAAGATTGTGTAATAGCCAATAGCCAGAGACGAGGAGAGATGCAAGCGATTATCAAAATACATACAATCCTATTGGAAAGACTGGAAAGTCGAGCACGGATGCTTATGTATTGATGACAAAGTTGCCATTCCGCATGCGACGAAAGGCGCGATGACCAAATCCTTTCATACATCTCATCCAGGCAGTTGGCAGACAACAGACTTATCCTGACTTTCTTGCGTGACTTTCTTGCCAAAGCGGCCGAGTGTACTCCTTGCACTCTGATTGGTAAAAATTTATAAACAATAAAACCTAAATGCAGATTTATGCCATTAGAAGAATTTAAAGTCCCAAACGAAGAGGTACAGTTAGATTTTGCTGGTCCAATACCTGATAATCACAGTCAAGACGTTTTTATAAAATAGCAGTGGACTGATTCAGTACAATTCTTACAGCAAAATTCTATCCTGGTACAAAGAATGGTTTTTTAAAATCATTTGTTGACGATTACATATAAAATCATGGAGTTCCCCGAAACAGTAGAAACGATCAATCGCGTAGCTTTATTGGCACAATCTTTAGAAATTTCTGCAAAAATCATATCATAAAAGTAATAAAAGCCCCACCAAATGACCATCAGGGGCAATCGATTTGGTCGAGAGCCTATATCAGACTATCAAACGCAGACTAGCTTGCATTAAACAACAAAACACGATAAGCAATTACAGTACGAACTTCCCACAAGCAATTAGAGACATTATTTATCAATTGCATATGAAAACAAAAAAGTGTTAAACTGTCATCGTTTAACGCTCAATAAAGGCGACCTCAAAATACACCTTTAAAAAACATAGCAGCAGTCCCAATTGTGGATATCCTAAACTGCAATAATGTTGTTTAGATGTAAAAACTGGGACTATCAAGGAATTATTTTCATAAAACAATTAGAAAAACATCGACTAGAGAAGCGATGAAAAACCGTGCAAGACGGCTAGGTTGACCAAAGAGGCAACTGAACGACAAAAAGCAATCCCGAAGCTTGGAAGACAATGCCATATTGAAACGAATAAAGTTGCCCGATAGCCAGAACAGACGAATCAGCTTGCATTACTCTGGCGGGGAAAGTTGAACCCAAATAGACACTTAAATTACATGTATATGGTTTATTCAAATTTTTAGCTCCCAAAACAGTTATTGATTTCACTGCTTCTACCTCGAGCATGATGAAACCCCGTCGATCCACTGTTTGTGTAAAAAATCATGACCTCGCGAAATTTGGCACTGAAGAGTAGAGATCTACCCCGCTTGCATGGAATGCAAGTAGACTACGAGAAAAAAATTGTTGTCAGAAGGAAAATTGATAACTCACGCAATGGAACTGAAGAATTGAAACAACGGTGTGCTTCTTCTCAAAAGAAAACAAGGCGTAGCTAAAAAGAGAAGGCAGCAAGAAGAAATGCCTATTTCAATCAAGAAGAAAGAGACTCAATTGTATGAAGAAGATCTCCAAGTAACAGAGGTCCACAAGCTTTTGCCGATGCAAAACAGTAGTAATAGTGGAAGGTGAACCCGAAAACCAAAATTTTCTGGTTTCCGCAAAACGATTAGCTCAAGAACAAATGCCACGGTCCTGGAAAAAAATCAGGACATGACAAAGCAGTTCTGTTATCGACAAGATATCTAGAAGACAGGTATATTCCTCCACCAACAAGAAGTAAGTCGATCGTCGAGTCAGTCAAAAACGCAATTGACTATTTGAAAGCGAACGTCGAGTCACCAAGATGGATACAACAAGTAAATTGGTCAAGCCTGTGCAGTTCGGCATCAACTTCAACACATGACAGAAAATCTCCGTATTTTCAAAAAAACGTTTTAGACATGTCCAAGTCAGAACCTATTGAAAACTTGTCCGTAGATTTTAACAAAGGTTTCACTCTAGAGGGAACATTTTATTACTGTTACAATCCGAGTATTTGGCTAGCGGTTCTTCAAACAATTCGTGGCCAACTACACCAAAATATCAACGCAATTATTGCGTCATCGACACTCATTTCTTATAGTAATTTAAACTCAAAGAACTGCTATCACTTAATTCATTTATCATGTTGCGAGTAATTGGTCAGCCGCTCAACCAATCAGTTCGAGGCCAATCATAACGGATATGAAAAATACTGTTTACCTGTTATTATCTGTTATTTCATCTATCTCGCTCACCAGATCAACAGATATTATTACAGACTGAAAACGTCATTAAAACTAATCATTTCTCATTGATCCGAAAATGCCTAGTACAACTCACAGTTCATTAGTGAATTGTATGTTTTTCATCATTAATGAATTTCGTATCGTGTATATATTTTAACTCCATCAACGGGTGAGCGCGGTGCTCGCGAGCTATTCAGTTACTTTCAGTATCTGACTATTGCGTTACCGAATAATTTGTAATTTTTTTCACGCCTATCAGGTTAACTCATAATTGCTGATTTACAGCTCGATCTCTACCATGACCTTTAACATTTTATAAAATTTTACAATGTGTTTTGCCTTTTGACTGTTTAGGTTAAAC
The DNA here is from genome assembly GCF_964194025.1 of Convolutriloba macropyga. Taxonomy (NCBI): domain Eukaryota; kingdom Metazoa; phylum Xenacoelomorpha; order Acoela; family Convolutidae; genus Convolutriloba; species Convolutriloba macropyga. The sequence continues at coordinate 46,900,628 of NC_134481.1, read as the reverse complement.
ATCTGTCTGAGGTCAACTCATTCTCTTTATACGTTCTAACGGAACAATCGCAATTCAATTGTTGTGATTTTTACTCTTTTCTTCTTCTTTGAATGAAAATGTAATTATGTGTGTAACGGCTGCTCTCCTATAAAAGTCAAGGAAAACTCTACACCGCCCCGTTCGTTTCAGCGGTTTCAAATCTGTCCGGATATTGTGTTTTTGCAGTTAACTTTGATGAACTGCATTATCCGCCATACTGTAGATTACCGTTGCATTACTTGTTGCTCAATCATTCCTGAGAACTAATTTCTCAGCTTTGCCATATAACAAACTTGTTTCTCTCAGAATAACAAAATAATTCAAGTTGAAACAATCATTTTTTTGCGGGAGTTTTGGTCAATAACTCAACTTATAAATCAAATTTGTAAAATCCCCTATGTCCAGCTCTAGTTAATTTTCCTAGCTACTAGTTAGGGCAAATAATATCCGTCTCCGATTTCTTAATGTTTTTGGAGAGTTTTTCCCTCTAATCAAATTTTACAAATGTAACCAAGTTCGCACTTTGTGCTTCTCAGCGCACTCAATTGCTCAATAACGTAATTTGTGGTTTATACTAGGTTTCGTTAAAGCCAGTAAGAGAAACTGACTTTATGCTTTGCACAAAGATTCTCTTACTTAGAAACTTTGTTCCTCAGAAAGAAAGTTTTGAGAATATCAAAGTTAATTCTCTTTTCACAAGTCAAAGTACAGTTAAAAGTGTACAATCACTAATATGAATTACAAAAACGAGACACAGTAACAAGTAATTTATCGCTCAAGAAAGTGTGCCGTGATACGCTAATACGCACTGTATGTCAGTTTATTAAGACAAAATTAACAAGTTTCAACTGATTTTTGGTAGGTTTTCAAGCTCTATTTATACTGCCGTACATTTCAAATTAGCATCCCTGATTGGTTGTTTGATTACTAGGTTGTTGGATTCTCCGATCACGCCGAGGTTGGGGTTAGGGATACCTTATACGGTGCCCCGCACTCTCTGAATTGGTATGAAAATCGCAACATTCATCGAACCTGGCTTACCAAGTTGGGTATCTCTTAATCCGTTTGAGCTAAATTCGTGTTACTGTGAACACTTGAATACATGGCAGTAACAGCGTAGTTCCAGTTTGAGTTTCACTTCATGTATGACGGTTGTGTACTAATAAAAAATGCTAAATATAAATGTTGAACAAAATGAACAAATTCTAATGGCTTCAGTAGAATGTAGCATTAAACTTCGCTTGTCTTGCTCGCTTGTCCTGCTCTTCTAGCTTTAATGCTTGAAATGGCCTTGAAGCGCTATTCAATTTGGTTATTGGGTTAGTAAGCTCAGCCACAACAATGTGACTTCGACTATCGTGTACTGTTTAGGAATTAGTTTATGGCAAGAGTTTAGCTTATCAGATTGATTGTTATTTAGGAAGATAATGGGATCAAATATATCCACAGAGTTTTTGTGAGGTTGATATTCGAGTATTTGGTGGAGTTCCCTAAAGTTCTATTTCGTTTTTCCTGTAACTGGTTAAGTAAAATATTGACTAAAGCACAAGCTGAAGGTAAAATTTTTTGTTCAGTATATTGCTACTAGGTGAAAACAAATTGCTGTTAAGCAAGTTATTAGAAAAGGAAGTTGAACGAGAAGGTGACTGCTGACAGCGAGAGAAGTTCCTGAAAGTGTGTTTGAAACTTTGCAGTGTTTGAGCGTGATAAATCGGATGGTAGAATTTTTCAATTTTGTCACAGTTTTTTTAATATTAGAAAAGGTAACTTGACTTTCGCATTCAAAGTGATTAAAAATGTTAGTAGTGTGTGAAGTTCATTATATCTGTTGTCTCGGTTAATCGAATTGTGCATCATATTTAATTAAGCGACGAAAAATTCGTCAATACGCTTTTAATTTGATAGGCAAGTGCCAAACCAATATTTGAGATAGGGATATGTCCAACTCTGAACTGAACATTGATAGTCTACTTTAAAATGCTTTTTTTGCACTGTTGTGCTTCAAAATAGAGATTAACGCACAAAGGCCCGTTACAACTAAGAATGTTGTGAAAAATAATAATTAAAAACTTTAAAACTGCAGAAGACAGAAAGAAGTTCCAAATCATTAATATTTCTTCGCATTTGTTTAAAAACGAAATGAATAAGATATAGTTTTCCATATTTGCTGCTCGAAAAGAGCTCCTAAGCCCTCTTTAGACGTGTCGCAACGCACCTTTGTGTTCGAATTTGGATAAAAATTTGAATTTTGTGTAATCATTGAGATTTTGTAATTATTTGAATTGAAGTAGGCGTAATGTATATCGGCGCATAAATATTTGTTCCCTTTTTAACAAATTTCTGAAGACATAAAGTTGAAGCTCGCGCGCGTTAATCGCAAAAGACAACGTCGACCTGTCGCTTTTGACAGGACCAATAGCCAAAGAGCATATCTTCGCTCGGAACTGGTTTGAGAAGAACTTATCATGGGTCCTACGAGAGCTACAGAACATGAGGGCAGGACAAGAAACATGCGATTTCGCATGAATTAGCAAAACAGGTGCCGCAGGACAATCGAATTGGTCACTCTGTGTGCAAAAAAGTGCTGAAAACAGGCAGGCAGATCAAAAAGCATGCTCACATTTAATACTCAAATTTGGTTGGGAGGGTCGAAGACAAATTATTTGCCAAGATCCGCACGTGGACATCGAAATTATTGAGATAAAAGGTCTCTGGGACCTTTTGGAACAAACTCTTATAACATTTCAAAACATAAAATTTGGCATTTTCACCGTATTTTTTTTTAGTGTTTGATAACAAAAGCAATCACTGTTTCTGACGGTTTTCCTCCGGAGAAAAATTACCAGAATACACAATAAAAAAGTTAAAAAAATCCCTCTTTAATGACATGACTTCAGCAGACGATTTCGTACCTATGTTATCTTGGTTTAGTATACGTATGATAAAATATTTTTTACTCTTTTTTTTACCGATATACAAAATGTAAATGCGGAAGAACAGTCAATAAAGTTCCTCAACTCTACGAGAAGTACATGATCACTTTAAATCGAGCAAAAAATGATTCGACTGTCTTCGGTAAAGTAACTACTAGTTGGAACAAAAATTTCATGCTTGGAAGTTGGCTTATATGCGATAAAGTAAAACTTTCTGTAAGCCCCCTAAAGAATATTTCGTATTAAAAATTTGACATGTACAAAAAAATTCTAATGCATTGAACATATTTTGCCGAACAAAGCCGTGAACCCAATTGAAACCGTTTTGTGGATGAAAATAGTTTCTTGTTACTCAATGCACTGTTATTTGTTCCGACCCTCTTGAGGGGGAGGAATTATATACTCAAATGGGTTTTTTTTGTTCTGTGAATTTTCGCCGATCGATATATTCATCGTAGAGAGTTGAGACTTGTATCATTAGAAAGCTCGTCCAGCGTAGAATATGGAATTAAAAAGATTTTTTAAATTTTCGTTTTCTACCGGGAGTTATCGAGGTTTAAACTTATAAGAAAAGTAGAGTGAATTCACGTTGTTTTTATTCACTTTTTCCGGAATTTTCGCCTAAATTTTTGTCAATTTTGCTAAAATTTAATAAAATTTTTGAGAATAGTGTCGTTGACTATATTTTTAAACACAACCAAGCATTATTGATTGTTTTGATTTATTTTTTTGGAAAGAAATTCTGGATAAATATTACAAAATTCAGCCTTTTTCATCAAAAAACGGCACGAAATAAGCTACTTTAGTCCACTTTGATTAAATTTGCCTGCAGTACAGCCACAAACAATACTCATACAATCTTTGTAGACTCAGAAAGGGGCTATTCCTACTTCGGCGTCCGTTGAGGGTGCTCTGTAATTAAAACTTCGCCGTTTTTTGCTAACTTTACTCGTTGGTTTTCAGAAATGCAGAATTTATTTTTGAGTTTTCAACGAACAAATTATCTATATCTACAACATTCGAAAAATCAATTGTTCCTAACGGACAATAAGCATTAGCAGGGCTAGTTTAGGGCCAATCTTGGACTGTTACAATCCAAAAAGAAGTCGGATTGCAATCAGTCGGTCTTTTTTTTTTCAAAAAAAAGACGTTTTTTTAAATAAAAAGGAACAGAACATATCAAATCAAAGCGCAGGAGTGGCAGGTCTATTTGGCTTTCTAAGGATTTCAAAGCTAATGCATTTAAATTTTTACTTGAAAGTTCATGGTCATTTCGACCTTTAAAAATAATTGATTTTCAAATAAATAATGGCTTAATTAACTTTTCCTCTATTTTTTTTCTTAATTTGTTCAACTTCTAGCTTAGTGTCAGCAAAGAAAGAATACTTCTTCATTCTACTGATTTGAAGTTTATTCTCGGTTGTGGTTCTAAGCCTGAAGTTATTCTTTTCTGGATTTGATACTACTAGATTTCAGTTTTTTTGTTTTAAGATATTTGCCAGTTTTTCACGTTTTCTAGTTTTGTCACCTTATCACATTATTGACAATTCTCATATCACATTATAAGCGTTCAAAATATATCATAATTGCACTTATTAAAATCTTGAACAACATAGATTACCGTTTTGACAGCACCGACACCTCTTGAAGAAATTAATTGAATTTTTGTCTTTAACTGTCATTTTTACTTTGTCGTTTGGGTCGTATGAAATTTTCTGTAAATGGATAGGTTTCATCGGTTTTTCATGGACAAATTGATGAGCAGATCTTCTGATATTGGTACGTAGCTGATGGCTTCCATGACTTAGAAAAAAAATGTTTAACAAAACTAAAAAAAAACTTTTTAACTTCGCAATTTTGTTCTTTTTAAATTTCTTTTTGTTACCTGGTCTTGTTAGTTAAATACATGTCAAATATGACATTATGGGTGACAAGGGAAGGTGTCAAACGGGATTGACGTCCCAAAATCTATTTTTTTTGTATTCGTTATGACCTTACTGGCTTCGACACCGGTTTTTCACAAAAAAGAACTAAATTAATTTAGTTTTTGTCATACTTGACGTTGTTTTTGTACACGCAAGAAAAAATCTGGATATTTGCAGATCTCGTGGCTTCCTGTGGATGAATAAGTGACCCTTATTCATCCTGTGGATGAATAAGTAATAAATAGTTCTTTTTGTAATTAATGTCTTTCATGACTTTGGATGTAATTTTGCTTCGAAAAAAAGAATCAAAACTATTACATACTTTTACGTTTCGCTTTTTGTCAACTTGTTACCTAGTCTTACTAATGAATGGCCATATACTCTTTTGTCGCTGTTTGAAGAAGGCGCAATCAAAAAATTTTTGAGGGCCAAAATATGGCTTGACGGTTTGGAGAGCGTTTTCTGTTAAGTTTCAATTGAATTTTTGTTTGTTGTTGTTCTTTTTAGCCGCAGAAAAAAAGGAATAAGGACAGTTCCTAATGCCTCTAATTCCTCTATAGTAGAATTGGTAATCGTAAACCTTTGGGATATTTTTTTGTTTTCTAATGTTTTTTATTAATTTGAATTTAATTGTTCAAAAAAAGCGAATTTTTTAGCTTTTTTGTTTTTGTTCTTTTTTGTCTAATTGTTACCAAAACTTTTTATGGACTGGTCCCATATATCTTCTGGTGATTTATAAGTTTTTTTGTTTAGTTTTAGCTTTATCTGATGGTATGTTAACTTTGTTATTAAATTTCTTTTTTTCAAAACGGACTTAAATTTTTTGGTGTAATTAATGTTTGTTGTTGTTGTTGTTTGATTTTGCTGTTCAACTTGACTCGCTTTCTTAATATTGGCATATCACAGCAATCAATTGCATTAATTTTTGCTCCTCTGAGTTATTTGCTTTGGAGGCTATCTTATCGTTCATACACAATTTTTTTTGAAAAATACTTGTGCTTTTTTGAGTTTTTTGGGATTCCCAAAAAAATAATTTTTGTGTTTTTCTATCTGTTCATCATTTGGTAGACAATTATGCCGAAATTGTGGATGGGCGGGGTCGAAACCTTATGTGCCATCGCACATTACCGAGCCGCCTTGTCAGCTATATATTTAAATCTGCAATCCGTTCTAAAAAGCTTTAAGAAATTGTTCAATAAGAGATCCATCTAAGTCGGGAAATTAAATCTTTTTTCGGAGAAAAATTTATCAATTAACTAGGCACAACTGAAATTAAAATTATAGCAAGATGACTTTCTTTTTTTTTACTTTATCGATGTCACTCTCAATAATAATAATTATTATTATGGTTCTCAGTAGCCTGTTCTCAGCTGCCCTTTTTCTTTTTATTCCCGACATTCCAGACTGATCTTTTTATTAGCAACATTGCTCTTTTTTTGGCGACTCTTGCTGAAACGACTTTGTCCAACAATTAAGCTTCATACCAGCCGATAGAAGAAAAGCTATAGACTGAGCTGCAAACCGCTATTTTCTTCGGAAGATATTATTTTAGTTGAAGTAGCCGGCTGAGAGCATTCTTCCAAAAAGTGTAACTAGAAAATTGAGGTTTTAATCTTAGTGAATTTCCGTCTGTTGACGCCCTGTAATTATTCATGAACAGTCATAATGAACAGTGCAAAGTTGCCGAGAATGACTTTCTAGTTTCTATTAACTTCGATATTATAACTTTTTGTTACAATTCTTTTTCAATTTTATGTCATTCTATAATGTACACCATTAATATCTGCATTTAATGCTGTAGCAAACACTATCACAGAATCTGTTTAATTGTTTCTGAAATGACAGCAACACCAGCTTTAAGCACGTTACAAAATGGTTAATAATAATAAAAGTAATGATAAGACACAAAATTGCATAAAAAAGTGGTGTCAACGATGGATTTAAACCCTCCCCCTTGCGACAGTAACGGTCACCTAAATAATCGATTCAAAATGTTGATAACAAGGTTGAATACTAGAATTATCTCAAATATGAGGCGGTTCACTCATTTTCCTCGCTTTTGCTACATAAAACGTGGCAGCAAAAGGGCATAAGGGGGGGGGGGGTTAGTAAGAAAAAATGTCGGCGCAAGTTGCTAATTAATGGCACAACTTTTGTCGACGATTGTAGGAGTCCATGTTAATAAAATATTACATGCCAGTCATCGCTTTTTCGAAGTTCTCCGAACCTTTGACAGACTTGGACTGCCTTTCTAACAGTTCGATAGCCGACAATGTTCATTAATACATCAATTAACAAAAATTACAATTGCTATTATCTGAAGCAAAAATGAGTCTCATAGAATTTGGATTGAATACTATACAAAAAAAGAAAGAAAATGAATTCTAGCTAAACAATTTTGCTCTGAAAAAAACAGACCACGCTTTTTGACAGTTGCCCTTCCCCGCTTCAAAGCAAAATTTTTATTTAATGAGGTTGAAATTTGTTTTCAAGCTAAATTTTATATCAGTTTTTTCAATCTCCGATCAATCAGCCTCGTTCCTTTATTAAGCTAAATAATTTGTTTTTAACTAAATCGTACACATATATAGACAACCTGTGATGAAATAAGGCATTCAAGAAAGTACAACGTTTAAAAATACTTGAGTAATAAAGGAACAGATTAGATTTAAATAAAACTTTGGAGGAATGTCCTAGAACTAACTATACATATCAAGAAGTTCAATTCCATGAAATTATGAATTATTGACATTTTCAAACTCTCCAGTCACGTGTTTTCAGTGCAGGTTACGTAACTCTGTTGAATTCACTGATCAATTCTGGGGTTTATCGGGATTTAAGATATTAAGACAAAATTTTGAAGGGACTTCTGCGCTGTCACCTAACTTTGCTTAAAAACGCTCGGTTACGTTATAAAATGCAGAAACTCTGCAGTTCCAGAAGTTAGAATACCAGAAGTTCCTGCATAAACAGCCAGAAATTGAAGTCCAAAAATTTTCGTCATTTCAAAACAAGAAGTTACGTGTATCAAGCAAGGTTTCATCACTACGCAGACGTCACTTTGAAATTCTGTCTTTAAATCTCGAACTGCTGTATGGGTTTCACTTAGCGCCTGAGGTTCTCAGTTGATCTTTGTAGAGACACACAACCTATAATTTAAAAAAAAACACGTGCAGGTCTTAAAATACCACAAATTTGCAGTGACAGAAGTTAAAATGACAGAAGTTTCTTAGCAGAGCCCCGTAACTTATACTTTAAACCCTCAAGTTTAAACACTCACTTTTTAAAATGCCGAAAGTCTGCTATTCGAGCCTTGTATCTGACAATAAACTCGAATGTAACAAAACGGAAGACGGGAAATCTTTATTCAACAATTACGAATCGAATAAGATTCAACAAACGGCTTTTTATGCCAACTATAGCTTGTGTACATAACATACGACACATAGGAAGATCACTTAACATCGTTAACAAAAGTTATTCAAAGTAACACTGGCGGCAAAAAGGCTAGACACTACCTGTTAGCCTTTTGCTAGCCAATATCGGTCGATTCAGTTCATGTATGACGTAATTTGGCCTTGCATTGGCTTTAAAATTGAACCATTAAAAGCGTTGTGATCCTCTAATAATTTTATATCTAAGTCATCTTAGTCTAAGTCGGGCTGGTTCGGCCCAAAACCGCTCTCTAACAGTCCGTTGCTCAAGGTACATTTATTAGAATACTGATTTTGCTTTGCCAATTTGGTCGTAGTCGGGGGCTCGAACCAGCGACCCTTCGATTCGGAGTCCAGTGCGTTACCGTCTGCGCTATGCCGCCTTGATAGCTTGCTATTCAATTCAAATATATACGCTTACACGCTTACAAACATACGGTGCTTAGTTTATATATATATATACGCTTAATTTGCATTCGCAACATCCTCCGGCCCCGAAAGTGTTGTTTCTAAAACAGGTATTAGTTTTACAACCGGTCGGATATACTTACCAGCATTTGTCCTTATCTCAGCCGAACGGGCGATGCCATCGCTGCCATAACGGAGGTTTTCAATGCGACCCATGGGGAAGTGTCCACGGGGGCTCAATTCGTCGGCCACCCATACAAGATCCCCAGATTTAAGCTCTGTGTTTTCTGGTGTGGACCATTTACTGCGACGATTCAGGTTTGGGACATATTCAGCTAGCCACCTTTTCCAAATTGAGTCCGCGTAGCACTGAGCTCGCACGTATCTCTTGCGGTGGTCGAAGTCCTCTTCTGACAAAGGGAAGGCACAGTGCTTGACCTGTTTCCGAGAAGGAAGTGATTAGGTGTTATGGCATCAAGTTTCGTAGGGTCAGAGCATACAGGGGTAAGTGGCCTGTTATTTAAAGTTGATTCAACTAAACAGAATGTCGTTTGTAAGACTTCGTCAGTAAGACGTCGGTTGCCAAGAACTGCATAGAAAGTGCGTTTAACACTCCTCACCATTCGTTCCCACGAGCCACCATGATGTGGGGCAGATGGTGGATTGAAGTTCCACAAGATTCCCCTTTCAGACATTTGACTCGCAATGAATTTTTGATTCCAACTCTGTATACACAATGATAGTTCCTTCTCGGTAGCAATAAAGTTGGTTCCATTATCCGACCAAAGGACGCGGGGTTTTCCTCTCCGAGCAATGAACCTTTCAATTCCCATAACGCAGGAATTCATGTCCATCGATGGCACAACCTCAATATGCAAGGCGCGTGTTGTGAGGCACGTGAAAAGGAAACCCCAACGCTTTTCACTTGAGCGTTAAACTGATACATAAAATGGGCCGAAATAAGCCATTCCCGTATTGAAGAAGGGAGGGGAACCATAAGAAAGACGTTCGGCCGGTAAGTCGGCCATCATTGGCTGAACGGACTTTTTGCTACGCTTACGGCATAATACGCAGTTAAATTTGACAGATCGTAATGCGGAACGCAATTTCAGGACTGCGTAGCGTCGTTGTATGCAAGCTCGCAAAAAGTCCTTGCCCTCGTGGTGGTTAACTAAATGCTCTTTTTTCAGAAAGAGCCTTACAGCGGGGTGACGGCTATCAAGTATGATGGGATGTTTGATGTCATAGTCGGCTTCAACTAATAGTTTGATGCGGCCACTAGATCTGATCAGAGCATTGGGACCAATGAAAGGGGTATACGGTGAGATTGGGTTTTTTTCTGATAAGGTGCTTTTCATCCAGAAGTTGTTTTTTCTCGAACAGGAATGATTCAGATTGAACGAGGAACTGAAGTTTTGCTTCAGCAACCTGGAGTTCATCGGGCCTAAGAATTGAAGCATCTGATGACCGGAAATGGGCGTGCTTCGGGAGGATGCGGAGGAGATAAGCGGTTATCCTAACTAGTTTAAAGTAGGAGCTAAATTTTGTGTAATCGAACAGTTTTTCTTGGTAGGAAACGTTGCTCGCAGGACTGCTTTCTTGTTTTTGAACCGGATCGCCAAAGTGACTGGTTAACGGTTTTTTTTCAGATTGCCTAATATCTCGTTATTTGGCTGGAAAGGAAAATCTGACGTAAACAGGAAAATTGGACCTTTCAACCAGCTACTGGCACACAGGCCATCGGCTGACATTCCCCTTGTACCAACGTCCGCGAGATTGTCTGTCGATGGTACATGAAACCATTGGTCGACTGTTGTGGACTCCAATATTTCCGAAACCCTATTGGCAACAAAGATGGGCTGTTTATCGAAGGATCTCAGCCACTGAAGCAAAGTCGTGCTATCTGTCCACATGAACGTTTTACTAAGAGGTATTGTTAAAGCTTTATATATGTCTACCTTTAGGCGCGTTGCTAGGAGGGCTGCTTGAAGTTCGAGTTTGGGTACGGTCAAACATTTCATGGGTGCAACGCTTGCTTTTCCTAAAATAAAGGCAATTTCGGTATGCGTAGTGGGTCCTGACCTTACTTTTGATCTCAGGAAGGCAACAGCGCTGAAGACTTCCTGGGAACTATCCCCGAAAACATGAAGCTCGGTTGAGTCGAACTCGCCAGAGAAAAAACTCCTAGCGACTGTGAGGTTTCCTAATTTGGGTAAATCTGAACTCCATGCACTGAACCTATCAATCATGTCATCGGGCAGCACCTTGTCCCAGTCTTGACCACTCAACCTCCATATATCTTTCAGCAACAGTCGGGCGGTAACTGTGACGGGGGCTACTAAACCAATTGGGTCAAAGACTTTTGAAACTAAACTAAGTACTAGGCGTTGAGTTACGTTTTTGTTGTCCACGTACTTCGTTCCACGGCTGACAACTAGTGTGTCTTTTTTGTGGTCCCATTTCAGACCCAATACGTGTGATGAGGCTTCTTCCTCAGAACTTCCAATAACTTTTGGCTCTTCTTGGTCATTGGTTTTGAAGCTGTTGTCGAGTTCATCGAGCAGGTGTGGAACGCTGCTTACAAACTTTGTTAATTTAAATCCTCCCAACATAAGTAGTTCTACGAGTTCCTTGGCTCTCTTCAGTGCTTTCTCTGGTTCGTCTAAGGAGTCGAGGTAGTCGTCCATATAAAACTTTTCCAACACAGCTTGCGATGCATCTGGGTACTGACGGCTATTCCTTGGCTGTTCGTTGGAGGGCATAATTCGCGCATGTGGGCGAGTCTTTCGCACCAAAGATATGCCTGGTGTACTGATATACCATCACATCAGTTGATGGATCCTCCCGCAACAAAAATCTAAGGCACGGTTGATCCTGAGGAAGCACTCCAACCTGGAGGAACATGCCTTCTATATCAGCAGAGACTGCGTACTGATACTGGCAGAAGCGGATAAGAGTATGAATCAAACGCTGAAGTGAATCAGGACCTGTCAACAATGATTTATTTAAGGATGTTCCATGAAATTTCGTACTTCACTCGGAGGTCTTGGTCCCTGAAAAGCCTTTTTTCAAGGGACTTCAGTTGAACGAGTGCTGAGTAGTAGTTATTCGGTAAATGAAGGTCGTCTTTTGACCACAGCATACCAACTTGATACCGTTTTCCGTCATTAAAAGTTGTCTTTTCTAGTATTTCAACTGCTCTACGGTCTGAAGAAGACGTGGGGTCAACCTCTTTTACAGCTCCGTATGACTCCATGTCATACCAGGACTTCAGTTGTTCGGCTAGATCTGTTTCCGGTTCAGTAACAATTTTAAAACAGGAGGATATGAAACTAGAAGTGGCAGGCAGAGGTCCACTTAGAACCCAACCAATTGGAAGACGGACGGCAACGGGCGCACATTTTGAATCGCTTTCAAAATATTCGATAGGTCGGATTGCATGGTAAACGTCTTGGCCTAGAATCATTTCGACATTTGAGTAACTGTACTGAACGGGATCTAGCACACTTAAATACGGATATGTTTCCTGTAGTTGAGGTACATTGATAATATCAGAACCAACATTTAGCGTGTCTCTTATGTATGGACTTACGTCGAAACTTTCACAGGTGTTATCACCTAATGGTTTAACTGTCACGTCTGTAATAAGTGTATCAATAACTTGTTTTGCATTTATTCCGCAAACAGTCAGTTTAAGAGGTGAACCTTTCAGATTGAGTATTGCCGCAGCACTTGCCGCAATCCACGAGTGACTGCAGGCAGGATCACATAAAGCCAGCACTTTTGTTTCCTTAGCTGTGGGGCCTTTGAGTTGGACTTCTTTAACCTGTAAAAGACCTTTAACGTCGGACACAGCAGGGAAAGATGACGAGTTTCCATCTTGATTGGGAGTACAGATGTTTCCCGAATTGAGTGTAACTAGAGATGTTCACTGCAGTGGATCCGTGACGCTTTTCATTTCACTTGGTTTCTTTGCATTGTTCTTAGTGAAGATGCGTTCGGAACCGTGTAACAGAATATTATGTGTACTAGTGCAACCAGGTTGTTTGCACTTTCGTGGGTTGGGACAATTTCTAAATTGATGGGAACCATTGAGACAGGAGAAGCATAGTCTATGTTCGGCTACAATTTTCGCTCTCTGAGTTGGGTTTTCACTTTTGAATTTCGGGCATTTCCAAATTGGGTGATTTGTCTTGCAGTGCGGGCAACCAAGATCGTTCCCGTTCCTTGTTGACGGGTTCTTCTGTTTTGCGTCGGCAACTTTTGAGTTTGAGGCGAAAGCCTTTGAAGTTGTTTTTGTTTTATTTATAACTGGTGTTTCGTCTGTCTTAGTCTTAAATTTGACTGCTTTCATGCGGTCATGTGTGTCCGCTTTTTCTTGTAACCAATCGTTGAATTCTAACAAGGTAGGCCTGAGCCACTGCTTTTTCACTATATGTGAACACCAGGATTCCTTAAGATTGGGCGGGAGCTTTTGTACCACTTGATTCAGTAAAGATGAGCTACGCAAATCGGCGTCATATGACAATGACTGGAAAACTCCAACTAAACTTGGAATTACTGATGCGAAAGCAATTACATTTTCCGAATTGTGCATTTTTAAGGGCGGGTAATTGTTAAGTTTATCAAGGTGAGCGCCACCTACGGCATGGGGTTGGCCGAATTTCCGTTCCAGAACTTTCATGGCATTGTTATACAATGCACCACTATACGCAAACTGCTCAATGGATTTTTTAGCTCTTCCGGTTAAAAGAGTTTTCAAATAAGTTAATTTTGCTGCATCAGAGAGGTTTTGAGAGTCTATGGCAATTTTGAACTGCCCTATCCACTCATGCCAAAGAAGTGGATCCCCATTATATTGCGCAAGCGTCCATTTTGGTAATGGATTGAGTTGACTGGAGGTTATTGCGTCCGCTAGATCCTTAACATTGAAGGAATTATCGTGTGCGGGAGCAACAGATGTTGATGGATGATACGAATGGAAAGGACCAGTAGTATTGGCTGGCATGGTTGCGTAGGGCAGCATTGGGTTTGAATACAAACCGTGCTGCACCGGTAATGACGATGAGGGGTTGTGTTGACCGATAAAGGTTGCAGCGGAAAACGGGTTTTGGTTGTAGTAGGTTGTACCTCCACTTGAATAGGATACAACAGGTTTATTCAAATTTGTTTGCAAAACTTGTTGTTGAACTTGTTGAGGATGTGAGGAAGTTACGGCTGCCGGATGAGGTACATGCCACAAAGACATGTTTGGCAGGAGGTGGCTAGCCATGGGATAAAAACTACGTTGCATGTTTTGGACAGAGTATTGTACGTTCTGATGATGAGAAGTAATAGATGGCAAGTTTGTCAATGTGGGGTTGTTTATGTTTGCTAAATGATGATCTGGTTGATTCAAATATGAAACTGCGCTGGGGACTGGTGCCCAGCTCGAGGGTTCTGGCAACTGTGAGGGTTGAGGCGCTGATGCTCCCGTATCAGCGGTCTGATTAGCGACGTTATTACTTGCCTGCGGACTGGTCTGTCTGTCTTCCTTTCCAAAAGACAAAAAATATGATACTGCTTTGGGAGTACGGACGACGTTTTTACGCGGGTTACCGTCCTTTGGTGGTGAATGATTGCTTTGCTGCAATAACGTTTGGTGCAGCGTTTGGAGCGTTCACCGAATTTTGCAGCATCGAAGGGCCTGTTAGGAGATTATCCGTTTCATGTGGTGGTAATGAGTTCGAAGCTTGGAGGAAACCATTTTCTTGAATTTCGTTTTTTGCGCGGTTTGAACGAAGAGTTGTAGACAAAATATTGTTTGCCACTGAACTGTCAACCCATTCTGTTACACGCTCAGAATTTTTATCATTATTTAAAATTGTTTGCTCCCCGAGATCAACATCAAGGCTCTCATCGGATGACTCCATAGCCCGAATCTCCTTGACTTTTGCGTCAAACAATCTTTTCCTGTCCTCTTCGCTAATTGTGTCTAGCTCTAATTGATGCTTTTGTTGAGCGAGTTTGATTATGTTCTCATTCTCTCTCTCAATCTCTTCTCGTTGAAGTCTTGCTATTTCCTGTTCTCTTCTCCTCTGGTTAGACGAGGTTGAGACAGTTTTCGATCCACAGCTTGATGTTTTTCGGCGGAATGTTGATTCACCAATTGTCTCATCACTGAGCTCAATGTATTGTCGTGCATTTGCTACATAATTGTCATGAGTTTCGCTTGCTTCTTTGAGCCAAAGTTCAAGCTCCTCAGTGAGTTTTATTTTATTTGGATGTCGTGAGGCTAACTGAACCAGTTGATCGTTTTTGTCAATTGCTGTTGACAAGAGTTCCTTTGCTTTGTTAACTAATGTCTCGACTTTTGTTTTTCGTGTTTTACTATTTATTGCTTCGTCGATTCTTTTGTACAAGTCATTCACACTTAATTCAACTTTAGATCTAGCTTCAGACAACTTGATGGCCTGAGCTTCCATCTTGAAAACAACGGTATTAAATGTTAGATATTTGTTTCAATGAATTAGGCACACTTAATACAATATTCAGAATTTCAGAGGACTCTTACCAGCAAAAGAATAAGAAAGGGGAATCGTTACAAGCAATGATTTCGTAAATCAAATACACTATGAGGAATTGGGAAACGGACTAGAATTTAGTTTCTTAAAGGCTCAAAAGAACAGATCAACCACTAACGAGGAAAAAACTGCAAACAAGCTATAGCCTTGCACTTAAGCTAGCCACGGCTCGTCAGCAGAGTTCCCCTCGAGAGCGGCAGCCCTGTTTGCTCGAGCTTTTTGACGGCGCTGGTTAAGCCTTTTTGGTCTGGTCTTTTTTATCAGACAATTTAGGTTGGCGCTATGAAATCTCACAATAGAGAGTGATTTTATTTCACAGCAGAAGGGCGGATGAAGTTGCAAATAGTCGTCCAGAATCGAAGGATCCTTGGCTTTGCGCTTTGATAGGAGGTCTTTTATGACGTGAACCACGACGAAACTTGTTTGCTTCAGGTCCTCGAAGATATCTGGGGCGCCCTGTCGTGGACAGTAAACAATAGCTTTTATCTCATTTTCGATTGCGTAAAGTTCTTGAATGAGTTCAGACGCAGATAGTGGGCTAGGGTTATTGTTATGATGGGGTGTTAAGCCATTGTTTATAGAGTCGTGCCAAATTATTACTTCACTTGCCTGTGGGTACTCGTATTTGAGCTTAAATTGCACGGTCTTTCTCTGTTTAACGGCCTTAAAACTGAGTCCGGGCTCAGCTATAGATGTATTAAGGTGTCGTGTATTTTGAGGGTCCCGTAGTTTGTTTATTGTGCGGCTCAATGAACTAGCACCTACTATAAAAAGCACTGAATTCGGCTAAGTGAACTGCTAAAAGTATTCGGCTAAATGAACACCCAATTTTTCGGCTAATTGAATACAAAAATTTTCAGCTAATTGAACACACAAAAAATTTTAGGCTAATTGAACACCCAAAAATTTACGGCTAACTGAACACCCAAATTTTTTCGGCTAATTGAACACCAAAAATCTTTCGGCTAATTGACCACCCAAAAATTTTTCGGCTTATTGAAACAACCAAAATATTTTCGGCTAATTGAACACCCAAAAATTTTTCGGCTAATTGAACACCCAAAAATTTTTCGGCTAATTGAACAACCAAAAATTTTTCGGCTAATTGAACACCCAAAAATTTTTTGGCTAATTGAACACCCAAAAATTTTTCGGCTAATTGAACACCCAAAATATTTCGGCTAAGTGAACACTCAAAAATTTTTCGGCTAAGTGGACATCCAAAATATTTCGGCTAAGTGAACACTCAAAAATTTTTCGGCAAATTGAACACCCAAAAAATTTTCGGCTAATTGAACACCCAAAAATTTTTCGGCTAAGTGAACACCCAAAAAATTTTCGGCTAAGTGAGCAACCGAAGTTATTCGGCTAATTGAGCACCCAAAGTTATTCGGCTAATTGAGCACCCAAAGTTATTCGGCTAGCTGAGCACCCGAAGTTATTCGGCTAATTGAGCACCCAAAGTTATTCGGCTAATTGAGCACCCAAAGTTATTCGGCTAATTGAGCACCCAAAGTTATTCGGCTAATTGAGCACCCAATGTTATTCGGCTAACTGAGCACCCGAAGTTATTCGGCTAATTGAGCACCCAAAGTTATTCGGCTAATTGAGCACCCAAAGTTATTCGGCTAATTGAGCACCCAAAGTTATTCGGCTAACTGAGCACCCAAAGTTATTCGGCTAACTGAGCACCCGAAGGTTTTCGGCTTAGTGCTATGGGTTCAAAAGTATATCTAGGCTAAGTATGTGCCGCCAGTGTAAAATATTAGCACCAAAATGAAGAGTCTGACAACGTCTGATCAACCAATAAAGTAGTCCCAACAGTTGAGCTTACAGTTTTGGAACTCTATGCTCCTCACGTCACCAGAAGTTACCCGACCACGCCTCTGACTGTGAAAGTCACTCCACAGGACACTGACCCACTAGCAATGATCCACGGACCACTATCACCAACGTTGACCCGGCCACTGACTGCCAAAGTCACTCAACGGGACACTGAACCACTAGCAGTGCTCCACAGAACACTATCACCAATGTTGACCCGGCCTCTGACTGCCAAAATCACTCTACGGGACACTGAACCACTAGCAGTGCTCCACAGAACACTATCACCAACGTTGACCCGGCCTCTGACTGCCAAAGTCACACTACGCAACACTGAACCACTAGCAGTGCTCCACAGAACACTATCACCAGCGTTGACCCGGCCTCTGACTGCCAGAGTCACTCTACGGGACACTGAACCACTAGCAGTGCTCCACAGAACATTATCACCAACGTTGACCCGGCCTATGACTGCAAAAGTCACTCTACGGGACACTGAACCACTAGCAGTGCTCCACGAAACACTATCACCAACGTTGACCCGGCCTCTGACTGCCAAAGTCACTCTACGGGACACTGAACCACTAGCAGTGCTCCACAGAACACTATCACCAACGTTGACCCGGCCTCTGACTGCCAAAGTCACTCTACTGGACACTGAACCACTAGTAGTGCTCCACAGAACACTATCACCAACGTTGAGCCGGCCCCTGACCGATAGAAGTCGATGTAAGAACAAAAAATCCTCGTCCTGGTTTTTTCTCACGTGCTGGACCAAATATTTGAGCCTTGTATCCGACAATAAACTCGAATGTAACAAAACGGAAGACGGGAAATCTTTATTCAACAATTACGAATCGAATAAGATTCAAGAAACGGCTTTTTATGCCAACTATAGCTTGTGTACATAACATACGACACATAAGAAGATCACTTAACATCGTTAACAAAAGTTATTCAAAGTAACACTGGCGGCAAAAAGGCTAGACACTACCTGTTAGCCTTTTGCTAGCCAATATCGGTCGATTCAGTTCATGTATGACGTAATTTGGCCTTGCATTGGCCTTAAAATTGAACCATTCAAAGCGTTTTGATACTCTAATAATTTTATATCTAAGTCATCTTAGTCTAAATCGGGCTGGTTCGGCCCAAAACCGCTCTCTAACAGTCCGTAGCTCAATGTACATGTATTAGAATACTGATTTTGCTTTGCAATTTTGGTCGTAGTCGGGGGCTCGAACCAGCGACCCTTCGATTCGGAGTCCAGTGCGTTACCGTCTGCGCTATGCCGCCTTGATAGCTTGCTATTCAATTCAAATATATACGCTTACACGCTTACAAACATACGCTGCTTAGTTTATATATATACGCTTACTTTGCATTTGGAACATCTGCAGTGCCAGAAGTTAAAATGCCAGAAATTCCTACTTAGCCAGAAGTTGACTTCCGTTGACTTTCGTCATTTTAAAAGGTGTGCGTTTCGTGTTTAAAGCATGGTTACGCGACTCGAAGTCAATTCAAAATTCTGGCTGAAGATTTTGAACTGTTTTGCGAATTACGGTAATGGCCAGATCTTCTCAGTGACATCCAGTAGATTAACGTAACCTAAACAAATTTCTGATCAATTCAGCGCCTAGTATAGTGGAGAAAAAAGTTTTACGCATTTATACAACAATAGAATTTTATAAGGGGATGGAATGATCCTGCTAGGGGGCGGAAAGTTGAGGGAGAAACAATAAGTGAATTTTTGAAAAACTTTATTTCAGGCGGAAAAAAATGCAGAGAGTGTGAAGTTTCCTCGTCATTGGGTTTCTAAATATTGAAAATCAATTGTAACATTTTTGGTACTTTTTTCGTCCGAAATTCAAAATTTAGCAGACATGATTTTTGTAAAACAATTATACCATCTTTCTGCTAGTAACAACATTTTCTGAGTTAGTCATGCACCCGCAAAAAAGCTGATACACCAATTTACCGCTGCAGGTCATATAGATTCAAAAAAACAATGTCACGCAAACAAGATGGAAGTTCGACACTTCATGGTTTGATAATCTTTGATCTAGCAGCACGGCAAAAACAAATGCTGAGATTTTCGATAGTTTTTTTTGGGCAGGTCTAGGTCAGAGAGCCATTTAAACTCAACTTTGGTAAAGCTTTTGAAACGTCAAGATACAGGTCTTTACCTCCCCTCCCAACAATATTATAGCCCTCCTTGTTGTACACAGTGTGATGGGGTAACTATTCAATATATGACAACTAAAAGGGGTCAAAACAACAAAAATATGACTATAATGATTTTGGTTTGCTATTCTTTTAGATATTTATAGTAATTCAAACCAAAAGTACCAATTAAAAAAATCTGATACTGCACGCACTAGTGCATTATTAGATCTTCTAATCTGTTCGCAACAGATCTTTCAAAGTGTATTTCCACTAAAGTAGTACTTTTTAAATGATAAAACCGAAATCTTTTACAAATAAACAATAAGTCAGCCAAAATTAAAATAAGCAAAAAACAATAAAAATGTGGTAAAGACGAAAAGTGTGCGCGGAAAACCAATCCTAATTCTATCTCTAGAATAATCTGAGAAACCTGGCAAGCAGTCGTTTGGCCAAAAAATAATTTGCCAGTTTTTTAACATCATAAAAAACTGAGCCATAGCAAAATGTTCGAGACCTAATAATTCAAAAAAGCAACATTTTGCAATTATGACGGCACAGCAATAAAATCAACTGTTTCATTTAAAAATTTGACAGAAAAAGAAAAGAGTTCTAGACAAGGTCTGCATCGTTAAACAACTTATGAGGTCATCTGAAAACTTTTTTGAAGCTGTTGATTTTATGGCCGTGTTTTCAGAATCAAGTAACTCGTCAAATTTTATTACGCGGTATAATTTATTTACTTTATATTAGTTAAAAAAGAACAAAGTGTACACATTTGCCAGACCCCTATTTTGTTTTCGCACATTAAAAAATGTTATTTATTTTTTTGATATCTCCAAAGTGGACTTATTAATTTTGTTAACTAGAAATCTTGAAAAATCCAAAGAATGGGACGGCCATGTTTCAAAGCTCTTTTTTTGTTAAAGTTGTCTTTTCTTTGATGATATTATACTAAATGTTGCACAAATAAATGGCCAGTTGCCTTTAATTTTACAGAAACATTAATTAAAATGTTCCTCTCCCAGATAAGGGATCCAGGAGTATGCGAAATTTTGAAAACCCATTATTATTGTTCACATCAGCTGAATTGTATATTTGCGATAACTTTCTGAGACATCAATTTTGAGAAATTTGAGCACTTAAAAAGCAATCAAGTAAATCTTAAAGTTTCGAAAACTGTTAAGTTGTCAGCATCTCTGATATCATTAGATAGATCGGTTAATACTTTTTCTAAATTTTTTACCAAAATGGAAACTTTTTTGAAGCATTTCATTAAGAATAAAACTTTAGATGATTTTTTCTTCATTTTTTCCATTTTTCGGAAAATGATGAGAACCAATTGTAGAACAAGGAGCTGAACCATAACCATAAAAAGGTTAATAATAAAAGAAAAATTTGAATTAACTTTCAAAAACGCAACAGAAATTGTGAAAACTTTATCCTTGCTCTTGTCTTTTTTCTACCCTGAGAGTTACCAAACTAAACTGTTTTGTTTGTTCAAATCTTTGAATCTGAACTATCAATTCAAAATAAAATTTTTGATGACTGCTAAGCTATATTTGACTCTGTATGGATGAAATTGTTGATAATCTTCTCCAAATTGAAAATATGAAAAAATTCATCCTCGACAATACTATATATCGCAAAAACAATTATCATCAACTGAGTTGGTACAAAAAAGTTCAAAAAAACTATGAGTTTTTTTTGAGAAACAAGAAATTTGCTCTCCCGACCTGTTGCTTTGAAAAAGTTTATGTAAACAGACTTGTTACCTATTTCGGGGCAAAATGGCAAAAGTGGGGAAATATAGAAGACTCTGATGGCTGTTAAGCATCTTGTTACCAATAAATTGGTCGCTGTAGCTCTGAAAACTAGCATAATTGGCAAAGTTCTGTTAACAAATGAACGCCATCCATTCACCGACTGGTTTCTGCTCCATTTTTTCCGGCGCTTAAAAATGGCAGCCTAGTTACGCTGGGCTGATACTACATGAGAAAGTAATTGTTCAAAAAACAAGGGAGAAATGAGTTGAACATAACAATGGGGACACGCGGTTTGGAGCCGAGGACCTCTCCATCTGGCCGTCAAATGATCGAAAACTCCGTTTCATTCTCTTCGCGTTCTTTACAGATGAAAACGCCCCAGAGCCCCAGTTGAGAGGCCGACTTTATGAAAAGATTTATGAAGTCAACCTAAGGGGGTATTTCCCTACCTTAAATAAACGGTCGACCACTTAGGTATAGCTAGACGAAAATTGGGCAAATTCATCCTCACGGGTTTAGGCTACATTCAGCATGCCAAAATAGACTAATCCCTTGCTAACTAGTTTTCAAAGAGTTGCATCTTCCCATGTTTTATGTTTGAAATGGTTCAATTTCAGAAGATTGCAGAGTACAATTTGGTAGAAAAGATCAACTCTCTTTTCTACCCTATGTTGCGATTTCAACCCAAAATTCTGTATAAATCATTCAAATCTCCTAATTCATTACACAAATTTAACTTTTTGAGTTACAATCTTTGTTAGTATTGACCTCCACTATTCATT
>NC_134481.1:46830283-46872783 GCF_964194025.1 Convolutriloba macropyga | reverse complement strand
ATGATGGTGGTATCAAATTTTTGATATTTTTGTGGTTATTTAATTCTATAGACGGTAATTAAGAATTGACAATTTAGAAATCTGTCTTTTCCTCACTTCTCTCGAATTCCCGCATTAGTTTTGTTTTTTTTTTCACAAACAATTCAAAGCCAAAGGGCTGAACTTTTTCTCGTTTATAGGTTACCACACATACAAACTCCCATCAAAATAATTGAGTGTAACCTATTGGATCGGAATCTGCTCACTGTTAACCAAATCACTTTCTTGTTTCTGACGTACAAAAATAAAGGAATAGTTGCTTTCAAATGTTCATTCGAATGTCTTTTTCCTTGTTCTAGTACTTTAGAAAAAAAATTGCAGGCGAATTAGCAGCAGTAATATTGAGAGTTGGAAATATATCAAAACAACATCTTCATTGCGACCTACTTCAGTGGTGGAGGAACTGTATACCCAAATGGGTTTTTTCGTCACAGTCAATTTTGGTTGATCGATATATTTATCGAAGAGGGTTGTGATTGGTATCATTAGAGAACCCATCCAGGGTACAAGATATAATTAAAAGAGTTTTTCAAATTTGTGTTTTTCCCACAGAAATATCGAGATCTGTCAATAGTCAATTTTTCGTCTATTTTGTTGCAAAAATGTTCAAACTGTTATCGATAGTGTTTATCTTTTTACTAAAGATAGAAGAGTATTGCTGAATCGTTTGATCCAAACTTTTGGCAGAAATTTTTACAAAATTTTTCGAAATTCAGCCCGTATTTGTTCTAATGGGTTAAAATTTGAGTAACGCTACTATGTACTAGCGGTTCTAGTGGTACTAAGAAGTAGTTTTTTTTTATTTTGAAGCTACTTTTCAAACAAAATTTTTACTTTTTGAGCATTTACCCACCTTTAAGATTCTTTTCATGTCTTGTGACATAATTCACTGGTCAGATCTCGCAACATTGGCGTTGCGTTTAAAAAGAAGACAGAGTTGAGCATTTTTCAGTAAAATTGATGATCGTTCTTGCAGATTTTTTGGAATTTTATATTTTTGACGGTTTTGTCATCACTTGAAGATTTTTGCATAAAGGTAGATCTTAGAGGCTTTCCATGGATGAAAAAACCTATTTACGGCTTTCAGGTGATAGCTAAATATTTTCATAACTTTGAGTTCAATAGTTTTTTAAAAAAACGAACAGTTAGGTTTGCATTCTGTTGTTTTTTTTATCTATCAGTTAACTAAAATATTAAATACAGGTTCCATATCACGTATTTTGTTGTTGGAAACATGCGCAATTGAACACCTCTAAAGTTTTTGGTGAATTGTATAATGTTTAAAATTAAACTAATTTTTGTTTTCTGTCTGTAATTGTAGTTCTTTCCGTATACGTACAACATATTCTAAATAATAGCAGATCTCAATGGTTTTTTCAGGACAAATAAATAAAAATATTTATTTAATTCAGCTGACAACTAATGTTTTTTGCTGCTTCGAAAATAATTGTCTTCGAAAAAAAACAAACGTATTTCTTAACTTTGCCTTTTTGTTTTTTTCTTGCTGTTTACCTATATTCAGAGATCACATATCTTTCAAATTGAATATAACCTACTTAAAATTTCAGATGTCTAATGGTTTTCATTATTTGAAATAACATTTTTTCAAAAATTCTGAACATGTTTTTGTTACTTTTTTCTCATTAAGGACTGGACCCATGTTCATTTTTATGTGAAACAGAAATCAATTTTTTATAGGCTTCATTTGACGCTATTTTGAATTTATTAAGTTTCTTTTAAAGAAAAAAGCTAGATATTGTGGTTTAGATTTAAATAATGTTTGTCGTTGGTATTTGATTTTGTCGTTTGAGTTGTCTCGTAGGCTTAATGTGGCATTTTTTTTTATTCATACTCCAATTTTTTCGAGCACTATTTTTGATAGTTTTCTAACACTTCCACATTTGCTAGGCAATTAAGGCAAAACGTTGGATGAGCGGAACCGGAATACTATGTGAGAAAAAAATTAGCGGGCTTCTTTGTTTCATTTCGTTTTTTTTTTGCAAAGAAAAGTAAGCTCTGCAACAGTTTTATGCTGTTTTGATCATTTTTCTCTCTGAAAAAAAATACAGCAAAATTTTAATTGAACAACTTACGAACACCCTGATTTGTATATTAATTTAAATCAAGATACCGTTGCACACATTTTCGCGTGAATGTTTTAGAATCGTTCAGCTATGTTCCTCAACTCCTTGCCTGTCCTGAAAATTTTTAAAATAAAATATCCAACGATGAAAACAATCTTTTCAAAATATTAAACTCAATCTTTTCAAAACTAATTAACAGATTACCATGTCTTTTATTAATACTATGCATTTTTTCCGAAAATTTGACAAGGGATAAAAAATGAAATGAATAATCGAAATGAATAATCAAAAGTAATCATCAAATTTTAGACGATGCAAATGTTGTGTAAAAAATTGTGTTGTGACCAAAAAATGTGTTTTGTTTCGATCAAAAATCCTTTTTATTTTTCAAATAGTTTTTTGACAGATTTGCATATAACACAATGGATTTTTCTGGACCAAAAATAACCGTAAAAGTTTTATTGAAAGATTTATTGGTAAGTCTTTCGACTTTGTTTTTCTTTCTGCTTTTTGGAACAATCTTTTATGTCACTGTCGACGGTCTAGAATGTCTGGGTTTTTGTAAACCTTCTTTAAAAGCTACGACCGCTTGGAAAGGAAAAGGAAATGGAAAAATCCGAGAGGGTTATTTTAAATTTACTTCACCCTAGCTTTGCACAAGTATAACTGTGTGTGTATATATATATACGCACGCATGCGACATTTATTTTTTGCTCATTCGCCCTTGCTAAATTTGCTCAGATGTGTTCTTGTATGTAATAGTGTATTTTTGTAGGTAGTGTTTTACTATAAACGTAGTCAGCCTTCGCTTTCCTTGCTTGTCTTATCTTACTTTGATCAAAAAACCCACATTTTATCTTTTTTTCTTTCTTTTTCTTTCGCTTTGCCTCTCCGTTTTCTTTTTGTTTAGACTGGCGAATTATGACCAAGTACATAAGCTAACGTACATAAGCGGGTTAAAAAATTGTTCCCTGAAAACTTTTACTCCTGAAATATATTTTTTGTTGAATTATTTTTTTATTTACTTAACATTTTGTTTTAAATTTTTGTTTTCCACTTTATTTTTTCGTAGATTTCGGCAATATTATTTGCGTTCATATGTGACTTCAAGGAATACGATTGTCGTGCGTCATTCTGGGCAAATTTTTGGGCAATTTTTGTTTATTTTTCTTTACTTTTTATTTACTTTTTTGAGTTAATCGCAGATCTTTCTATTTTCCTTAATCTCTCTGCTTTGTTGCTTTTATAAGGAATTTTACTGCCTTTTATGGGCAGACATCGAAGCTAATTCCATGGTTAGTATGATGTATGTATACGTGTCTCTGTGAAAACTAAACAAAAAATAAAATAGGGTGTATCACTTTGTAGAATTCCTTATTATTACTATTCATAACCTTTTCCATTATTGTTAAAATCAAAATAAGCCCAAAAACTTTTTAAATTATATTTAAAATTTGAATTGTTAAAAAAATACAGACTAAAAATTTTTTCAATGACAGAAATGGCGGCAGAAAATTATGCTAATTGGGTTTTCTGACGATAAGCTGTACGCGAATAAAGTCAGCAATCAAATAAATGGGCGAAATTTGAATATTAATCAGCGATGCGAAGCCTATTTTGCATTTTTAATTCCACCTGATTTTACCCAGGTTACCTTTGAACGCGCCCTCATTTTAAACCCCCTTCCTTCGCTCTCCCCCTACCTTTTCATACAAAATCAACACACTAAATAACTAACAGAATGGAACTGATTAGCTTTTTCTGAATAACTTTGGTGAATTTTTCCCCGACTGTGAGCTATCTATCCTCGCTTTTTTCAGACCTAGGTGGGCGGTTAGGAGCCTTATCTGTTCAGATTTTATCTAGCGTGTAAATTATCAGCCCCTAATTAAACAATACACCTCATCTGCTTATCACAGTCATTATCAATTTTGTGCTGTTTCTTCTGAAAAAAGAGAGAAATGATATTCTAAAGCGACTACAATATCAGGTAAAAATTAGCACATTATAAATGTTTGAAAACAATTTAAACAGCTATAACAAATTTAGACAGTATATATACGTGTATATATATATATATATATATATATATATATATATATATATATATATATATATATGTGTGAGTGTGTGTGTGTGTGTGTTTGTGTGTGTGCGTGTGTGTGTGTGTGTTTGTGTGTGTGCATGTTTGTGCGTGTGTGTGTGCGTGCGTGTGTGCGTGCATGTGTGTTTTTGTGTGTGTCTGTGTTTGTGTGTGCGTGTGTGCGTGCATGTGTTTTTTTGTGTGTGTCTGTGTTTGTGTGTGCGTGTATGCGTGCATGTGTGTTTTTGTGTGTGTCTGTGTTTGTGAGTGCGTGTATGCGTGCATGTGTGTTTTTGTGTGTGTCTGTGTTTGTGTGTGCGTGTATGCGTGCATGTGTTTTTTTGTGTGTGTCTGTGTTTGTGTGTGCGTGTATGCGTGCATGTGTGTTTTTGTGTGTGTGTGTGTTTGTGTGTGCGTGTATGCGTGCATGTGTGTTTTTGTGTGTGTCTGTGTTTGTGTGTGCGTGTATGCGTGCATGTGTGTTTTTGTGTGTGTCTGTGTTTGTGTGTGCGTGTATGCGTGCATGTATGTTATTGTATGTGTCTGTGTTTGTGTGTTCATGTGTGTACGTGCGTGTGCGCGTGCGTGTCTGTGATTGCTATGTGTATGTGTGTGTGTTTGCTTTTGTACATAAATGTATACACTCTTCTTGTACTTCTATTGAGAACGAAAATGACGAAAAACTATAACGGTTTTTCGATCAAATGTTATTCTAGGAAATTTATTGGTTGGTGTCATTCATTATTCCTTTTTTTTGCAATTTTTGTGTTTGGTACAGTGATTTCCATACCGGTCATCAAAAAAAATTGTCGAATGATGCTGACAAATTGCCTTTTGTCAAAAATATCGGAGAATAACTTATGAATTTCACGATTTTTAGCTCAGTCAAGACTAGAGGCTTCTGCTTTTGAAACTTCAATAGTCAATTATCAAGCTTTTGAAAAGCTTTTAATGATACTGCTTTTAGTTGTTCGAAATCTTTTGCACTAAATTACTGCAATTTTTGTTTATGAAAACACTTCAACCACTTGCAGTTTTGCTGATGACCGGTTTAGTATTTTTGATTCTTTGTCACTGAGAACGGAAGTGGCAAACTTATCGGTAATTTATTTTTTTTGTACATTTGAAACCTAAAATTGACTTAAAATTGAATTTTGTTCAGAAAAAGGGAAAAGTCAGCTTTCGCGCTCATTTCAATTTCGCTCAGTAACGGATGTTATTTATAATACGATTATTATACGAATTTAAAAAATTAACTTTAAATGCATACGTAGAAAAAAATTTGAGATAGCAAAACAATTTATTTGCTGCAAAAAAGGGACAAAATGGTATCAGATAGTAAGTTGTCAGAGTTCTTATCTATGTGGAGGAGATTTACTGGTTTTTGCGACACACTTAAGTTTAACTTAGGCTGTTTGACTAACGCATTCAGTTGTTAAATATGTTGCTTACGTGTTTTTTTTTGCGTTCGCCTCTTTTTGCTATTGTCCGAACTGACCAAAAATGTTTTTCTGCCAGCATCAAGATAGCACTAAAAACACTCACTTTTTGCAGTAATTCAAAATTACTTCTGCGGCATAGAACAAAATTTGTTTCGACGGAAACGATAACTTACAATTGTATCAACGAAATTTGCGTTCGGCAAAAAATTTGTTGGAATGGTAGTACACTTAAGCAAAAACAATTATAAAATGTTGTTTTCCTTTAACCAAAGAAACAATTTACTGTCTGTCTAAAAATTTGAGACCCTCTTGCAAATGAATCTCGGACACTCTCATAAATATGGCCCTCAGAATTTAAAAAAAGAAGTTTATAATTTTGATAATCCCTCTATTTTTGATTATTCCTTGGTTTTTTTTGCAGGAAAATTCTGTTGATCAAATACATTGAAAAATCAGAGCGCAACCAATTTTTTGTTCCGACCCCACTTTTGGGGGGATGAATTATATACTCAAATGGCTTTTTTTCGTTCAGACAATTTTGGCCAATCGATACGTTCATCGTACAGAAATGTGAGTGGTATCATTAAAAAGCTCGTCCGTTGTAGAACTTGAAACTATTTTTTTATAATTTCGATTGTATTGAGGAGTTATCGAGGATTGCAGTTTTGAGTGAACACTGGTTATTTGGCATGATTTTGTTCACTTTTAGTGAAATAATTATTCAAATTAAGATCTTTTTTGAAAAAATATCAATTCAAAATTACATTTCACGCCACAAAGTGAATCAATTCAAAGTTCTTCATAGACAAAAAGCTGATAAAAAAGACTAGTTCTGGTTTCATTGGGAAGTGTACTTTCAAAAAAATTCGAATTATATTTGAGAGCTCCTTTTTTAGAAAACTTTATTTTTTTTGTTTTCATAAGTCGTCTAGAGACTAGTTCTTTTTCATATCAAAGTTCCATTAATGAAAAACTTGGTTAACCGTCAAATGAAGCTCAATGAGCAAAGAATTCGTTTTCAAGGAATCACTCGTGTTTTTTGGCTTGATTGTTAGTTTTCGTAATTTTAAGTGAAATTTTGATTTTTTTTGAGGTTTTACTATATTCTTGAAGTCCTATGAGAAAGTCTTGTTGATTGAAGGTGCAATACGTCTCGCAATGATCTTTAATTGAACCAATCTAGAGCTTTCAGTGGACAACTAATGGCTGTTAAGAATTAAAAATTGACTTTCCGAGAATTTTTTAACATTAACCAACCATAAACTTATTTTCGTGAATTGTAAGTCAGTCTCAGCAATACAGGATCCCTTTCTTTTCTACTGCAAACAAAATTACTCTGGTTAGCTGTTTTTGCTTCTAACTATTTGGTATATGACTTTAAAGCCACAAGATTTCAAAATTTTTTAAAAGTTATTTTGGATAATTTCGTATTATTGGTTCCTCTTGAAATCACATTGCATTATCCTGATACTGATATCTCCCGTTGTCTTTTAAAAAACTCCAATGGATCATGGATAAAGATTTCAGAGAAAAGCTTAAGTTTTAAATTGCTTCCTCACTTTTTTCTCGCACTTTTCTATCGAACTTTTGGTTTTTGCCTTTATTTGTTGTTGTTTCCATAGTCATAAGACTTATTATGATGTCTAATTGATTACCCGAGCAAACAAAAAATCTGCGTCATCCAGTCAAAGCACAATTTAGCGTATTTATTGACTTCCGTTGAAAGCTATTGACTTTAATGGCCGTTAAGACTATAAAACGATTTTTATTGAAAATTAACCAATCTTAAACTTGTTTTCGTGTACTGTAAGATAATCGCAAAAATAGCCGGACCTCTTCTTTTTGTACTTCAACCAACAGTATTCTAGTGAGTGGTTTTATCTTCTAACTATTGTTGTTATGACTTCGATACATGAGATCTCAAAACTTAAAAAAAAATTATACATTTATTTTGTAATTTAGGTTCCATGTGACACCTTATCACATTATCCTAATATTGATAAATCCTATTGACCTAAAAAAGACGTTCAATTGATCATACATAAGTTTTTCAGAGTAAAGCTTATGGTTTTCATGGCTTCGACACTTTCTTCTTGCACTTTTCTACTTAATTGTTTGATTTTGCCTG
The DNA here is from genome assembly GCF_964194025.1 of Convolutriloba macropyga. Classification (NCBI taxonomy): domain Eukaryota; kingdom Metazoa; phylum Xenacoelomorpha; order Acoela; family Convolutidae; genus Convolutriloba; species Convolutriloba macropyga. The sequence continues at coordinate 46,865,007 of NC_134481.1, read as the reverse complement.
TATTTGTAGTTGTTTTCAAAGTCAATGACTGATTGTCATGTCTTATTGATGACATATGAACAAAAAAACATCCTTGTTTTTCATTAGGCTTAACTAGGCGTATTTATTAGCCTCCATTGAAAGCTATTGAATTTAACGGCGTTGATACTACGGGTTTTCTAAAAAAATTCGTGGTTTTGATGTATTGTTTCATTTTTGTTGATTTATTGGAGTCAAATTGTTACAAGGAATCCCATTGCTGTTAAAAAATTAATTTGAAGTAAAATGGTTTTACTGCAAAAATTCATTTGTAATGGCTGCGACACCTTTCTCGCTCACTTTTTTTTGAACTTGCTATTTTTGAACGTTCTTTTTATTCTTTAGGTAGCCGATAAATGCTAACCGAACATATAAGCTTGTATTTGATGATTGAATGAATGATTTTACCTGAAGCAGTCAGTTTATAGGGAGCAAGCAGTCTTAAAGTTCATGATAATATACATTTTTGAGATTATACATTTTTAATTTTTTTACTGATATTATAATTGATGTTTTGTTTGCTGGACAATATGCGTTTCCATAAAAAGTTAGGTGAGTTGTGTATTTGTGTTTCTTTATCACAATCGCGTAATAACAGATCTCAATGATTTTAAAATGTGGTGCAATTGATTTTATTTATTCATTCAGTATATCTTTAGCTGATTTAGTATGAATAGAAATTGAAATAAAACTACTTTATGTTCAGATAACAGCTAAGGATTTTAATGGCTTCACTAATTTGTGTTTTCGCAAAGTGTGTAATTTGTTGTTCGTAGTTTTTTGAGTTTTTCTTCATCTTTCGTCCTTTCCTATGGCTTAGTCTAACCAAAGACATGGCTTAGTTTTAATGGCTGCGACACCTTTCTCGCTCACTTTTTTTTGAACCTGCTATTTTGGAACGTTCTTTTTATTCTTTTAGGTAGCCGATAAATGCTAGCCGAACATATAAGCTTGTATTTGATGATTGAATGAATGATTTTACCTGAAGCAGTCAGTTTATAGGGAGCAAGCAGTCTTAAAGTTCATGATAATATACATTTTTGAGATTATACATTTTTAACTTTTTTACTGATATTATAACTGATGTTTTGTTTGCTGGACAATATGCGTTTCCATAAAAAAATACTTGAGTTGTGTATTTGTGTTTCTTTATCACAATCGTGTAATAACAGATCTCAATGATTTTAAAATGTGGTCCAATTGATTTTATTTATTCATTCAGTTTATCTTTAGCTGATTTAGTATGAATAGAAATTGAAGTAAAACTACTTTATGTTCAGATAACAGCTAAGGATTTTAATGGCTTCACTAATTTGTGTTTTCGCAAATGTGTAATTTGTTGTTCGTAGTTTTTTGAGTTTTTCTTTATCTTTCGTCCTTTCCTATGGCTTAGTCTAACCAAAGACATGGTTTAGTTTTAATGGCTGCGACACCTTTCTCGCTCACTTTTTTTTGAACCTGCTATTTTGGAACGTTCTTTTTATTCTTTTATAAGCTTGTATAAGATGATTGAATGAATGATTTTACCTGAAGCAGTCAGTTTATAGGGAGCAAGCAGTCTTAAAGTTCATGATAATATACATTTTTGAGATTATACATTTTTAACTTTTTACTGATATTATAACTGATGTTTTGTTTGCTGGACAATATGCGTTTCCATAAAAAGTTACGTGAGTTGTGTATTTGTGTTTCTTTATCACAATTGCGTAATAACAGATCTCAATGATTTTAAAATGTGGTCCAATTGATTTTATTTATTCATTCAGTATATCTTTAGCTGATTTAGTATGAATAGAAATTGAAATAAAACTACTTTATGTTCAGATAACAGCTAAGGATTTTAATGGCTTCACTAATTTGTGTTAGCTTTAGCTGATTTAGTATGAATAGAAATTGAAGTAAAACTACTTTATGTTCAGATAACAGCTAAGGATTTTAATGGCTTCACTAATTTGTGTTATCTTTAGCTGATTTAGTATGAATAGAAATTGAAGTAAAACTAATTTATGTTCAGATAACAGCTAAGGATTTTAATGGCTTCACTAATTTGTGTTATCTTTAGCTGAACAGCTAAGGATTTTAATGGCTTCACTAATTTGTGTTATCTTTAGCTGATTTAGTATGAATAGAAATTGAAGTAAAACTACTTTATGTTCAGATAACAGCTAAGGATTTTAATGGCTTCACTAATTTGTGTTATCTTTAGCTGATTTAGTATGAATAGAAATTGAAGTAAAACTACTTTATGTTCAGATAACAGCTAAGGATTTTAATGGCTTCATTAATTTGTGTTTTCGCAAAGTGTGTAATTTGTTGTTCGTAGATTTTTGAGTTTTTCTTCATCTTTCGTCCTTTCCTATGGCTTAGTCTAACCAAAGACATGTCCTATTGGTTTCATTATGGCTTTTTAATAATTTTATCCAGATTTTTTTTAATGACTAATGATTTTTAATTCTTATTTTTTGAAATTTGAGATTTTTAAGATTTTTGAAATTAATTGGTTTAAAAAGTGTTGATTGATTTTTGAATTTCGCCTCACTATTTCTTCTTTTCGTCAACTTGTTACATAGTTTTATTAAAGAAGACCATCATCAGATGCTTAGTTAGAAAAAAAGTAAATTCGTGTAGTAGGGTTTTGTCTGATTGTAATTTGACGTTGTTACGAGATGCGTTTAAATTATCATATCGAGTTTTTGCCGTGAAATTTTGATTTGGATGTTTTTGTTGTTGTTGTTTTTTTTTCTCGTAGACTTTTTAGTCGCAGATCGTGTTGTAGTGAGGCATGACATTATTTTATTATTAGTATGGTAGGGTAACAATTTTTTTCAAATTCATCTCTTTGTCAAAATTTTAAGTCAAAGGATACTTAAGTCAACAATGTAGATGAGCGAGGGTCGGAACATCATGTGCAAACGCACATTAACGAGCCTCCTTGTTATCGTCTAAAATTGGCCAAAAATTTGTTTGTTTAATATATTAGCTCAGAACAACTGAAAAAACACTTTTAGCTCTATTGTTGTTCAAACTTTTTTTAAAGCGTTGCGATTGGAAAATTTCGGTTAAAGTTTACCAGTTGCTCAAGTTTGCCGTCAGGTATTTTCTATATTTTTTGAAATGTTTTTTCGCAAACAGTTCCCTCTTTGCATTAAAAAACTTTTTCAAGAAATTTAAAACCTCAATTTTTGGTAAGACTTCAATGGCCACAACTACTATCATGTATTTTGTTTTTGGTTACTTTGTAAAAGTGCATGTAAAACTAAAAAGCTTCTGAAAACATTATAACTATGTAAGTCTCTCCATTTTAACCAGGAAGATTGAAAACTAATAATTGATTGAAACATGGAAAGTCTTTTCAGATTTTCTAAATGTGAGTACAATACAATAGGAAAGACAAGGAGCTGAAGAGTGAAATTTTGGTGCATAGGTCTCAAAATGGAAGATTTAATTCACAAAAATTTTCACACAAAACATAAGTCAGAGCTTAAACGGCAATTATATTAACTGGTTTTTAAATTCTCATTTTCATATATTCAATGATGAAAAAGGTCTAATAAAGAACACAAGTAAAGCTTTTCCTGGCAGAATTGAACATCTCGGGTTTTTTTGTGTAACAGCCCAAGTGTGGAATTAGCTGGAAAGCACCATCTCCAGAATCCAAACCAGGCATGATACTGTTGCTCTGCTTGAAGTAGCAACTGTGTTCGCTTGATATACCACAAGCTGGATTATTACTTTTGCACGATCAATGTAGTCTAAATCTGTAAGAATTAAATCGCCCAATTTTTCCTCTAGTTTTATGTCTGCAGTGTTTTTCAGCTCTCAAAAAAGAAGTAAAGAAAATGAAACAGTTTCAGGTCAATTGACGACAGATGATTAGGTTCTCGAATCGGAACCGTGTGTCCCCTGCACTATGTTTAACTGTTGTGTCCCCTGTTTTATGAGCAAATCATTTTTTATGTAGCGGCTACACAGCATAACTAGGTTGCCATGTTTAAGGGCTGGAAAACAAAATGAAGCAGAACCTGGATAGCGAAATGGTGATCTTCTTTTGTAAACGGAACTTTGCTATTCTTGCTCATTTTCAGAGCTACAGGAACATTTTTTTGTAGCAAGATATTTAACAGCAATCATAGTCTTCGAGATTTTCCGCTAATTGCCAACTTGTCTCTTTTCCGTACTTTTGTTGCAGAAGAATTTTTCTGGTCAAATAAAGTTGAAGAATCAGAGAGCCATCATCTTTTAATCTGCTAACTATGGCGAAAAATGTTTCTGATTAAAGTAATAGTTTGAGACAATTGAAAACACATTTTTAGTTCTCTGTTATTCAAATTTTTTTAAAGTGCTGCAATTTGACATTTTTAGTTAAATTTTACCAGGTCCTTACGTTTGTTGTTTTGACCTTTGTTTTCTATCTTTTTTGAAATGTTTATTCAACGTTTCATATTTGCAAAAAAAAGTTTTTAAATAATTGTATGGCTCAAGATTTGGTAAAGTTTGAACGGTCAGAGCTTTTGTATTGTATTTCATTTTAGTTGCTTCATTACTTCACTACTTAGAAAATTGCCTGTGAAAATTCAAAACCTTTGAAACCTTATAAGCATGGAAATCTTATTGAAAACCAATAATTGGTTGAATTCTGCGAAATCTACTACAGATGAAGTCTTTTCATTTTTTTAACATGAATTCAAAAAAATTGGAAAAATATGAAATTGAGGAGGGAAAACTTGGCCCGAACAGATCCATGGTGTTAGTAATATAGCGTATGTATATGCTTCACTTAATGGACTACTTTCTTAATAGAAAGAAGTGAAGGCTAATTTTAGTGCATCGGTGTTAATATGGAAGATTTAATTCACATACAATTTTCACACACAAAATGAACCAGAGCTTAAACGGAAATATTATTCTAATTAGTTTGTAGATTTATTAGTTTCATATCTTCAGAAATGAAACAAGTCTACTAAAAGACACGAGTAAAGCCTTTCCTGGCAGATTTGAATTTTGCCTTCAAGAGAATGAACAAAAACCATAAAATTAGACAGAAACGTTCCACAAATAAGTCTGTAACTTAGGAGAACAAAAAATTCCGTGAAACTTTTGCTTCAGTGAACAAAGTAAAAACATTTTGTATCGACATGACATGTGTTGCTTGTCGTAACGAAAATTTGTTAAACTTTTTTAGGCGACATATCTTCGACAACTGAAAAAGATAGCGATTGTTCCCAAAGCCGTTAAGGATGGTTGATAACTTTTATTAGGTCAACAAAAACTACAAAAATCTGCCAATAGACACTAATTGACAATTACCAAATCTTTTAATTGAGAAACTGAATTTCACGAATAAAAAAATGCTCCAAATTCTGCCGATTATTTAACCTTTAATATTTCCTTTAAAACTAGCAGAGAAACTGTGAGAATCGTTGGAAAAAAATACGACGCAAAACCAGCAAATCTGCCCAGTGAGGATGGACTGGAACCAAAGCCCTTGCATTGGGCGCGGCTCTCAAAATTTAAAATCTCTTAACAAAGTTTGAAAATCTCTAAGCGTTTCTCTGGTTTACATAGTCTAAATTGTATAATTGAGACGTTTGATGAAGCTGTATATATATGAAGCTGTATATATATCCCTAGTGATGAGCGGATTCAAATCTTGCAAGAATCTTGCAAGATATCAATCAAGGCCAGAAAATAAATCTGGGTACAAGTGTTTTAGGAAACATCTTTGAAGCAAGTTATTGTTTCTTGAACAAGTTACGAAGCCTAATTCAATGAAAAAAAAATTGGCCAGGATTCAAAATATTGCAAGAATCTTGCAAGAATCTTGCAAGATTTTGAATTCCGGAAAAAATATTTATGATTGTTTTGTGATTGATTTCTCCTCTAAATGTTTTGTGTAACTCCGCCACTGCCGGTCCCAAGCCCGGAATGCAAAAGGAGGAGGGTAAAAAAACAGATCATACTGGAAAATCTCAAAAAGTCGGTTCTTAGCTTGACTTTGAGAAATTTCCGACAGAAATTAGCTATTTCATCATTGCCATTGTCGTATTCAGCGTCATCATTCCTGCAGGTGAGAAAAAAAATGGATTTAAAATCTTGCAAGATTCTTGCAAGATTGATTTATAATCTTGCAAGAATCTTGCAAGTTGGATTCAAATCTTGCAAGAATCTTGCAAGATGGATTCAAATCTTGCAAGAATCTTGCAAGATGCTTGCAAGAAGTATGCATTCCCTTGCAAGATTGCTTGCAAGATTCTTGCAAGATTACAAATTCTTCGATCACTAGGGTATGAAGCATAAATCTACCTTCAAAGAGCACCGCTGAAACTTGCAGAACAGTTAATGAGATTAAGAAAAAGTATTTATAATCCAGTTTTACGTCGTTTTAGATACAAAGAGGGAACCCAGCTTGAAAATGAGTGAATTTACTCAAAATTTTGAAGCCAGTAGTCGCTTGTAATGAATAGTGGAGGTCAATACTAACAAAGATTGTAACTCAAAAAGTTAAATTTGTGTAATGAATTAGGAGATTTGAATGATTTATACAGAATTTTGGGTTGAAATCGCAACATAGGGTAGAAAAGAGAGTTGATCTTTTCTACCAAATTGTACTCTGCAATCTTCTGAAATTGAACCATTTCAATCCTAAAACATGGGAAGATGCAACTCTTTGAAAACTAGTTAGCAAGGGATTAGTCTATTTTGGCATGCTGAATGTAGCCTAAACCCGTGAGGATGAATTTGCCCAATTTTTATCTAGCTATACCTAGGTGATCGACCATGTATTCAAGGTAGGGAAATACCCCTAGGTCGATTTCATAAGTCTTTTCATAAAGTCGACCTCTCAACTGGGGCTCTGGGGCGTTTTCATCTGTAAAGAACGCGAAGAGAATGAAATGGAGTTTTCGATCATTTGACGGCCAGATGGAGAGGTCCTCGGCTCCGAACCGCGTGTCCCCATTGTTATGTTCAACTCATTTCTCCCTTGTTTTTTGAACAATTACTTTCTCATGTAGTGTCAGCCCAGCGTAACTAGGCTGTCATTTTTAAGCGCCCGAAAACAAAATGGAGAAGAAACCAGTCGGCGAATGTGTGGTGTTTTTTTTGTAAACAGAACTATGCCAATCATGCTTGTTTTCAGACCTACAGCGACCAATTTATTGGAAACAAGATGCGTAAAAGCCATCGGAGTCTTCTATATTTTCCCACTTTTGCTATTTTGCCCCGAAAGAGGTAACAGGTCTGTTTACATAAACTTTTTCAATGCAACAGGGTCGGGAGAGCAAAATTCTTGTTTCTCAAAAAAAAATTGTAGTTTTTTTTTGAATTTTTTTGTAATAACTCAGTTGATTATAATTGTTTTCGAGATACATAATATTGTCGAGGATGAATTTTTTCTTGTTTTCATTTTGGAAAAGATATATCAAATATTTCCTCCATGCGGAGTCAAATATAGCTCAGCCTTCATCGAAAAATATATTTTTAAGTGATAACTCAGATTCAAAGATTAGAACAAACAAAACAGTTTAATTTGGTTACTCCCAGGGTAGAAAAGAGACAAGAGCAAACATAAAGTTTTCACAATTTCTGTTGCGTTTTGGACAGTCTATTAAAATTTATCTTTTATTGTTGACCTTTGTTTTGGGTATGGTTCAGCTTCTTGTTCTACAATTGGTTCTCACCATTTTCCGGAAAATGCAAAAAAATGAAAAAACAATCATCAAAAATTTTATTGTCAAAGAAACGCTTGATAAAAGATTCATTTTTTGAGTAAAAATTTAGAAAAACTATTAACCGATCCATCTAATGTAATCAGAGATGGTGATAGCTTAACAGTTTTCTAAAGGTTTTTAAGGTTCACTTGATTGCTCTTTAAGTGCTCAAATATCTCAAAATTAATGGCTCAGAAAATTATCGCAAACATACAATTCAGCTGATGTGAACAATAATAATGGGTTTTCAAAATTCTGCATACTCTTGGATCCCTTATCTGGGAGAAGAAAATTTTAATAAATGTGGAGAAGTATTTTGTGGTTAAATGACTGTTAATCAGAAAAATCTAAAAAGAGTTTTCACACAACTTTTCAGCGTAGATATTTTTTCTCTACCAGATTTTTATTGCTCTTTTGCTCGTTTTAAATTTCTATTAAAGGTGACTCTCCATTTACTTGTGCAAGATTTAGTTTATTATCATCAAAGAAAAGACAACTTCAACAAGAAAACAGCTTTGAAACATGTACGTCCTATTATTTGGATTTTTCAAGGTTTCAATGACTTCATTTCTAGTTAGCAAAACTATTAAATCCACTTCAAAAACTATTAAAACCAGGGATATCAAAAAATTGAATAACATTCCTAAAAGTGCGAATACAAAATAGGGGTCTAGCAAAGGTGTAGACTTCGTTTTTTGTTATTTTTAACCTACATAAATTAAATAAATTATGCCTCGTAATAAAATTTGAAGAGTTACTTGATTCTGACAACGGCCATAAAAGCAACTGCTTCAAAAATGGTTTCAGATAACCATCAGAAGTCTTTCAACGATGCAAACCTTGTCTGGAACTCTTGTTTTTTTTCTGTCAAGTTTTTTATATGAAGCAGTTGATTTTATTGCTGCGCCGTCATAATCGAAAAATATTCTCTTTTTTTTTAAAAATTATCAGGTTTCGAAAATTTTGCTAGGGGCTCATTTTTTTTATTGATGTTAAAAGCTAGGGGCTCATTTTTTTATTGATGTTAACAGTAGATTAATCAGGATACTCAGATTAATCTACTGATAGAATTACGATTGGTTTTCCACGTACACTTTTCGCCTCTACCACAATTTCATTGCTTTTTGCTTATTTTAATTTTGGGTGATTTTGCTTATTTGCTCATTAGTTTTTATCATTTAAAAGTACTACTTCAAAAAAAATACATTTTGAAAGATCTGTTATAAACCGATTAGACAATATAAAAATTTACTAGCGCGTGCAGTATCAGATTTTTTAGTTGGTACTTTTGTTTTGAATTACTATTAATATATAGAAATATATAAATATATAAAGTATAGCAAACAAAAATCATGATTACCGTATTTTTGTTGTTTTCACTCCCTTTGATTGTCATATATTGAATTGTCACCCCATCACACTGTGTACAATAAGGGGGTCTATAATATTGTTGGGAGGGGGGTAAGACCTGTTTCTTGACGTTTCAAAAGCCTGACCAAAGTTCAGTTTAAATTGCGATCTGACTTAAACCTGCCCAAAAAAAAATATCGAAAATCTAAGCATTTGTTTTTTCCGTGTTGCTAGATCAAAGATTATCAAAACGAGTAGTTCCGAACTCCCATCTTGTTTGCCGTGACATTGTATTTTTTGAACCTATATCACCTGCAGCGGTAATTTGATGTATCAGCCTTTTTACGGGGGCATGACTATCTCAAGAAAAGTTGTTACTAGCGGAAAGATTGAACAATTGTTTTTCGAAAATTATGTTTGCTAATTTCGTATGAAAAATGTATCAAATATGTTACAAATAATTTTCAATGTTTAGAAACCTACTGACGAGGAAACTTCATACTCTCTGCATCTTTTCGCCTGAGATATTTTTTCAAAAGTTCATTCAGGTATTTTTTCAGGATCATTCCAATCCCCCTATAAAAGTCTGTTGTTGTATATAAATGCGTAAAGCTTACTTCTCCACTATATTAGGCGCTGAATTGTTCAAAAATTTATTTGGGTTACATTACTCTGCTGGAAGTCACTGAGAAGATCTGGTCATTATCGTAATTCGCAAAACAGTTCAAATTCTTCAGCCAGAATTTTGAATTGACTTCTATAGAGTCGCGTAACCATGCTTTAAACACGAAACGCACAAGTTTTAAAATGGCGAAAGTCAACGGAAGTCAATTTCTGGCTAAGTAGGAATTTATGGCATTTTAACTTCTGGCACTGCAGACTTTTGGCATTTTAAAATGTGAGTGTTTAAACGTGAGGGTTTAAAGTATAAGTTACGTGGTTCTGCTAAGAAACTTCTGTCATTTTAACTTCTGTCACTGCAAATTTTTGGTATTTTAAGACCTGCATGTGTGTTTTTAAAGTATGGGTTGCGTGTCTCTACAAAGAGCAACTGAGAACCTCAGGCGCTAAGTGAAACCCACCCAGCAGTTCGAGATTTAAAGACAGAATTTCAAAGTGACGTCTGCGTAGTGATGAAACCTTGCTTGATACACGTAACTTGCTTGTTTTGAAATGACGAAAATTTTTGGACTTCAATTTCTGGCTGTTTATGCAGGAACTTCTGGTATTCTAACTTCTGGAACTGCAGAGTTTCTGCATTTTATAGCGTAACCATGCGTTTTTAAGCAAAGTTAGGTGACAGCGCAGAAGTCCGTTCAAAATTTTGTCTTAATATCTTAAATCGCTATGCTGTTCCCGATAAACCCCAGAATTGATCAGTGAATTCAGCAGAGTTACGAAACTTGCACTTAAAACACGTGACTGGAGAGTTTGAAAACGTCGATAATTCATAAATTCATGGAATTGAACTTCTGGATATGTAAAGTGACTTCTAGGACAACCCTCGCAAGTTTTATTTAAATCTAATCTGTTTCTTCATTGCTGTAGTATTTTTAAACGTTGTACTTTCTTGAATGCCTTATTTCATCACAGATTCTCTATATATGTGTACGATTTAGTTAAAAACAAATTATTTAGCTTAATAAAGGAACGAGGCTGATTGATCGGAGATTGAAAAAACTGATAGGAAATTTAGCTTGAAAACAAATTTCAACCTCATTAAATAAAAATTTTGCTTTGAAGCGGGGAAGCGCAACTGTCAAAAAGCGTGGTCTGTTTTTTCAGAGCAAAATTGTTTAGCTAGAATTCATTTTCTTTCCTTTTTTGTTTAGTATTCAATCCAAATTCTATGAGACTCATTTTTGCTTCATTTAATAGCAATTCCAATTTTTGTTAATTGATGTATTAATGAACATTGTCGGCTATCGAACTGTTAGAAAGGCAGTCCTAGGCTGTCAAAGGTTCGGAGAACTTCTAAAAAGCGATGATTGGCATGTAATATTTTATTAACATGGACTCTTACAATCGTCGACAAAAGTTGTGCCATTAATTAGCAACTTGCGCCGACATTTTTTCTTACTAACCCCCCCCCCCCCCCCCCCACCCTTATGCCCTTTTGCTGCCGTTTTATGTAGCAAAAGAGAGGAAAATGAGTGGACCGCCTCATATTTGAGATAATTCTAGTATTCAACCTTGTTATCAACATTTTGAATCGATTATTTAGGTGACCGTTACTGTCGCAAGGGGGAGGGTTTAAATCCATCGTTGACACCACTTTTTTATGCAATTTTGTGTCTTATCATTACTTTTATTATTATTAACCATTTTGTAACGTGCTTAAAGCTGGTGTTGCTGTCATTTCAGAAACAATTAAACAGATTCTGTGATAGTGTTTGCTACAGCATTAAATGCAGATATTAATGGTGTACATTATAGAATGACATAAAATTGAAAAAGAATTGTAACAAAAAGTTATAATATCAAAAAGTATATAAAAAGTTATAAAAGTTAATAGAAACTAGAAAGTCATTCTCGGTAACTTTGCACTGTTCATTGTGACTGATGCATAATTACAGAGCGTCAACAGACGGAAATTCACTAAGATTAAAACCTCAATTTTCTAATTACACTTTTTGGAAGAATGCTCTCCGCCGGCTACTTCAACTAAAATAATATCTTCCGAAGAAAATAGCGGTTTGCAGCTCAGTCTATAGCTTTTCTTCTATCGGCTGGTATGAAGCTTAATTGTTGGACAAAGTCGTTTCAGCAAGAGTTGCCAAAAAAGAGCAATGTTGCTCATAAAAAGATCAGTCTGAAATGTGGGGAATAATAAGAAAAAGGGCAGCTGAGAACAGGCTACTGAGAACCATAATAATTATTATTATTATTAAGAGTGACATCGATAAAATCAGAAAAAATAAAGTCATCTTGCTATTATTTTAATTTCAGTTGTGTCTGGTTAATTGATAAATTTTTCTCCGAAGAAAGATATATTTTCTTAGTGCTATTTTGAACGGATTGCAGATTCGAGTAGACAGCTGAGTAACAGTGCATTGAGTAACAAGAAACTATTTTCATCCACAAAACGGTTTCAATTGGGTTCACGGTTTTATTTGGCAAAATATGTTCAATGCATTAGAATTTTTTTGTACTTGTCAAATTTTTAATACGAAATATTCTTTAGGGGGCTTACAGAAAATTTTACTTTATCGTATATAAGCCAACTTCCGAGTATGAAATTCTTGTTCCAACTTGTAGTTACTATACCGAAGACAGTCGAATCAATTTTTGCTCGATTTAAAGTGATCATGTACTTCTCGTAGAGTTGAGGAACTTTATTGACTGTTCTTCCGCATTTACATTTTGTATATCGGTAAAAAAAAAGAGTAAAAAATATTTTATCATACGTATATTAAACCAAGATAACATAGGTACGAAATCGTCTGCTGAAGTCATGTCATTAAAGAGGGATTTTTTTTTACTTTTTTATTGTGTATTCTGGTAATTTTTCTCCGGAGGAAAACTGTCAGAAACACTGATTGCTTTTGTTATCTAACACTGAAAAAAAATACGGTGAAAATGCCAAATTTTATGTTTTGAAATGTTATAAGAGTTTGTTCCAAAAGGTCCCAGAGACCTTTTATCTCAATAATTTCGATGTCCACGTGCGGATCTTGGCAAAAAAATTGTCTTCGACCCTCCTAACCAAATTTGAGTATTAAAAGTGAGCATGCTTTTTGATCTGCCTGCCTGTTTCCAGCACTTTTTTGCACACAGAGTGACCAATTCGATTGTCCTGCGGCACCTGTTTTGCTAATTCATGCGAAATCGCATGTTTCTTGTCCTGCCCTCATGTTCTGTAGCTCTCGTAGGACCCATGATAAGTTCTTCTCAAACCAGTTCCGAGCGAAGATATGCTCTTTGGCTATTGGTCCTGTCAAAAGCGACAGGTCGATGTTGTCTTTTGCGATTATCGCGAGCTTCAACTTCATGTCTTCAGAAATTTGTTAAAGAGGGAACAACTATTTATGCGCCGATAAGCATTACGCCTACTTCAATTCAAATAATTACAAAATCTCAATGATTACACAAAATTCACACTTTAATCCAAATTCGAACTTGAAGGTGCGTTGCGACACGTCTAAAGAGGGCTTAGGAGCTCTTTTCGAGCAAATTGGAAAACTATATCTTATTCATTTCGTTTTTAAACAAATGCGAAGAAATATTAATGATTTGGAACTTCTTTCGGTCTTTTGCAGTTTTCAACTTTTTAATTATTATTTTTCACTACATTCATAGTTGTAACGGGCCTTCGAGCGTTAATCTCTATTTTTAATCCCAACAGTGCAAAAAATACTTTTTAAAGTAGACTAACACGATGGACGGGCAGACTACCCAGGTTCAATTCAGGATTGGACTCATCCCTAGCTCAAATATTGGTTTGGTATCAAATGCAGAAATCCCTCAGCACCTCTGCCTATCAAATCAAAAGTGCTGTGACGAATTATTCGTTTCTTAAATGATTATGATGCGCAATTCGATTAACCGAGTCAACAGATACGATGGTTTTCAGTCACTACAAAAATTTTCAGTCACTTTGAATGCGAAGGTCATTTTCTAATGGAAAAAATCTGTGACAAATTTGAAAAATTGTACCATCCAAATTATCACGCTCAAACACTGCAAAAGGTTAAACGCACTTTCTGATAACTTTTCTCGCTGTCAGCAGTCACTTTCTTGTTCAACTTCATTTTCTAAAAACCTGCTAAACAGCAATTTATTTTCACTTGGTGGCAATTTACTTAACAAAAAAATTTACCCTCAGTTAGTACTTGAATTAATATTTTACTTAACCAGTTAACAAAAAATCGGATTAGAATTTTAAAGATTCCACACGAGATACTCAAATATCAACCTCACGAGAAGTCTCCTGGTTACCTTTGATAACAATATCTTGTTAAATAACTATCAATCTGATAAGCTAGACTCCTGTCATAAGCTAATTCCTAAGCTGTACGCGATAGTTGAACTCACATAAATATATCCACATACGAAACAAGGAGAAACGAGTAAAAGTCACAACAATTAAAATGCGAATGTTCTGTTGGAACGTATAAAAAGAGTGAGTTGATCTAAGACAGATCATTAATATAAACAGACAAAAGGCAATGCACAATGTACAAGGTTATTAAATGTTGAAGTTCACGATAGAGATCGAACTCTAAATGATAAATTGTGAGAACCCAATAGGCGGGAACAATATTACAAATTGTTTGGCAACGCGATAGTCAGATACTGAATGTAATCGAATTGGTCGCGTGTTACGCATTCCCCATGATGGAGTTAAGTTTTATACACTGTTTGAATTTTATGAATTATAAGAATTATGAAACACATACAATTCGCTAATGAACTCTGACTCGGATTAGGTTTTGGGTGATCAATGAGTAATGAATAGCTTTCATGACGTTTTGAGTCTAATCTAATATCTGATGATCCGGTGAGCGAGATAGATGGTGTTACAGATAATAACAAGTATAGAGTATTTGTCATGTCCGATATAATTGGCCCCAAATTGATTAGGTGAACGGCTAACCAATTACTCGGGACATGAGCAGTTAGTTGACATCAGTTTTTCAGCTAGATTACTACAGGAAAAGAGTTCCATTGACGCAACAATCGCGTTGATGCGTTGATGTAGTTGGCCCCAAATTGACAAGGTGAGCCAATAGCCAACTACTTGGATTGTGACACAAACTTAATGTTCCGTCTAGAGTGAAGTGTTTTTCCGACTCTAGGGCCAATTTTTCAATAGGTTCTGACTTCGACATTGTCGCAATTTTTTTGAGTGTACGGAGTTGTTCTGTCATGTGTCGAATTTGTTGCCAAGCTGCACGAGCTTGATTGATTTACTTGTTTTTATCATTTTTAGTGACGCGACGGTCGAGTACAAACAGTCAATTGCGTTCCTGACTAACCCGACAATCGAGTTCCTTATTGGTGGCGGAAGAATTAATCTGTTTTTGATATATCTTGTCAATAACAGCATTGCTTTGTAGTGTCTTGAATTGTTTCCAGGACCGTGGCATTTTGTTTTTGAGGTACTCTCTTCGCCGAAACCAAACAGTTTTGATCTCTTGATATGCTTTTCACTATTACAAAGGTTTTTGAGTGGTGAGTGCTCTTGGGTCTCTGTTGTTTGTGGTTGTTCCTCCATTACTTGAGTGTCCTTCTTCTTGATTGAAGTATGCATTTACTATTGACGCATTTTTGTCTTTTTCATATTAGGTACGCATAGCTGCAGGGCGCGTTGGACGTTTGATAATTTGGTCTTTGTTAACCCCTTGATGTTGCCTTGTTTTCTTTTCTTCAGTTACTTTAATTCCGTTGCGTGACTTATCAAATATTCTTCTGCCAAAATTTGCGTACCACGATTGGGGCGTCTACTTGAGGATCGTGCCAGCGGCGTAAATCTCTCCACTTTACTGCCCAATTTCGCGAAGTCATGATTTTTCCACCCAATCGGCAGTTCGACCAGTTTCCATAACGTTCGAGGTATACTCAATGGGTTCAATAACTGAGCCGGGAGCTAAAAGTTCAAATAAATCATCTAAATGTTCTTTAGTTCTTTTTTTGGACTCCACTTTCCGAGCTACAGCAATGTGAGCTGATTCGTTTGTTCTGGTTATCGGTTTACTCTTATTGTTTCAATAAAGGTAAAAAATTCCGGGCGCGGGTTTCCATTGTATCCTTCATTTGCCTCTTTGATCAGCGTAGACTTCTTGCACTTTATTTCTTCATCGCTTCTGTAGTTGAAGTTGTTCCATTTGTTGTCTGGCAATAGTTCCTTGCTAGTCACAGTGTGTGCATCAAAACGAAATTTTTGAACAATATTCTAGTTTATGGTACCCGGGTTTGGGACAGCTAAAACGTTTTTCAAAGGTGTATTTGGAGGTCGCCCGTAAAGAAAAATGAGTAATGAGTAACGGTGAGAGTTCAATACTCTTTTGTGTACATAAACGCAATTATAGTGTCTCGAATATAAATTAAATATAACTATTATAAATATTGTCTCTAATTGCCTTTGCGAAATTAGTACTGTAATTTCGTACTGTGTTTTGTTGTTAAAAGCAGGTTAGTCTGCGTTTGATTGTCTGGACTAACCTCTCAACCAAACCGATTGCCCGATTGTTGTTCGTCATGCTTTGATTAAATTTATGTTATGTTTTTTTTGCAGACAATTCCAGAGTTTTTGCCCTTAAGGCAACGCGCTTGATCGACTCTAATGTTTCAGGGGTATTTCGTTATTGTTTAACTAAATCTTCAGCGAAATATTTTATATAAATGTTTGATATGTCTGGATAGACTTTTGCTGTGGGAAATTTAGTGACTCGGTCCACTGCTACTATTTTGTAAAATTTTTGCTTGATCTTGATCATCGAAAATTGGATTAGCGAAGTCTGATTGCATCTCTTTGTGTGCGATTTTAAATTTTTCTAATGGCCTAAATCCGCATTTAAGTATTATTTGTTTTCAATTTTTACCTATCAGAGTGCAAGCAGTCCACTCGGCTGTTTAAGCATGAAAGTCCCGATTATTATACGGCCACCACGTGTTTCCCGATATGCCTGTCATCTCCTAACTGCCTCGATGAGATCTTTGAAAACATTCCATCATCGCGTTTTCTATCGCAAGTGGAACGGCTACTTTTCCACCAAAACATAAGCATCCTTGTCTGACATTCCAATAGGAAGGTATGTTTTTCGATAATTGCTTGCGTCTCTCCTCGTTTCTTGCTATTACACAATCTCGTTTTTCTTTGAGTATAGCGTCCTTTGAAGTCTTGGCTGCGGTGAAGTTTTTGTGGCATGCATTGTCTAGATTTGTCGAAAAATCAACATCAGTCGAAGTGTTTCCAGATGTTTTTGCTTGGTCGTAGGACTGTGTTGAGTGTGTACTCCCTCAGGATACGTTGGGGCCAAAAGGAACAATTGATTTCTGTGGAGTTGACTTTTTGTATTGCTCGCCTTCTGAGTCCATGTTTCCTGATAGACATTGATTTGACTTCCTCGTTCGTAGTGCGTTAAGTTTAGGGTGACCCCATGTGCGTGTACAATAATTGGATTTATGTTTTGGATTATTTAATTTTGAAAAAAGTTTAAAAACAAAATTGTGCGTATTGAAATTTAAAGGGATTTGAGAACTAAGATTAGAATTAAATGTTGGAGAAATTTAATTTGAAGATTGAGGAATATTTTGGGTGAGAAAAGGGGATTTAATTGATTCAAAAGAGTGCAACTGAGCAAAATCTCTACTAATGGCAAAAAGTGCCTTTAAACGTAGTTCCAAATTGTCCAGTGTAGTAGCATTTTAGAATGTAAATTTTCTTGAAAAGAATGGTAATTTGCTGACAGCGTTCATTTTCTATCACAGTTGTTTGCAATTTTGCTATTTTTTGGTGCAGTTAGATGAAGTTGGGTGCAGTTTCTCCTTTTCGATTTTTGCTACAACGAAGTCTTTGTCAAATAATGAAAGGCATCTCCGGATGGATAACGTGACATTTTATCGACGAAACTCATAATTGAGCCAGGCATTTGTTGAACGCTGAAGTTAAACGGGACGAGGCTGTCTATCCAGCGTGTTAAGCTACTTTGGTGTGTTTTATTCGCTCCTTTTGGCTTTAGGTCTGAAAGTAATTCTCGAAGGTCTCGACGAGTTAGTAGTGTAAATGAAGTTCCGTAGAAATAGTGTCCGAATTGTTCTATTGCCCATACGACACCTAGAAATTCTAATTCGTTTTTGCTTTTATTCTGTTCTCACTGATTTGAAAAACAGAATGCATAAGAAATTGTTTTCAATCCAATTTATGTTTATTAATCCAGAGAATAATCTGGTCCTTCTTTTGAAGCGTTGCATCTGGTACGAGTGTTCAACATTCGATTAAAATGGGCATTTTTGGCAAAGTCTGCTGTTTCCAATTTTTATTTGTCAAAGGTTTTTTGTGGATATCTGCCCAAGCACAATTGTTTCTCTTTTTTGGTAGGCTTTTGAAAGAATAACATCATTTAGCCTATTTTCGGACAAACTTCGTAACATGATGTACCGAAGTCATGATTGATCGTATTTATTTAAATGTTGATGCGGCTTTTAAGTCTAGAATTGCTTTTTTTCGAAATTAATGGTTTTATTCCATCTTTTGATATGTGATAACCAAGCCAGTGTGTTTCTTGCTTTGCGAAATGGCATTTGGAAAATCTAAGGTTTTCATTGCCCAGTAATTTGGGGCACACGTATAGGTCTTCCGTTTGTTCTGATTTTGATCCTCGTGTGACAATAATTTTGTCATCTGAAAAGCAATATGTGTTTCTCTGGGAAGTCAAGGTACAATCCATTGCTATTTAAAGTTTGGCAGGCATGTCTGTTAGGCCATAGAATCCAATTTTAATTCTACAATTGGAAGGACCTCTACAATTATCTCCAATTATGTTAAGTTACTGTGGTTGAAATTTCTGGATCTAAATTGAATAGGTTGTACGCGTATTTCAAAACAGTGGAACTAAATCAAACTCGCCATACTTGGATCCACTGATCGCGTCCCCGATTTTGTGCGTTAAGACTTCGATATTTGGTATCTGAATTTTGTTTTCATGGATGGCTTTATTAAGTACTTTTGAGTGTAGGTACTTTTGATTGGTCCTTTTTTACTGTTAACACGATTGAAGAAATAAATAAATGGATTGGGAAATTTTTAATTTCTTGATATCTCTCTCTCGCTCTTTAACAGATTTTGTGAGATGGAATGCATTTCTTCGATTTCTTTGATGTAGTACTCTAAATCTTCTTTTGAATCTCCTGATATGAACGTGTGGTTTTTTTAATTTTTCTAAGCGTTTGATTAAATTAGGAAGTAATTTAACAACTTCTAATTTCATAGGTCTTCTTTATTTAATAGCAAAAATTTACTTACTTTGTTTTTGATTATTTGTAAACTGATTTTTGGAAAAAAGTCTCTTCCAGTTATTGTATTGTGACCAATGGCTAACACTAACTTTTTCCAAGAGTTTACTTGCCTTACAATTGCCTCAAAACTAAAGTTTAGTGATCCGATAGTGTCAATGGGTTGAGTTGGGAGTGATTTGAGTACTGTTTTGTTTTTCCCATTTCAAACAACTTTACAACAAGGCTGTGATATTCTGTTTGCCAAACTTTGTTCCTAATCGTTGAAGGGCATCCTGAATCAGACGAAATTTCTACCTACACGTTTCCTATTTTAATCTTTAGACTTCATGGTTCAATTTCTGGGTTTATTTGTACGTATAGTGGGTTTTAGGCATCTTAGTTCAATGTATCTGACCAACTCTGTTCGTAAAATTTTATTTCGATGAGCGAGTTTACTATTGGAGGTTACGGGGGTTTTATCTAATAGTTCAATTACTCTGTTGTTGGTATATGAGTTTGATTGATTTTTAAAACTATTGCTGCAAAATTTTCCAATCGATCTTTTCCATTACATTTCTTGCAACTTTGAGTGTATGCAGGGCAACGTAACTTATGATCTTTTGTCATGAGAAAACAGCAATTACGGCAATGTTTCTGATTTCTTCTTTTTTGATAATATCATGGTTGAAAGTTTGTGACCCAATGTTTGGTTGTTTTTCGATAATTGCGTTTTGATGATTGAGACCTGGCCAAAATTTCATGAATGTGAGGAAGTTAGTTCGCTTGCATTATTTTCTATTAAGTTTTGGTTAAGTATGCTCTGTTAGAAATTTTTTGCAATTTATTTTGCGAGTTCTAGTTCCACTGTCTTTCTCAAAGCTCTCTTTAGATGTCGCGATTTTTCATGTTGAAGATAACTGTAACTCTAATTCTTGTTCTAGATGATCTGGTTTACAGTTCTCTGAGATTTCAGAATTAGCGCCAATCAAAATGGTCATTGATTCGTCGTTGCCCGGTTTTCGAATCCAAATTGTTAATATGTCAAATGTAAGGTTTCTATGTTTAGTGAAAGTCTTTTCCACCAGCTTTGGGCTGACACTTTTATGTTCTCAATGTTCACGTGTGGGTCCTGTCTGTCTAATTTTTTTCGACCTTTTTTCCAATACCTAGAATGTTAATGACCATGCTTTCCAATCAGCAATAGCCCATGGTTTTTCGTCATACATTATGCCATTTTTTTGTTCTTCAATCTGTTTCCCAAATTGTTCTGAGTTTTTTACTTTGAGTTTGTCTTTCGCATTCGAAAATTGGATTGAAAATTCGTTCTTTGGAGGAAAACGTCTGTAGGTATTCGTCATAAGAGTATCTTCCTGATCGATATTCTTTTTTGCCAATAACGGGAGTTTCCCGTATAAATTCTATTTTCTCATGGCGTTGGAGTTTGTTGTGATTGGCTCTCCCAAAATGGGTCTATTCCTAAGGCCGTTTTTGTGTGTTCTCTACCTGACTGCGCCATGTCATAATTTAATTCCTAAGCTGCACGCGAGTATCGAAGTCAACTAAATATATCTTGATCCAAAAAGGGACAAAAATGAGTAAAAGTCACAACAATTGAATTGCGACTGTTCTGTTAGAACGTATAAAGAGAGTGAGTTGATCTCAGGCAGATGTTTAACAGAAACAGACAAAAGGCAATACACAATGTACAAGGTTATATATACAATGTTGAAGGTCACGCTAGAGATCGAACGACGAATGAACAATTGTGAGTAAACCTGATATCCATGAACAGTAGTAGAGACTATCCGGTAACGCGATAGTCCGAGACTGAACGTAATTGAAATGGTCGCGTGTACCACAACTCTTTTTTAATTTTTTAAGTTTTATTTTTTTAATGATACAGATCATTGTGGACTACTTGATTGGAGTTCATAAAAACCAATTAGCTCAAAGAAAACCAATTAGTTAGCATTACTACTACCGACACAGTCCTCAAAAAATACATAAGGCTCGCTTACACCTGTTCTATTTACCACAAAGATCATTATAATTTCTTGTTTAAGGATCATGATTTTTATCTTTATAACTCACAGATCCGTGCAATTAGTGCTAAAATTTGGAATAATATATTGGTTTAACCTAGTAGAAAATGCCATGCTGCACATTACTGAACCTTTAGATCGGTCATCAAATTGGTTTTTCGATTTTGCCTGTTTTGTTTCTTTGTTTGCTTCTTTGTTTTTCTTGAAATCGGAAACATCTTTTATAATTTATACATACATTAACAAAAGGTGTAAAATAAAAGACAGAAGTTAAACATTATTTTGTTTTTAGAACTAGTACACAACATAGAACTTGGTGTTTCAAGTTTTTGATGTTAAGTAGGAGAGGGTGTGTGGTTTCAAGCTAAATTTTTCACTGTGTTTAGATTCAAAGATGCGAATAGCAGTATTGGGAGCGACGGGGCAAACAGGTTACGCTTTTTGCACCCTAGCACTCAAAAACGACCACCAAATTGTCGCCGTAGTAAGAGATACAAGCAAAATGAACGGCCTCGTATCGCAAAATACAGATCAAATCCAAGTTGTCCAGACAAATATTCTGGACCCAAGTGCCCTGGCTAAAAATCTGGTCGGGGTCGATGCTGTAGTGTCGTGTCTGGGCAGTAAATTTGTACCCCCCTGGAAAGAAGAGAGCACATTTTACACAGACAGTATTATATCTATAGTTTCAGCAATGCGTGAAAGTAATGTCCAGCGATTAATTTGTATATCGGCTGCAATGCTGAGATCTGATCAAAATCTACCAGAAGTCAACTTTAAAAAACCGACGGAGTTGTTCAAAAACCCTTCGATGGTTTTTCGCAAGTTCGTGCGCACAGTTGCTGTTAGTCACTTAAAAGATATGGAAAAGATGGAAAATTTCCTAATGCAATCCTGCCCCGATATCGAGTACTCGATTATGCGGCCCTACGCTCTGATCTCAAAGCCTATGAGTAATCGGGAAGTTGCTATAGAAACGGACACAGATCAGATGGAAAACTGTGCTTTCCATATTTACAGAGAAAATTTGGCGCAAGAAATGCTGAATGGATTAGAACAGAACCTCTGGAATCAAAAGACGGTCTGTGTAGCAATGCGATGCTGAAGTTACGATGAAAATAGCTGTCTGACCACACCCCCCCCCCCCCGGTCCCTCTCTCCCTCCCCCTTGCCCTACATCGTTGAACAAATTTAAGATTTTCATCAAACTGCGTGAATAAATTAGTGAGTAATGAGTAACTTTGCAATGATTTATATATCAACGAGATAACGTGACTATTCGCATAATCTAAGAATTTAACTTATTTTGATGAGCTTGGAAGCATTATTTATAGATTGTTTCATTCTATCGGGGGGGGGGGGTCCAGTTGAAGTATGAATCAAACTCGGGCGGGAAGGGGGAGGAGGGATGTTGCAGCTGAGAAACCCGCGTTGACCTCGTTTTTGAAACTTTCTTCATCTGCAACTAAGTAATACATGTAGATGTGCTTTTGCCTGATTAATTTTCTTAGGAGTAAATGCAAAAACATTATAGGAGTCAAAACTTTTAAGGAGTGAATTCTGAAATTGGCTTAAATATTATGTTTTGTGTTGCCAAGATCTTGTTTCTTAATACTCATGCAAAGATCTTGTAAGTTGTAAAAATTATTTTGGTCATGTAGCATTTCAATACCTGGACAAGATTCACCACATGTTTTAATATGTCTCTTATCAAGGTCTAAAAGTTCTGATCGGCATTGAAAAGGTCAATAGCTACTTAGGGTATTCTATCAATTAACGGATACCGTTTTATGATTTCGAGGTCAACTCGGGGAATTTATTATCTGGTTCAAATTGTTGTTTAGTGCTTCGTTAAATGTATGTAAGCAATTGGAATAATTAACTGTAAATCTTAGATTATCAAATGTAACTAACACTATATTGTTTTGTAATAATGTAATCTAAAATTAAAATATAAATTTCTTCGATTTTTAAATTTCAAATTACAGAAGCCACGTTTTTTTATGTTTTGATTTTTGTTTGAATTACTGTTAAATTAATAACATATTAATTCATCCAATTCACGTTATTTACAGCAAATATAGATAATCCAATGCAATTTCATGCAAATATCTGCGCATGGAAATGCTGACTGCTTGACTGTTCTCCGAGACTGTTCTCTGATTTCAGATGGGCCGACTCTATCCCGAAATCACCCCAACTAGGGCCGATTTTTTTCCACATTTTTATCTATTTTCAACACTGATTATCAGAGAGTTGGAGAAAAAAGAAGAGTTCAAAAACTCAGGATACTGACTTAAGTAAGATTCGTCTCGAATTACGGAACAAAGTGGGTAAAGTGTTTCAAGTTAACAAACATAAGCTTAAACCGTTCTGAAAAACCACATTTTTTACAGGTTCATTTGTCTTGCCGGTTTTTAGTCCCCTGTAGACTCTATGTGCTAAATTGACTGCTGAAACTTGGAACAAAGTTTCATTTTGAAAAAAATCGGAATTTTGGTCGACTTGAGGTCTTTTAGGTGGGGGGATTTGGGGGTCTGAACTTACCGCCCTACAGCCAAATGGCAGCTTCCGGCTGATAGAAGGTTATCTGCAGCAAAAATTAAAAATTACATTGTTCCTAGATTCTCTTTTTAGCTCTTTGACATAAAACTTTATGTTAGACATCAGGAGTCCCAAACAATGAAAATTTTCAAAAAATTTTGGTGACATTTTTTCATAATTTTTTGGGTTCTAAAATGGCCTGAATAGGATTTTGGGCTACAAAAGAGAATTCAAGAGTGATTTTTTTGTTGAATTCACTTTTTTCACTGAGCCAGTATGTGGGGTTAAATCATCAAAAAATTCTTGAAATTTTTAAGTAAAAAATTGGGTCCTAAAATGGTCTGAATTGGATTTTGATTTCTAAAAGAGCACTCAATTGTGATTTTTATTCACTTCAGTTTCTTATGCTATGCAGCAGGATGAGAGGAAAAAGGTCAGTTGATAAACAGAAAATTATTCGTTGTATTCTGTTTTGAAGCTTTTTTTCTTTAAAAGATGTACTAATTCAAAATGCAAAGAAAAATAATTTTCAAATCAATCAGTCTCAGAGTCATGTATAAAGGCTTGGGATTGTTTTATAGAACAAACTCTTTTCGGCTTCCGCTAAAATGAATGAAGCGGGAGTCTCCTGGTAGGTTTCAACAATTTGATCAAATTTTTCTTCAAAAACAACAACATCTTTCATTTCTTCATTTGTGTATGAATGTTGTCGGAAACCAGGATCAAGTGTCTCCCTAACAGACGCTTCCCCTCGACTTGGCAGGTCAAACACACGGTAAATTTTGACTCCCCATTCCGCATTCTTACCTATTTGTTTGGCGATAAACTCAACTCTTAGACTGTAATGGCCAAACGGTGTTGTGGTTTTAGGCTATGTGTTGATATTACGCTTATCGTTGTACGCACTCAATGTAGTTTTAGATAGACAGTGTGAAGTTGACGTTTCTCCGAGTTTGAGACAGACTGTGTGAATCCACGAGTTTTCTCGGAGTTGAAATTATTGTCTGCAAGTCGTAAGAGATTGCCCTATAATGTTTTCTTGAAAAATTTTCAGTTCCCTTGGCAGACATTTAGACCTTCTCCCCTGCAGTTGTTGAATAAATATGAGAGTTAAGCTGCCCAAAACTCTTCGAATCCCGGGTCTGCAAGTTCTATCTTAACTTGAGGACAGTATTTCCATTACAGTGATCATAGATTTGATGATGTTCTGGAAAATTTGTATGATCAAAACAGCTTTTCAACGTTGAGTTTTGAGCTAACTCTTCATAAAAGTTGACCCTCTTTATTTTTAGTTTAAAAATCTGTGTCAGAAGGCAAAAGTTGAAACCTAGTTTCTTTCTTCAAGACGCAGTAGTAAAAATCCAGAATAATGAGCGTGGATAGTCATAATATGCTAGCTTTCACTCTACTAGGCTTAGTCCGGCGACAAAAATGGTTTGCCTGTTTAATTAGGGACGAAATGTTACCCTGCATGACAGCATTGAGGAGTTTGGAATCGTTTCTGACAAAAATAGCAATTTATTTAATTCCCAGGCTTTCACACTTTTTTCTGGAGTTCAAACTAAACTTTAACAAATATAAGTCTTGACTCAATTTTGACTCGGCTGGGTGACGTTTGTTTGTCTTCAATTGAATGTATGATGAAAAACATTTAGTGTTTTTTTGCTCGATGCACTTCATTGACTTTTATTCCGTTCGATGCAAAAAAATTATTTTACGGTAATTAACTGCATAATTCTTTTAAGGGTAATATGATTTCGTCCTCAATTTTTTTTGTTGTTTTTTAAAATTTCGAGAGCAGTTTAGATTGATATTTAACTAACTCCATAAAATCAGGAGGCTCCTTATCCGATATTAGGGAAGGTTGTTGCTTTTGTCATGTAGTCGTTCAAGGTAATCGAGGTCTAATATCACAAGGTATTTCAAAAGCCCCTCATTATCACCGTTCAGTATCTCCTCTAAGTTGACGTGCTCCCAGTTTCCAAGGTTTTTAGGGTAGATGTTGTTGTAGCATAATTCTACCTTGAAGGCTGTTGGCTTCAATTTAAAGTTTAAATGAAGGTTCTTTTGTTTCGTCAAATTTTTTGAGACTCGAGCTGTTAGCTACTTCTAATCGTGACCGGGATGCCAATGCCATACCACTTCTAAACATTCGTCTTGTCAAATCTCATGTGATAGGATTGGCGAAAAATCCTAGATGGGTTTTTCAAAAACTTTGAGGCACGCACTTTCAATAAATTTGGATCGTGTAGAACTGGACATATCTTTTGGACACTGGAAACAAACCTCAAGAATGTCTTCTGGACACTGGAAACAAACCTCAAGAAAGTCTTCGAATTTTTTAATGGTTGTTTTCCTTAAACAGTTTTCTAAGTTCATTGAGTTGTTCCAGAGAGTTCTTATTTTTGTGCTCACTAAAACTGTTTTTCTAATCCTGTGTCAAGTTTTGATGTTGCCGAACGTTTTTTGAACAAACAATCATATGAGTCAATGAAATTTCCCCCATTGCTTTCAACATTTTCAGATCATCGGCACCATGTCCCTTGTTGAAGTAGTCCAATAGAGTAAACTTATTGTTGGTTAACGTTTGGATTAGCTTTTCTAAGCACTTGGCTTAAATTGAAAGCTGTCTATGAACCTCAAAAAGTTGTAAACTGTGACGTCATCTCTTTTACACTTCTTTAGAAGCTTAGAAAAGTGCTTTTTTGATATGATACATATCATAGTTTAGAATATCAGGCGACACTGTTGGTGTCAAAACAAGTGCTCTAAGCTTGAGGTTACGCTCGTTGTGTACATATCCAACAAAGCGTCCAGTAAGTGGACAATTAACAATTATGTTGTCTTCACTGTTGATCAATTCGATTTTGCAAGTTCAGCAGCATCTATAAGCTATCATGAATAGCGCCACTACGGTGAGCTAAAAAACTTGCGCTTCTGAATTTAGAAAAAGCGAGAAGATTTTTGTGATTTAGCCAAAAGCCGTTCCATAAAGTCAGGTCCTTTATAAAAATTCGAAGTTTGTTGTTATCGTGTTATTTCGCTCGACCGCTATGATACAGTGACTCCAGATTTGAAGTTTTTCAATCAGGCACGTACATGAAACTTTTAGTCTATTCTTGACTGTTGACACAAGTAAAGTCAACAATTCTAGGCAAATTATAGGTGACAAGAACAGACTTGCTGCGCGTAATTGTCCAACACAAGTTTGTTTTTTGGGCTCAGGCATTGTTATTAGTACCAAATCATTATCGTAGCATGATACCATCATTATTGTAGTGAGCTGTTAGCAACTTCTAATCGTAAACTGTGTACCCATGTCAAACCACGACTGATTACTCGTTCTGTCAAATCTAAAATTTTAACAATCCTAGATGGTTTTTGGAAACTTTGAGAGAGACACATCCCCGTAAATTTTAAGCCGTTTAGAACTGCAAACAAACGAGTTCATAAGCCTCGTGACAAATTGCTCTCAATTCTTCAAACCAACAAGCGAGTTGAAGGACATCTCCTGTTAATTCTTTTAGATTGTTTTTACTAATGATGTCCTTAAACCGTTTTCCCAGTTCCTGAAAATTTTTAGAGATGTCAGTTCCATTATCTCCTAAAGTGTTTTTCTAAATCTTTGTGTCAAGTTTTGATGTTTCCAAACGTTTTGTTAACCAATCAACATAGGAGTAAAGGAATTTATCATTAGTTTTTAACATTTTCAGACGATCGGCTGCTTAACCCCTCTAGAAGTGCCCAATAGAAAAATTTTATTGTCGGTAACGTTTGGATTAGCATTTCTAAACTGTCTAGTATAAATTTCAAGCTGTCTATGAACCTCAGAAACTGATCAATTGCGACTTCATCTGTTTTACACTTTTTTATTTCAATATACACACCAACGTTTAAAGCAATAAAATTCTTATCATTGCTCAGTATAACGTCATTTTTTGAATTCTGGGAAACTTAGAAAAGTGCTTTCATGATATGATTAATATCAAAGCTCAGAAAATTGTGCGGCTTGATTGGTGTAAAAACGATCGTTCTACGCTTTAGGCAGTCTATAAAAATTGAAAACTTTGAACCTCAAAAACTTTACCTTGTGACTTCGTCTGTTTTACACTTTCTTGGTTCAATGTACACAACAACGTTCAGGGCAATGAAGTTTTCATCATTGCTCAGTGTAACGTCAATTTTTAAATTTTTGGAAACTTAGAAAACTGCTTTCATGATATTCATATCATAATTCACAAGATTGTTCGACACGATTGGTTTAAAAAAGATGTATCTACTCTAAAGAGGCTACGCTAATTGTGCGCATATCACACAAAGCGTCCAGTAAGCTTACAATGAACAATTATTTTGTCTTCATTGTCAACCAATTCATTTTTACATTTTCAGCAGCATCTTTTAGTTTCCGTCATGGATAGCGCCACTTCGGTGAGCTAACGAAATTTGTGTTTCTGATTTAAGAAAAATTGTGCTATTTTTCAAACTTAGCTAAAGGCCTTTTTATGCAGTCAGGTCTTGTATAAATGTTCAGCATTTGTTGTTGTATGTTTATGTCGCTCAACCACCATGATACAGCGACTGCAGGATTCTCTTTCTTCAATCGGGCATGTAGTTGGAGGAAGTTGTGGTATATTACTGATCTTTGACACAGGTACAATCAAAAACTCTAAATCAAGGTAAACTATAAGTGGCAAGACCAATCTTGCTGCGTAAAGGTCAATTACAAGTTTGTTTTTTTTTTGGCTAAGGCATTGTTACTAGTACCAAGTCTTTATCATAAAATGATCGTATCAATATCATAGCGAGCTGTTACTAACTTCTAATTGCGAAACCAGGACTAAACACGATATACCGATGACAAACCACGACTGATCACTCGTTCTGTCAAATCTGAAATGTTACGATTGGTAATCAATCCTTGATGGGTTTTACAAACTTTGAGGCAAGCACTCTTCGGTAACTTTTAGGCCGTTTAGAACAATACAAAAACGTTTTTTGAAAAAATCAACAGATGAGTAAGGGAAATTGGCCTTCGTTTTCCCCATTTTCTGCTGATCAGCGGCCTCTGCCCTGTAGAAGTTGTTCAATAGAATAAGTTTTTTCTCAGATAATTTTTGGTTTAGCTTTTCTAAGCAACTTGTCAATAGTTGAGAGTTGTCTATGCACCTCGAAAGTTCGTAAATTGTGATGTAGCTTCTTTTACACGTTTTCTTTCAATATACATACTAACGTTCAAAGCAGTAGTTTTCATCATTATTCGGTATAACGTCAACTTTTTTTTCTGGGAAGCTTAGAAAAGTGCGTCGATGATATGATGCATATCATTGTTGAGAATTTTATGCCACACAATTGGTGTAAAAAATTCTATTGTTGAGGTTACAATTGTTGTTTGCATATCAAACGCAGTTTTCAGTAAAAAGACAAGGATCAAAGAATTTGTCTTCATCGTTGATAAATCCATTATTTCAATTCCAGAAGCATCTATAGGCTTTCTGGGATAGTGCCCATTCCGTTGAAATCAGGAAATTTACGTTTCTGATTGTAGAAAAAGCGTGCTAATTTTTCGAATTTAGCTAAAAGCCTTTCCAAGCAGTCAAGTAATGTAAAAATGTTCAAAATTTATTGTTGTCTGTTCAATTCGCTCAGCAACCATGATACGGTGACTACAGGTTTTTTGTTTTTCAATGAGGCATGTACTTGAAACTTGTGGTCTTTTCACGACTGTTGACACAAGTGCATTCAAGGATTCTATATCAAAGTAAACTATAAATGGCCATAACGATCTTGGTGCGCAATTGTTAAACACACGGTTGTTTTTTGGGCTCAGGCATTGTCATTTGTAACAAGCCATTACAGTAACATGATTTTTGATGACTAAGTAACGATTCTTTAAATTTGCGAACGTGAAAGAATTTTCGGCATCGAAAGTTTCCATCACAATACTTTTTGCCGCTGATCTCTGAAATAGGTTTGAGTAAGGTGATGATTAACAATTAATGATACTTTTTTTTACGGTTGCCCGAAAACAGGAAGTCAAGAATGAATGCAAAGTCTGTTTCATTTGGTAATTGAAGCGGCAGAAGTTGTTTGTCCTGAAAACTTTGAAAGTTTTCTTTATCTAAAAACTTGAGATATAGGTTATTCTATAGTCATTTTTTTTATAAACAGCTTTCAATTTTTTTGTATTTTTGATAAATTTTCCTTTTAAGTAGTCAGGACTATCAAAGTTTTCCTAAAATTTTCTACCTTAAGACGCCTAATTGAACTTCATTCCCGACCTCAAATTTCAATATAATCATCAAGCTCATGGGCATATCAAAGTCAACCACACTTTGTTCTGCTGATGGATTGTTTTGTGATTCTGTTTTGGCTGGATCCAGTGATTCTGTTTTGTAAACCAGCTGACACCCTGCAGTGAACAATAAAAGAAACAGTTATCACTTTCCGCGTAGGGGATGTGTTTTAGGTTTGAATCTCTTCTCTACAAAAGCCCTTCTGGAAACGTATGAAGCTACAACCGCGAACAAGTGCACACCTTATCAGTCATAGGGAAACTTTATCGATAGACAGCGACTGCCAACCACTTTCATGGCTGGAAGAGGAGACCATTGGGGTGCAATCAACTAGCTCCGTATACGTTTCACCTAAAAGTCCAGTGTGATACAAGGATATTTTGCTAGTATTTAACTGAATTGTAACTCTCTCGGAGGCTCAACCCTTTGGAGCCTCAAATCAGCGGTTATTTACATGTCTTGTGGATACTGGTTTGTGTGCTTCATTACTAAAACTGAAATGTTCTTCTGTTTGGCGAAAAGATTTTCCATAATATCCAACAATTTGAATCAGGGGTGATTTCAATAATAGTTCAATAGATCTACGAAGATTTAACTCTGAGCTAAAGTTGCTTTGCTCTTAGAAAATTTGCATTTCTTTTTTTGACATATTACAAAAAGAAAAATGATGAGAAAATGCTGTTGGAAATAGATAATTGGTTGAAAACAATGCTACATTATTGCTACGGCTCCCTAGAAAGCTTTGCCTAAAAAATTGAGTTGTACTGGACTGCAGTAGCAACTATGCGGAGAAACTCATTAACTCATCTCGCAATTTCCACAAAACTATTTTTCTTTAGTCATCATGTTTTCCGTTGGAGTGATCATAATTGGTTGCAGATTTGGAAACGTTTTTGGGAAGAAAAAACAAAGAAAAACATAATTCCACTGATAAAAGTCTTTTCAAAACTTTACAATCTGTTCTGGAAGCTGCTTTAACATGCAATAGATTCGGTATCCGAAAAAATTTTTAATATCCAATGAATTCGCAATATATGACTTATTTGTATCGTAAAACAATAAATTTTTTTGATAATCAAAGTCCGTTTTAATTTCAACCTTCCTTTTTCAACAATTTAAATTAATTTTTAGTTGGATCTCTTTCTAACTAACTTTCGTTCTGCAAATAAAAATGCCTCTGATTGCTAATAAATCACTAAGCGAATTGCTAAGTCTAAATCTGACGCTTTTAATCGCGGAGCGAACACCGCATAAAAATTGTCTGAAAATAACAAAAATTCAAAAAACAAAATTATACGCAATTTCGCACCGCAAAATTACTCAATTTCCAGTAAAAAACAGAAATGAAGAACTTCGCCAAAGAAAGCAACGATCGAATAAAGAAAAAATGTCTGTACGACAGCAGTATTGAAGATTTTTGTCAGATTCTGTAAGTCTCATCTGCTTCTCAATAATCCTTTATTTCATCCAAAAATTTATTTAATCGTTAGTGCCAAAACAATTCATTGACAATTCAGTTCGAAGATATCAGGTTCGTAATGAAGTTTTGTTAACCCAGTCACCAATCAATCACTTTTAATGGTAAAATGCTAGTACTAAGAAAGAGCTCAAGATTTAAATGAATTCACATGTGAACTTTGAAAGATAATTAATAGGTGAAAACCTGGAAAGGTGTTTGTTTTGTTTTTTTTTGTGCGTGCGTGCTTGCCTACACACACATACAACCACACACTGATACATACACACATAAATCTATATATATATATATATATATATATATATATATATATATACATACCCGGGTTGAATTTTCTTTGATTTCATACAAAGATCATATATGATTTCATACTGTCCATACTTGATTTCTTAGTACGATCCTTGTATGAAACCAAAAAAAATCATATATGATCCTTGTAAGATTACCAAGAAATCATATATGATCCTAGTACGAATACCAAGAATCATACATCTATATTTTGAAAATCTTTAACAATTTATGTTTTTTTGTTTTTATTCGGTAGGGCATCACCTAAATGATACCCCGGCATCACAATGTGATCCACAAAGTTATTCTTTTAGCGCACACAAAGAATAAAATGTGGATTGCAAATGCGATATAAAAATTTTATAATCCTCTGACTACATTATACGAGAATTTGTGGCACCAGTCAATGTATTATGTGTCATATATGACCTTATATGAAATCCAAGAAATTTTTTCAACTTCAAAGGAAAATCAAAATTATACAGTTTTTAGTCTTTGATATTTTTGTATGATCCTTGAATGATTTCTAGGAAATCATATATGGTCCTTGTATGACTACCAAGAATTCATACATTTCATATATGACCTAATATGATTACTAAGAATCATATATGACCTAGTACGAAATCAAAGAAAGTTGTATGATCGATGACCCGGGCATATATATATATATATATATATATGTATATATATATATAACTAAATAAATATAATTTGCATATTATATATATATATATATATATATATATATATATATATTATATAGTTATGTAAAGATACGTTTTTACTGGGTTTTGGGATTTCCGGAGATAATTGTGAGAGCAGCCAATTATTCAAATACTTCCAGGGATGTTCAGACTGCTGAATATCAAGATTCATACAATACGACACTAATACTTTTGAGGGGAGCGATAGTGTTCTTATAAATAAATTCCAACAAAACCAATCGTATTAACATATTGACTGCAGCTACCTTCCCAACTATGCTATCTTAGGAATATTTGAAATAATGATTAAATTGACCAAAAGAACTGAGTTAAGAAGCTTTATCACTGAGACCAATGACAGTCTCAATAGTAAAAGAACTTTTCATACAGCACTCCGTAAAAGATAAAGAAGCAGGACTTAAGAGTTTTTGGTGGGTGGTGGGGGGGGAGTAAGTTGATTTGTTGGCTAGAAACGCTATCAAGACGTTCTCCAATATCGCTCAGGTCAAGTAACCGCGTTACCATTTCCCAAATAGTCTGTATGTCCCCACCCGAGTATCCTTCTCTCACAGCAGTGTCTATCCACCCCCAAGAGATGTGATTAATTATTTTAATTTGGTCCTCTTTTCCTCTTTCTCTCCTCATGTCTCCATTTCTCTCTATCTCTCCACAGTCCTCAATCAACCCCCCCCCTTGCTAAGTCTAAATCTGACGCTTTTAATCGCGGTGCGAACACCGCATAAAAATTGTCTGAAAATAACAAAAATTCAAAAAACAAAATTATACGCAATTTCGCACCGCAAAATTACTCAATTTCCAGTAATAAACAGAAAGGAAATTCGCCAAAGAAAACAACGATCGAATAAAGAAAAATGTCTGTACGACAGCAGTATTGAAGATTTTTGTCAGATTCTGTAAGTCTCATCTGCTTCTCAATAATCTTTTATTTCATCCAAAAATTTATTTCATCGTTAGTGCCAAAACAATTCATTGACAATTCAGTTCGAAGATATCAGGTTCGTTAATGAAGTTTTGTTAACCCAGTCACCAATCAATCACTTTTAATGGTAAAATGCTAGTACTAAGAAAGAGCTCAAGATTTAAATGAAATCACATGTGAACTTTGAAAGATAATTAATAGGTGAAAACCTGGAAAGGTGTTTGTTTTGTTTTTTTTTTTGTGCGTGCGTGCTTGCCTACACACACATACAACCACACACTGATACATACACACATAAATCTATATATATATATATATATATATATATATATACCCGGGTTGAAGTTTCTTTGATTTCATACAAGGATCATATATGATTTCGTACTGTCCATACTTGATTTCTTAGTACGATCCTTGTATGAAACCAAAAAAAATCATATATGATCCTTGTAAGATTACCAAGAAATCATATACGATCCTAGTACGAACACCAAGAATCATACATCTATTTTTTGAAAATCTTTAACAATTTATGTTTTTTTTGTTTTTATTCCGTAGGGCATCACCTAAATGATACCCCGGCATCACAATGTGATTCACAAAGTTATTCTTTTAGCGCACACAAAGAAAAAAATGTGGATTGCAAATGCGATATAAAAATTTTATAATCCTCTGACTACATTATACGAGAATTTGTGGCACCAGTCAATGTATTATGTGTCATATATGACCTTGTATGAAATCCAAGAAATTTTTTCAACTTCAAAGGAAAATCAAAATTATACAGTTTTTAGTCTTTGATTTTTTTGTATGATCCTTGAATGATTTCTAGGAAATCATATATGGTCCTTGTATGACTACCAAGAATTCATACATATCATATATGACCTAGTATGATTACTAAGAATCATATATGACCTAGTACGAAATCAAAGAAAGTTGTATGATCGATGACCCGGGTATATATATATATATATATATATATATATATATATATATATATATAAATATATATATACATATATATATATATATATATATATATATATATATATATAACTAAATAAATATAATATGCATATTATATATATATATATATATATATATATATATATATATATTATATAGTTATGTAAAGATACGTTTTTACTGGGTTTTGGGATTTCCGGAGATAATTGTGAGAGCTGCCAATTATTCAAATACTTCCAGGGATGTTCAGATTGCTGAATATCAAGATTCATACACTACGACACTAATACTTTTGAGGGGAGCGATAGTGTTCTTATAAATAAATTCCAACAAAACCAATCGTATTAACATATTGACTGCAGCTACCTTCCCAACTATGCTATCTTTGAATATTTGAAATAATGATTAAATTGACTGATTAAAAAGAACTGAATTATGAAGCTTTATC